>NC_036625.1:308769-617538 GCF_900079805.1 Fusarium fujikuroi IMI 58289
TCGAAAAGCTTGTCGGAGTACATGGCGATACTGGAGAAAGAGAAGGATGGAAGTTCTGGCGAGTTGAAAGCCAGTAAATCACTAATAAGACAGAACACGCTCAAGCTGTTGAGCTTTCACTGCAATGTACACCATCTGGTTAGCCATGCATGGTCAAACACAACTAAGACTTGAAGAAGCGGTGGGAAAGGCCTCTTTGGGAGTTTTTGGCATATATGATTATAATCTAGTAATGCGACATGTTCTTTCTACTCAATTCATTTGGTCACTGCTCTGGGTTCTTAAGATTCGATGTTTAGGGACTACAATTCTGGGCTTGAGGTATCAAATTATATCACATCATAACGTATCCAACTACTCCGTTGCGCTCTGACCGCTCTTCAGCAGTGTCACACGGTATTTCCAATATCCCTCTCGTACAGGATCCCATTTCTCTCCAAGACGTCGTAGACAAAGCTTAGCCTTTTCCTTGTCACCCTCTTCATCGTACAATTTGGCCAAGAAATCAAGCGCATGTGAACTGCGCACCTCTTCTGCTTCCTCTCCCAGTGCAGTGACAAATTTCTCGGCGAACTCTTTAAAGGACGATAGGGGACGAGAGCCTTTGGCCAGAACGGCAAAGACATAGTTCCAAGGAGACTGGTTCTGCGGCGCTAAATCAATCTTCTCTTTGGAGTAGTTGATCTCTCGATCGATCGTCTCTGCTGGAATGCGAGGGTCTGGCTCCGTAGATCCTGATCCAGGGGTGGAGGCTGTGGGGTCTGAGAAGACAAGATAGAAGCGGTGCGACCAGGCTGAGTTGTTTCGTACATCCTCTTCAATGTGGTTTTGGGTGGAAAGAAGCTCACTCATAGTCCACATGTACAACTTGGAGACGAGGTACTGGCGATACGACCAAACATGGTAGTTCTTGGCGTCTGATTCCAGCATCTTTGTGATGAATTGTGTCTCAGAGCGAGCCAGTTGACGGACAGTCGCGGTATCCTCCTCGATGAGAGGATAGTAGTAGTCCATCAGGAGCTGACGATGGTTCCAAATCTGGTAGTTCTTGAGATTACTCAAGGCAACCTCGTTCAGCCATGTAATCTCATCAGGAATACTGAGCTTGAGCACCGAGATAATCTTGAAGCGGAACAACCAGACGGTGTAGTGTGCCGGATTCATGGCAATGACGTGCTCTGTCAAACGAAGACTTCGGGGAGCGCATTCGTCCGCGGCCATGACGGCGCGGAGGTAAGATACGGCTATGATGCTGTTCAGTCAGTCACTCCTTTAGAACTGGGCATCAAACGGACGTACCCTCGGCATAGTCGTCCGGATAGGCAATCTGCGCGAGGGCGCCTTCGGGCTCGTTCTGCGGGATAGGGATGACATCGTCCCATTCAGGATCCTGGGCCAGACTTCCAGTGATCTCCCCGTACAAGTCCCTCTTGAGCGCAGCCATAGCCTTTCTTCTCGTCTTTTCAGCGGCGATTTCCTCGGTGGTTACTTCGAGTTGCTTCTCTCGCTTTTTGAGAAACTGACGGTGCTGTATTTGCAGCGATGTGAGCTTTGCGTGCTTTAGAGTGCGCTGCTCAAGCTCGTCGGGCGAGTATGTCCCGATATCTCGTCCAGAACGGTCTTTTCCCCAGGCGTAGTCGCGGGGAAGTCTGCGAATAGGTAGACCCTCTTTGGTAACAAACTTCCAGAACTCTCGCTCTGTCTTGTTGGAAAAAGGTACACGGCGGTTTACAGCAGGATGGATGAGGTTGACGTGTGCGTAGATCTTCTTCTCAGCGGGAGTAAGTGCTGATAAACCGACTTGCTGACGACGGTTCTCGATAGGGTTCGTCTGGAAGAAACGCTGTTGCGAACGCTGGGCGATGGTGTCTGGGGGGGATTCTGGAGCAGCTGGGAAATGTTAGACTGATATATAGAGACGAGTGAAAAGGGCATACCTCTGGGCTCGGGGTTCGGGGCCTTGGAGCTGGCTTTTGTCTTGGGTGGCATTGTTGGAGTTGGAGAGCTACGTTTGTGATGGATGGTGGGGTTTTGTCACTGGGCTCTACTGCTTTTTGCTGTATGGGGATTGACGCATGTGCAGGGGAGGATACCCCGCCAAAATGAAGCTATTGTTCTTGAAGCCTCGTTGAAGAACAATATGAGCACGTGCAAGTGATGGTTAAGCTCGGATATTTGTTATGTAGTGTTGGCAAACAGTTGTTGGTGGTGTAAAATGAGTTGCTTGTTGGTTTGCTGTCTAAATTGATCGATGCCAGAAGAAAGCCTATCATCAACATCCATTCGAATGCCCTATTGTTCTATGCGCCATGATACAGGCTCGTTTTTGATACTCATCAAAGTCCAGTTCTCTCACATTCAACCTGGATCTTTCGTTCATGATCTTCCGCCCCGAGTGGTACGGCCTGCCCCTATGGCTTCTGGCCACGGGGCTTCTTCGCCGAGTTTGCGTGACTGTTATCCTCATTCAAGGCACGCTTGGTCTTTCCAAAGCTCCTCTCGAACTCTGTTTCCTCTCTAATCGGTATCTCTTCACCCTCTGCCCAGCCCTACAAGGCGCGAAAGTTCTGAGACATGACGAGCCACTTCTTCACACCCTTCGGAGGGTTCTTGACCATAGATTCCCAGTTCGGTACGAGAACAAACGTCTCGTTGAACATCTTTTGAGGCGCTTCTCTGCCCTTTCCAAATTGTACCCTGCCCATAACAGTGACGAGGATGGACATCTTGTCGCCGCTCTTCTCCTTTTTTGCACTGTCAAAGATGTTTTCGGGTGCGCCCATTGTGAAATTTGGGTTGAGGACGTGTGCGTCGAAGGATTCGATCTCATAGTGCGCGTCTTTGCCTTGCGCTTCGAGGAGTTTAGAGTAGTCGTCTGGTGTTGGGAGGACGGCGCCGTTGATGGAGATGTCTGCGGCGATGGGGTATCTTTGAGAGGAGTTTATGTAGAATGGGAGGATGTCCTTTTGTCGGTTTATGGCTTGGTAGTAGTTGCTGGTGAAGATTTCAGCAGCTGAGTTTGTTAGCTGTTGATTCGGCGGTATAAAGAAGGAGATGACTTGCCATCACTGGAGGTTTGCACCTCTGTTGCTAGTGTTGGGGCTGACATGGCTGTGCTTGTGTGTGTATTGATGCTTAGAGGAGAGGATTGAATGGGAGGAAGAAGACGGGCACAAATAGGTCGGGAGTTTTTAAGGTTGGCGCAAAAGTAACCAGTTCCAGGCAGAGTTTCAAAAAAGATGCCTGCGATGATGCATATGGACAGTTATCGCAGAACTTACCCGCACGGTGCACATTTGTAGCTTATCGGATGAAGCTTTGCAGCTGCATCTCTATATTCCCACATTCCGCTCAGAATTACAGCAAGAACAGTAGCTCTGGAAGCTCTCAAGTGCCATGAGGGCCTTCAGGTTTCAGTTGTTACAAGGCGCTCGCCAAATACAGTCTCGATTGGCCCGTCAATCCAACTTGAGCCGCCTAGGATGTCGAGCCTATGCGCCAACTTCACAATGGCGCCGTTCGAATAGCACTGAGTCGACAGGCAAAGAGAAGCCATTTTATGTGACAACGCCAATCTTTTATGTCAATGCTGGTCAGTTTGATGCATCGTATCTTTGGCGTATCTAATTGACGTGCAGCTCCTCATATTGGTCATCTGTACACCATGGTTCTGGCCGATGTCATTAAACGATGGAAGCAAATCAGCGGCCATGAGGCCTACCTCGCTACAGGTACAGACGAACATGGCATGAAGATTCAACAGGCAGCTTTGGGGGTAGAAATACCACCGAAGGAATTCTGTGACAATAACGCCCATAAGTTCAAAGACCTCGCCGAACATGCCAACATCTCGCACGATTTCTTCATCCGAACCACCGATCAAGAACATAAAGACGTTGTACAGCAGTTCTGGCTCCTTCTCAAGGCTCGCGCACCTGAAGGCTTGGGCCTATACAAGGGGAAGCATGAGGGATGGTACTGTGTCAGTGATGAGTGCTTCTATCCCGAAGATCTTGTCCAGTCAAGCATTTCTCCTCAGACAGGGCGCAAGATAATGGTCAGCAAAGAGTCAGGTAATAAGGTTGAATGGGTTCGGGAAGATACGTGGTTCTTCCCGCTGTCCAAGTATAAGGAGAAGTTGCTTCAGTTCTATGACGAGAACCCGAATTGGATTCAACCAGCTGATCGTATGAATGAAGTGCGCAACTGGGTTCAAGATCATCTTGAGGATCTCTCCGTCACTCGCCCTGCGAAAAGACTGAGCTGGGGAGTCAAGGACCCCGAAGATCCCGACAATACTATCTACGTTTGGGTGGATGCTCTTGTTAACTATCTGACCACGTCTGGATTCGGCACAAAGTGGCAGGTTGGTGATAAAGATACGGGAATATGGCCAGCAGACATGCATGTGGTCGGCAAAGACATCATTCGCTTTCATGCGATCTACTGGCCTGCTCTTCTCATGGCCGCAGGCCTTCCTCTACCCAAGAAGATCCTCTGCCACAACCACTGGACCATGTCGAACCGCAAAATGTCAAAATCTGTTGGCAACGTCGTCAACCCTTTCTTCGCTGTTCAGCGCTGGGGGCTCGACGCTCTGCGATATTTTCTCATGCGGAATGGTAATTACAAAAGCGACTCGGACTACGCGAACGAATCTATCGCTGCTATTTACGAGAAGGACCTTCAAGCCAATATTGGCAACCTGTTCAACCGAATTGCTCGAGTCAGGAAGGTTGCATGGAGTACAATTGAGGCAGTCGAATTTGCGAAGGCTGGGAGGTTTGAGAACCTTGGGGAGATCTTGTCTACAAGTTCTCCTATCTTTTTAAGTCTCGAGAAGAGTCTGCAAAGCCTACCGGAGGAAATTCGAACCCATATGGATCAGAATCAAGTGAACCATGCCCTACAGCATATCTTTTGGCTTCTCCAGGACGTGAGTATTCCTTGTCCACTTGAATTCTAGTGACTGACCCACCTATCTTAAGACCAACCGCTTTGTTTCAGAAACCGAGCCATGGAAGATTGTGAAAGAGCAGGATGCGAATGCGCGAACCCGCCTCAACTGGGTCATCTACCGATCCGCCGAAGCTCTGCGAATCGCAGGAATCCTTTTACAGCCCGTCATGCCCGAAAAGGCTACGCAGCTGCTCGATGGTCTAGGTGTCAAGCCAGAGCGACGGACTGTCGAGTATGCTCGCCCTGACGCTGACCTCGATTATGGCACAGAAGCTGCAATTGTGAGTCAAAAGCCTGATGCCTTTGGTTCTATGTTCCCTCCTGTCGCGGGCATTGAGCTGCCTGATTTTGAAGTTGTGGCTGGGATGGAAGGGCCAAAGAATCGATTGGGTCGTGTGGTGTTGGCAATGGCGGAGGAGATTCAAAAGGCTCGAGAGGGGGAGAAATGGAGAATAGAGAAAGTGAGACAAAAGAAGCTGAGACTAAAGAAGGAGGCCGAGGCTAAAGAATGATGGATGAATCTTGTAATGAAATTTGTAAAATATGTACAATAAAAAGGAAGCGTTGGCATGTTGTCCTGCATTTACCTCTGGCTGTGGTTGTAAGAAGCTTTTTGCTGCCCCATTTTGGCTCGACTTTTTTCACCAATGGTGTTGCACTGTGAATATTCACCTCAACAACTTACACCTCACAAATCACAATGAAGATCAACCAAAATACAGGTAAATGCTACACACTCCATAGTGCACATATACTGATGAGTAGTAGCCATTTCAACAAGCAAAGCCTTGCTCGTTCCATATGAGGCGCATCACGTGAAGCAATACCACGCATGGATGCAAGATCCTGTAAGTTCTCACCATCACCAGAATCTCACATACTGACATGACCCAGGATATTCAAGAAGCTACAGCTTCAGAGCCTATGACTTTAGATGAGGAATATGAGAACCAGCAATCGTGGCGTACATCATCTGATAAACTCACCTATATCGTCTGCTCACCGCTCACATATGATGTATCACCTGTGAAAGCCGGCACCGCGGATGCAGACTCTCTCATGCGAGGCGACATCAATTTCTTTCTGTACCCTTTTGAATCCGACGATGAAGACACGGAGATAAGTGCAGAGGGCTGGGTCACAGGTGAAGTGGACGTCATGATCGCATCGCCTTCGCACCGTGGTCAAGGTTTAGGACAAGCAGCAGTTTGTGCATTGCTCGTTTATATCCAAAAGCACCTAGATGGGATACTATCAGAGTATGGAGCCAAAGAGCTGAAAGGTTTGATGGTCAAGATAAAAGAAGGGAATAGAGGCAGCAGAGCTTTATTCGAGAAGTTGGGCTTCGTGCAGAAGGGAGAGGTGAATTACTTTGGAGAGATTCTCATGACTATTGAGTGGGATGAGATTCTGAGAAGAGATTGGTGGAAGAGAGCGGAGGGGGAGTTCAAAGAAGTCAAGTATGAGATGTGAGAGTGAGAGTGAGGGTATCGATGAGACTGCTATGGTAATAAGCAGTTGTTCAAGGCCAAGTTTGTCACGCCAAGTTGGTGTAACGGGTGACCTTTTCTTCCTTTCATTTCCTAATATTGGTTGATATTGAGCTGTGAATCACCTCGGAACGTTTAATCCTTGTGCTCGCCTCCATATATGTTGCTGGGGTCCTTCATCTTCATGCATGTGACCAAAGAGACTACCACCACTCATATCATCTTTGTTATTGGAGTCGTGGTAGAACTGCACTATAATAAATTTACAGCATATTTGCCACAAACCTCTTTCTTTATCATGAGCAGGTCACTCCTTTCCCAACACTAACTAGTTGATAACGTTCAACTTATCCTCGAAACTAAACGAGCCCTCTTCCTACTAGATCTCATGCGAACTTACAAATCATCACATCACAGCTTACCCATCCCCACACGTATTCAAACCATTGGCCTTGACATTCATATATCCTCAAGCTATTGACTCTTTCCCCTCAACCTTGCTTCACACCACAGTCATCAACCTTCCTTATCAGACCACGAGCGGGGTTTCCAAGCTCCATCCGCTTGTGCATACAGGATCTCCTCGGTGTTGCACAACGAACTGACCGGTCTTCCCCTCCGCGGACAAAGTTCCGCTGATCGAGCGATTTACGGTCTTGGGTGGAAATATATCTGATCAACCCATTTATTGGGCGAATCTTATCAAATGCCAAGACCAAAGGTGGGATTTAGAGTTAGCGTTTGCCTAAGCATAAATACAAGCATCGAGCCCGACTTCCGACGGGACATCGCTCCTCGTCAATCTCTGACTAATTCATAACTTGAAAATGTATTCCAAGACTCTTTCGTTGAGTTTTCTTTTTGGCAGTGCTGCTAGTGAAGTCATTCATGGCGCTGTAGTCTTTAGTCGTCACGGAGATCGTATGTCTTGCCCATCCAATTGATGAATCTCACTTACATGAATAGGCACCACAAAGTGGTACGGCGCTCAATCTCTCACTAGTCTCGGCGCAGAGCAGAATTTCCAAGTTGGCCGAGATTATCGTGATCGATACCTCGCTTCAGACTCTCAATATCGTATCTTGGGTATTTCTGAGGATGAATACAAGCCCTCTCAGATCTTTGCTAGTGCTCCTGATCAGGGCATCCTCATGAACACGGCTACAGCTTTCCTTCAAGGCTTCTACCCTCCTCTTGCTAATCTAGACCCTGAGATTGCTTCTCAAACTCTTAACAACGGATCCCAGAGCCAGGCTCCTCTTGATGGATACCAATATGTTCGTCTTCACACCATCAACGACAATTCACCAGACACCATCTGGATCAAGGGCGATGACGCTTGTCCCAAATATGTCACCGCCTCGAAGTCTTTCATGAAGAGCGATGTCTTCTCTCAGCGCGAGGAGGACACCAAAGAGTTTTACGAGCAATTCTACGATGTTCTCTCCGATGGCGTCTACAACCTTCGTCCCGAGAACATGACCTACAAGAATGCCTACAATATCTTTGACCTCGTCAATGTCGCTCGCATTCACAACAGCACCTCTCCAGCACGCAACGTCTCAAACGCAGACCTTCTTCAGCTCCGCACCCTCGCTGACTCTGCGGAACTCGGCCAGAACTGGAACGAGTCTGATACCGCTCGAGCCATTGGCGCCGAGACTCTTTCTGGTGCTATCCTCAACCAGTTGAATGAGACTGTGACTTCTGAAGGAAAGCTTAAGTTTTCTCTCTTCGCCGGAAGCTACGACACTTTTCTTGCTTTCTTCGGTCTTGCGGATCTTCTTGATGTGTCTCCCAACTTCTACGGTCTGCCAGACTACGCTTCAACCATGGCATTTGAGCTTTTCACCGACGATGACACAGACAGTTTCCCCTCAGACCCAGAAGCAGACCTTCGAGTCCGCTGGCTCTTCCGCAACAGTACAGCCGGCGATCTTGAGACTTACCCTCTCTTTGGAACTGGCGAGGACTCTCTACCTTGGTCAAAGTTTGTGACCGAGATTGAGAAGCGTGCTATTACTGGTGTTGGAGACTGGTGCACCAAGTGTGGCGCTGAAGAAGATTTCTGTGCTGCATACAAGGATGATGATGAGAGTGCTGAGGGCGAGAGTGAGAACAAGACCTCCAAGAAGGGTGGCATGTCCAATGCCGTTGCTGGCGTAATTGGTGCCACGGTGACTCTTGGTGTTGTTGCCATCGTTGGAGCTGCCGCCTTCGTTATCATGAGACGCAAGCGAACTGCCCCTGCTGGAGAGAAGAGCAGTATCCGCAGTGGAAGCACTGATGAAAATGCGGCCAAGGTTTAAAATTCATACGACATGGAATGACTATATAAAAGATTGTGTAACTTATAGGCTAACGAATGACGATTGATACTCCCCATCGCAAATATCCACTTCAATTTGTCTCCAAGGCAGATGTCTGTCGAGTGGCCCTATCGACGATAGTAAGGGCACCTTGAAGCTTCTCAATATCATGCTCCAGCTCTTTACGTCTCCTGGCAGTGTTCTCGTTCTCTCCGCCGACAATCTTCATCTCATCTTCCGAGAGACTAAGGATTCGGTTGGTGTTGAGGCCTAAAACAGGCCCGTCTTGACCAGAGATGAACGACTCAATGACGGTGTTATTGATGGTACGAATAAAGGCGTCGAGAGAGAGCTAAAGGGGTTAATAATTGTTGAAACTGAAGGTATAGTTTACGGCACATACCTTGTAATAAACCTTGAGAACATCGTGAACATCAAGAGCCATGTTCTTACCCAGACTGGGGTGGACCGATTCGAAACACTTGGGAAGATCAAGGTGTCCCGGCTCGCAATCCTGCGAAACACTGGTGAATCCCTCATAGAATCGTAGGATTCTCCAACCGTGAATCTCGTCCCCAAAGCGAGGACCAGTAGATTGTAGTCGCACACACTTTGTCTCCATCTCGCACTGAGACTTGCATAAGTCTTCCGTTCTCTGCATGGATTCTTTCCACGAAGCTTCCAAGAGTGCGGTCAACTCTCTCGACAGAGTTGACGTATCACTTTCCGCAGGGCAGACGTCGTTGAGGATGGAGGCAGTGCATCGACTTACGGCTTGTGCGACTCGCGCAAGGTGGATGTTCGCGATGTGTCCCCATTTCTTCACTTGCTCTCGGTACATGTCGGGGTAGATGTCAGGGTTGATGATTCCATCCAGAAGAGATCCCTGATATAGCGCTAGCTTGTCCTGAATGGCACCCATAAGATTTCTTGTGTCTTGAATGTGTGCCAAGCCCGGGAATGCCTTGTCAAGTGAAGAATCGATCTTCGTTTTATTAACATTGCGAACACGCGCGGGTAAATACTTTTCTTCGGCCCTCGCCTGTGTCTCAAGAGTAAGATGTTCGTCTAGCAGGACGCGGGGATCAACGTCAATGTCCTCAAACTCCCATGTACCGCCCCGTGCTCGCATGAACTTGTCAAACTCAGCGTTCAAGCGACTGACTTCTCTGCGAAGCTCCATGCTGTGGTCGAGAAATCCTGGACGGTCTAAAGCCGTCTGAGCCATCTCTTCATATTTTCGGACAGTGGCAACAACGAATTGCTGTCTTGCGGCATGGCTAGTGCGAGGCTCACCAAGCATGGCCTTCTCGTATAGCCTCTCTTCGAGGTTATGCTGAATTGTACTCCGGAGTGTTGGGAAGCAGTCACGTATCTTGGAGCTCAAGAGAGTACCGAGGTATGACTTGGCTGCAGTTGAGCCCAGACGGCTTTGAGAAACAGAGTTCCAGGGGCTCTTGCTAAACAGCTTCTTCTCTGCGGTGCTGAGGTCGAAAGAATCTGGATCTTTGTCTGCTCGGTTGCGAACCAAGAACCAGCCACCAGTTAGGCGCCCGAGGCTATGAGTAGAGTTACCAGTTGCGATGGATACAATCTGACTCAACGTTAGCATGGTTTAAAGAGCACACATGGTTAACTTGCCCTCTTGGTCGCTTCTGGCTCATGCTGCACCATATCGCATTTTGTGAAAACGCCAACGAAGCGGTTTTGCTTGATGGGTTTCTTGGCCAGCCTCAAAATCTCTTGTCGGTCAAAGTCTGTAGGTGCATCAATAACGCAGCTTCAGTTGTTAGTGTGAGCGATCACTAATACCATGCCAAGCTGACTCACATAACAATGTTGTCTTCATTGTTCATGTACTCCTTGACCATAGCCTCGACCTTGGCTTGATCTGTCTCGTTAACGGCAGAAGCATTCTGAAATGTGCCCGGAAGGTCAAGAATACTGAAATAGGAGCGGTGGGGGCCTGACAGCTCGATCTTAAGGACTTCCGCTACGAAGTTCTTTCTGTCTTCTCCTAGACCAGTTCGAAGGCCCATGAATTCGGACGATATCTGCAGATGTCAGTTCGCGCCTCTGAGAGATGGGAGATTACTTACCTCATCAATGACTTTGGCAAATCTCTCCTTGGTCAGGATCTTGCCGCTGCACTCATAGTTCTTAATGTTGTCAGATGCAGGATCCAAACCAGGAACATCAACTTCAGCGGGATCAATAGTAATGCGGAACGAGTCGTCACTATCCGGTTCTGTGCGACGAGAGACAATGCGCGTAGGGAACCGGGTACAGCAGCCACTGTCAACTGGGAAAGGGATTCCAGTCAAGCTTTGAAGGAGAGACGACTTTCCCGAGGATTGTCCTCCCACAATGATGAGCTATCATTTGTAAGTATTGCGAGAGTCGAAAAGTCCCAAGGTTACATACCTGAGGAATGCTCAAGTCACCGGCACCAAAGGATTGCAGGGCATCAATTGCATCAAACAGGATGCGATTGTGTTGGCTATCGAAGGGATCTTCAGGCATGATCTCTTGATTGGATTCATCGTGAGGTCGAGGTGAAGAAATTGAAGTTGGAGAAGGATCATAAAATACGTCTCCAAGGCTGGAATCGGTTGGAAACTTTCCAATCACCTTTCTAGGGCTCTCCTTGCCGGAATTGAGGCTATCAAAGCCTTTGTAGGGCGTTCGGGGAGGAGTATCAAGAGCGTGGGGATGCATAGAGAGAACTTCAACAGGTCCAGCCATGATGAATTGATAAGAGTAATTGTTGAAAAAAAAAAAAGAAATAACAAAGGAAAGATTCAGATGAGGGTATCTTGATAGGAAATTGAAGCTGAGAAATGGATTGCCGTCTACGACTGTTGGCGGGACTTGAGCAGATTTATATCTTCCACGACGACTTGGCCATCCCATCAACAATAGCTATAGCAGCTTTTCTGTAGATTGAAACAAGCCCGCAGACTTTGCTGCCATCGCACCAGCTTCTCATGCAACTACGCGCCGGCCACTGGCTCACCTCCGCCGGGAGTCAAGGATTTATTCAGCTCGAGCATATCTATTGCCATATCAAGACATCTCGGGAAGCAGTTTCGGGCAAAGATCTTTCTTGGCATGTTTGAGGTGACTTCTCAACCAACAATTGCAGAATATTGGTCGCACGATGCAGGTCGTGGCGGCCATTGTAGACCAGCATAAGAGTAAAGATAGGGACCAGAATAGTTCCAGGATAGCATAGAGTTCAGGTGAAGGTCAAGAAGGAATCAACCGGCAGGTTTCGAAACGTCAAAACTTGATCTCATTGGCCGCTTTAGCATATGCTGTTGGTTGCTGCAAGCACTCAGTTAGCTATCTGCAGGGGGTTGAGCGCATAGCTGAGAGAGGCAAGAGATAACTCAAAAAGGCAACTCGCAAGATGAAATGTTTTATCTTATAGATCTACTTCCCTGCGCTTTTCTTGGAAACAGCAAGGGGAATTGTTTTGAGTTGCATTTATAACAGGCCGGGGTAGCAAGGCTGCTCTCAGCTGTGCGAGAACTTCACTGTTGAGGGATACTGGGATAGATGTCGCAATCAAGACCGAGATTGACGACCCTGTGACTTGCAAGCGCCGTTGACAAACAAAGGTGACGAGATCCCAGAAACAACGCATCCTAAGGGTCATTATACTGGCCGGAGAAGAAACATATCAACCAACAACCAACAACGGCGGTTGTTCAGCTCGAACAGCCAATCATATTTGACCATGCCGTCTTCAACTTGAATCCAGCGAGATGTCTCCAAATCTAGCGTTGTTGTCGCTGCCATTTTTGGCCTTTCAGGTGATTTTTGGTCTCATCTTCCATTCGCCATTGTGTTTTATCAAGAGCTAGGAGATGTAACAAAACTTGGAGTAGCTTTGGAATGATTTGGAAGGAACTTAGCCAGCTCTTTGATGACTGGTTTTATTATGCATACGTGCTGTAGGCTGTAGGCTGTTGCAAAGCGTGGTTCTCAAGACTGAGCTGAAATTGGCCAGAACTGTTAGGTAGCAAAATGCTTTGATCAACGTGACACAAGGCGTGGCTCATTTTTCGTACACCATCAACAAAAAACTTGATAACAAATTGAAGAAAGGATATCATCTCTAAGAAACTTGCTGATGATGATCAGGATGAATGGAAGGATCAAGTGAACATAGCAATTGAGGACAAAAGGTACAGGGTAAGCAGCCCCACCTCCAAACAGCGGCGTCACTTTCGACTGTAGCTCAAAATTTCAACATTTACATCACCAACGACTTGACGGCCGTTGCACCACCACATCACAAGCCGCAGTCTCGATTCTGCGCGCTCCAACGGAATGAACACAATGATTTCTTCCATCACGCGCCTCGCGCGCCCGGTTCTGGCCAAGCCCCTCGCTCAATCGCCCAGGTAAGCTCATCCACATGCCTCTATCAAACCATCGCTAATTCCGTCAGGACATTCACAACCCTCGTCCCTCTCCGACCCTCGCTCACTCCCATGAACGGCGCTATCCGACGAACAGTTCTCCCCTCAAGCTTTACGCCTTCGACAGCCACATCAGCCGATATCGTTCCTTCGAGCGCCATCTCAGCACACCCTGCCCTCGGCGATATGCAGATTCGCTGCGGACCCCGAAATACCATGAACGGACATACGAGGCTGGTTCAGAAGCGCAGACATGGATTCCTATGTCGCAAGCGAAGTAAGACGGGGAGGAAGATTCTCCTCAGAAGGAAGATTAAGGGCCGAAGGCATATCGCTCAGTAAGCCCGTGAATGTGGCATGAGGAGGTTGGAGGGCATGTGTCAAAGAAGCATGAGCGAATTGTGTACGATACCAGAGAAGAGAGCGGAGACTTTGGTGCAGATGCCTTAGTCCCTCTCGTGATACAAATCTGTACAAAGACCTACCAAAAGAAACAAATGATCTTGCATTCTCACATCTCGGCGGAGTACCGAACTTGCATATTGCAGCTGAAGTCTAAACCAGGGGGATAATATCACGCACTTTTACGAAGGACCAGTTCCAGAACATTTCGGAATTTCAGAAAGGCTCACAGCCTGATGACGCTGGTCGACGTCGGTGTTGCAGCAAGGCCAGCAATGCAGAAAGCTCCGAACTATCGCACCTGACTTCGGAGAAAGGCTCAAACTAGAAAGATGAGATTCAGTTCCGATAGACAGATGCAGTCCTGATTCGGATTCACCGGAGCTACCGTTAGTCAACACCATCACGATGTGCGGATAGTTCGAAACCCCGCATTCTCGACTGAGCATCACAGGCTTCTTTTCAGGCACAAAGCGCACTGACTTGGGTCTTATTCCTCGGCTTGGATTTTCTAGTGTGGTGGCCTGCATGTTCTTGGTGTGCCGATCATCAGGTACGCAGTAAGCGGAGAAGCAGGCTGTGAATTGGAGATGTCTATCATTGAGATTTGGCAAAGTACTCGTTGAATGAATTGATAAGAAATAGTTTGACGCGGCAAACCAATTGGCAATGCTGATAAAGAAACATCTGGCTTTGAATGTGTTATCACAAGTCTATAGATGCAATTGCTATTATCATGGATGGATATCATCTGGCCTCAACTATCGAAAGTGATGATGATGACACTAGCGTTCAAGGGATGCAGCTTATGCCGGCCCGCCTTGCATTACGAGGATGAGATGGTGTGAAAGGTGATGAAAGAGGTAGGTGTCAAGACTTGATACTGCAGCTGAAATGTAAGATGTGAATTAATTCAAGTAATCAGAGACATTTCATGTGATGCTGTACTACCCATAATCTCATGTTCAATCGACACCATATTCTTTTGTCGAGATCGAGAGATACGAATATACTCGGATAACTTTCGTCTGATAAAATGCCAGATTGACATTTAATTAATCGAGTAAATAACCTCGATGCAGAATTACCGCAATTACTGCACTTCCTGGGTTAGGTGTTGTCGTGTTCCCCAGATATCGGCACTTGACTACTACTCCAGATCAGTTAAACCGGTTTTCCCACACATAATAAACCCCACCTGACAAAAAGTCCCTTGTCAATAAAAAAGCAAACCTTGTCAATCCGTAAAGTCAAACGCTGCACGCTATGGAAAACTTGATAGCGGTCAAGGCTGAATTGGATTGAGCCGAAGAGGTTGCAACATGTTTCGGGGTATACTTCCGTTGATCGGCTCTGCAAGTGATAGAGGTGAATGTTTCTGTGAAAGATGGTTGGTCAGTCGACTCGATATAGCTCGGGCGGTAAATCGTAACGTTTTATCTGGTAGTTTGTACTATAATTGGTTTGCTCATCACTGTGACACCAGAACTGTCATCGAATTATTGGTTATCGACCAACCACTCTTACGATTCATACGAATCACCAGACTATTCTTCTTTTTTTTCTTTCTCCCCTATTTTCTCTCTCCCTCTCTCAAAGCCCAGAGCCCTACAAGTCCCAACATTTTGACAGTCCCCATCGCAATGTAACAGAGACTAAACAAAACCCCTGTAGCCCACCATCTTGATCACGACCCTCACGTGGTCCGAGATCGTCGTTACCTGTAAGGGAAGCTCACCCGGGCCCAACGACAAACGGACCAAGGAAAAATGCTGTCAGAGCCCGATGAAGGGGACCTTGTCTGCTGGGATCATGGAGCCAAGAATGCGGGGTGGGCAGTGTAGAACACACCATGAAGGATTAGACTGCCGCGAAAGCTTCATTTCCGCTGTTCGGCCCTCCCTTGGCTGGGGCGGCGGTTATTACACCGACGACCTGAGGGTTTGCCAAGATGGATGGGGGGAGCTAGATATGGGTGGATGTCTGAATGTGATGTGATGGGAAGGGGAAGAGATGGGATCAGCGACTGAGGGTGGGCGGGTATTGTGATGGGAGCTAGCTGAAGAAAAAAAAAGATATATAAACGTCTGGTTCTTCTCACGATGTCGATCTCTCAGTAGATCTCAAGGACAGCTTCAGCTTCAAGAGCATCTCCAGGAGTTGCACCTCGCCAGCCTATCCTCACTTACACCGATCCCTTCTTGGACCATATTCTTGTCACGATGCTTCTTCTACCACTCCTCTCGGCCATCACCCTCGCGGTAGCCAGCCCTGTAGCTCTCGACGACTACGTCAACTCTCTCGAGGAACGAGGTAAACATAATCCCACTCCAATTCCTTCATAAGCTCACATCCCCAGCTGTTGGCGTCACCACAACCGACTTCAGCAACTTCAAGTTCTACATCCAGCATGGCGCCGCAGCTTACTGCAACTCTGAAGCCGCAGCTGGTTCGAAGATCACCTGCTCCAACAATGGCTGTCCAACCGTTCAGGGCAACGGAGCTACCATCGTGACATCTTTCGTGTAAGTCCAAACCTGCACAAACACATCATATCCTTGCTTACACACCCAGTGGCTCCAAGACAGGTATCGGTGGCTACGTCGCGACAGACTCTGCCCGAAAGGAAATCGTCGTCTCGTTCCGAGGAAGCATCAATATTCGAAACTGGCTTACCAACCTCGACTTCGGCCAGGAAGACTGTAGTCTCGTCTCTGGATGTGGTGTACACTCTGGCTTCCAGCGAGCCTGGAATGAGATCTCATCCAAAGCAACTGCTGCTGTTGCCTCCGCCCGCAAGGCGAACCCTTCTTTCAAGGTCATCTCTACAGGCCACTCCCTCGGAGGTGCTGTGGCTGTCCTTGCTGCCGCAAACTTGAGAGTCGGTGGAACACCCGTCGATATCTACACCTACGGTTCTCCCCGTGTAGGAAACGCACAGCTCTCATCCTTCGTCTCAAACCAGGCTGGTGGAGAGTATCGCGTTACACACGCCGATGACCCCGTCCCCCGTCTCCCTCCTCTGATCTTCGGATACAGACACACGACTCCTGAGTTCTGGCTGTCCGGCGGTGGTGGCGATAAGGTCGACTACACTATCAGCGATGTCAAGGTCTGTGAGGGTGCTGCTAACCTTGGATGCAATGGTGGAACTCTTGGCTTGGACATTGCTGCTCATCTGCATTACTTCCAGGCGACTGACGCCTGTAACGCTGGCGGATTCTCCTGGCGACGATACAGAAGCGCTGAGAGCGTCGACAAGAGGGCCACCATGACTGATGCTGAGCTTGAGAAGAAGCTGAACTCTTACGTCCAGATGGATAAGGAGTATGTGAAGAATAACCAGGCCCGCACTTAACCAGGGTGTGAGGTTTAATGGGAAATGACATGATTCATGAACGAAACCATAGTACATATGATGCAAATAGGATATAAAAACACCTTTCATTCACTAGCCTTACATAATACCGCGCGCCATGCAATGCCCTGCCACTGACTCAAAGGCTATGTTTCATAACTCCAGACACCAGTCACCAGCGCTGTATCAAGGATTAATCGTAAGATCCCTCGACCATCATGCCCTGAGCATTAGGGACCCCAACGAGAATGACACCCCGAGGCACGCGGACCTCTTTGACCTTCATGCATCCAAAAACGTTGACCTCTCGGATCTTGGGACAAGATCGGAAGATGGACCCCAAAATGAAATCGGTCACCTCTTCGCAGAAGCTGATTTCCAACTCCTTCAGCTCTGGATACTGAGCATCCTCGTGAAAGACCTCTTCAAAAGCCTCACGTGAGATATGACGACAAGCGTGAATGTTGAGGTACTGAAGCTTCTCACCCGAATGGGCCATCAACGCTTTGAAGCCCTCACTGCAGAGTCCAACGCTATCTGGGTTTTCCCGAGGTTTACTTGCATCAATCTGGCGACATTTCTGGAGATCCACAAAGCGCAAGGGGGGATTGGCCCATTTGGTGAAAAGATCAACAAAACCCTGGTCAGTCATAAACTCGCTGTCCGTTATTCGGAACTTGGAAAGGGAGCGACAATGCTCGTGAATAGCCTGCAACAGTGTGTCGTCAACTTCAGGAACAATCTTCAGAGAAAAGGTCTTGAGATTGGCACCGATTTTCGAGACGACTTCGATGTAAGCGTCAGATTCAGTCTTGTGCTGTAGCTGAAGTCCAAGATGCTCTAGAGACGACAAACTTGCAATCGTTTTGACACCGTCGTTGGTCAGCTTTTGGTTGTTCTCAACCTTGAGTCGCTTGAGGTTGGGGCAATGATCCCTCAGCGTGGCTATGATTTCGTCTCCAAAGTGATTGTCTGTATAATAGACTTGGATGCCCTTCAGCTTCTCGCCCTTCTCCTGGATGAACTTATGCCACTTCTCATCGCTCAAAAGATTGGCTCCATGAAGGTAGAATGTTTCGAGATTGATGTCACGGGACAAGAGGTAATCCATGACTTCGTCCTTGAATTGGATGCCACATCGGATCTTGAGATTTTTGAGTTTCGAAGCCGTCTGAAAGATGGAAATGTAATCTTGTTCACCAAGCTTTGCGCCATCATAGATGTGGAGGTCCTCGGTGCCGGGCTGGACGAAAAGTGGCAAAGTCTCTGGCTTGAGGAGTCGACGTTTGGAGAACATGCGTGCAATTTTGTCGACCAAATGATCAGGAAGGTCCCCAAGACTGTCAGCCAGATCGACGTTCTTGGCCAGAGTCTGTACACACAGAGTAGCCAAGCTCTTGGTACCAACGTCACCGTCAAGTATCCGACTTTGGATTGCGCGACGTCTTCCAACAGGACCCGTATTGGCCGGCTTCTTCGGCTTCTTCTTTTGGTTACCTTCTCGTTCTTTTGCTACCTCTCGACCGCAAGGAGGACAAAGAAGCCCCCCGTTAGGGCCAGCAAGCGAATATGGTGATACAGTGAAGCGCTTCTCGCAAATTTCGCAGTGCTCTATCTGCCCAGGCAGAGGGCCAGAGTTCGATTCCATTAACGCACGAGCAAGTTCGTCATCAGATAAATCTGATCGTTGCTTGCGCTTCTTGAAAGCTTTGCTCTCCTTGATCTTTGCCAGCTTCTTCTCTTCTTCTCGCTTACGCTTTAGCGAAGCTTCGTCATTGTCGTTGCGACTAGAACGTCGCCCAGATCTGGCACCTGCCGCAGAAGACTCGCCATTGCCATTCTCATCTTCAGCTACATCGTCACGTGCGGCTTGTCGGCGACGTGCGTCAGCATCTGAGCGAATCTGAGCAGCAGAGATGTTGTGGGACTAATCATGGTTAGTACCTATGCTGCGACGTGCACTTCGTAACAGCCATAAACTTACAGCCAGGAAATCGGTCAGCGCTGATTGACTATTGACATGTTAGTACGAGTATATGGCTGGAAATAGTATTTTACTTACGGTCCATAGACAGCACGAGTTTGTCGATTAGGTTGATTTTGCTGACCATTCTGGCCGTTTTGGCCTTGAGTATTCTGGTTGTTACTGCGTGCCCGCGCCCTGTATATGATAAGCTATCGCCACTCTATGGGTATGAGAAAAACGTACATGGTGGAGGAATAGCGAGTGATCTGGGAAAATGAAAAAATTACACAAGAAAAAATTCTTTGATCTTCGGCGACCACATTAGCCCCCAATATAATGAAAGGGAGGGGAGATTCACGCTTGAAAAGGAGTTGGCGCAAAAAAAGTAAAGTCTGAAGCAGCTCGGGCAAGTGCAGCGCCGTGCAGTGGCGTTCCCGCTTGCGCAGTCTTTCACGAGATTGACACCGTGTCACGTGATGCCATCGCCCCTTGAAGTGGCAAATCGAAGATCTCAGCATCATGGTCCAGAATACATTGATAGTCTAGGGAAGTATAGAAAACTCGGGACCTCGATCCAAAATCATAAAAAGACTTAGGTGACTGAGTATAAATCTAGTGTAAGTTTAAGACACTCTTCAATCTTTTTATTCTAATACCGTATAATAAAATCTGATATCTTCTTGCTCCTCGACTGCAATGTCAAACTGTTCTTGTAAGTGGGATTGACCAATGTTTTCTGTCCCCGATCCTGCCAGGAACGATGCACCCCAATCAGATCGACAATCAAGACCCCCTGGCCCCTGACACGTGCCTGCGCGTAGCGGGGTGCTCTTTCCGACACTGTGAATCGTGAATTGGGGTATCAGACGGGAAGCAACGCCCCGAAAAAAGGAGCTGGTGGCGATTTGCCTTTGACTTCTATCTGACTTTTTCCCTTCATCCTCACGCTTTCATTGTTCATCTATTTAGGGTCTTTCTCATCCCATTGAAAAGATTCTGTTAATGTCAGTCGTTTATTTGTGTAATTGTTCTTTTGTTGCTGCCCGCAGTCAATCAATTTGTATCAATTCACGGTCACTGCCCAACACTGCGTTCACGGCTGTGCATTAGTGAGCTGCCAACAGACAGGGGTTCAACTGCCACCCTTTGCCTTCCACCAGGCTCCCATCCTTTGATTTTAATTTCCTGAAAGAAAACACGCCCAAAGCCTCTTAATCTTTGTCCTTCATCGTGCAGCTGTGCGCTTAAGAGCACTATTTGGAGGGCGATACGCCGTCCCATCGCACATCGATTCCCAATCAGCAGAACATCTCTTGGACCTACTGACACCATGCCTCGAGGTCGCCCTTCCACTCGGGGTACGCCCATCACTCCAGCAGATGGTAAGTCTGATGCCGTAGCTGGTTATTATTTCTTACTGACAAATCGTAGCTTCTAGAGACACATCTACTGCTTCTAACCGAGTGACCCGCTCAGCTAGGACTAGAAGTCAGGCTGCCTCGTCTATACCAACTCCCGCCTCAGCTGTAGACCTTCCGCAGGATGTTCCCTCTGGACCACGCCCGAGAGGGAGACCTAGGAAGAGTATCCCCGAAGTCGAGGCATCGCCTCTGTCTCAATTTCCTACTTCTGACATCGCACTTCCCACTAAACGACGTGGCCGCCCAAGCAAAGCACCCGCCATTGAGAGCGAGTCCGTGTCATCAGTTCCCACACCACTAGACCCCGACACAGGGAGCGATTATTCAACTCCTGCGTCTAGCAAAGTGCCAACTCCTGCAGCAGTTGATCATGACAAGTCAGCTATCTTCGAAGTCCAACTTCCTGCTCCTTCTACCTCTCGCCTCATTGACCGCGAGAGAGGTCTACGTAAGAGCGCATATGCCATGAACTCGAGGGGCCAAGGGCGTATGGTAATTCAAGACTCGGACGACGAAGATCTTGACAATTCTCGAGACGCTCAAGTAGCTCGTCGCCTCCAGGATGAAGAACTCAAGCAACCGTCCAGTGCCGCATCATCATCATTTCCCCTACGAAGAAGCACTAGACCTTCGCTCTCCGGTAGTTTCAGCACTCCCGCTCAGAGTTCTGTCAAGCGAGAACGAGCATCGACTCTGACCGACTCTATCGCCAAGCGTGGTCGCCCAGCAAAAAAGCCTAAAGTCATCCCCGACTCAGATGATGAGGACATCGACATGGATGCGGAGATAGCCCAAGGGCTTGACCTGGACAGCGGCTCGTCATTGAGCTCATTTGAGGATGAAACCTTTGCCGATGATGACGCCAGCGACGAGGGAGCAGTTCAAGACATCTCTAGTGATGACGAAGACGTTCCAATGGCCATGTCGAGAAAAGCGGCCGGAAAGCGACCAGCGCGTCCCATGACACGCACTGTACCCCGTGTCAAGGCACCTACTACGACTGGTTCCCGTTCTGCAGGGAAGGCTTCGCAATCTGATGGCCCGTCTGGTGATGAACTCGATGCATTGGAAAACGCTTTAGGCGATGCCGATTCTACAGACTTTGCAACTGATAACAATGACGGCTATATCGACTTGAGTAGTAGCGATGCTGATGCAGATGACGCCGATAACACGGACCAAATCAGGGGCATCTCCAACAATCGAAGGGCTTTCAGGAACACGGGTGTTAGCAGTCGTACGCGTAGGGAGCGAGAACGTTTGGAGAAACACCACCCTGAGATCATAACCATGTGGGACAAGATTGAAAAGGAGCCAGTGATCAAAGCTGGGAAGGCTGCACAACCGGAAAGGATTTCACGCCAACTCAAGCCTTTCCAGCTCGAAGGTCTTGCTTGGATGATGGAGATGGAGAAGACAAAATACAAAGGTGGCTTACTCGGTGATGAGATGGGCTTAGGCAAGACAATCCAGGCTGTGTCTCTGATTATGTCCGATTATCGTGTGGGGAAGCCGTCCCTGGTTCTCGTGCCTCCTGTTGCGCTCATGCAATGGCAGCAAGAGATCAAGTCTTACACCGATGGCGCCTTGAACACATTTGTTTTCCATGGAACAAACCAGAAGACCAAGGGGATCACCGTGAGGGAACTCAAGAAGTTCGACGTTATTATGATGTCGTACAACAGTCTCGAGTCAGTATATCGCAAGCAGGAAAAAGGGTTCAAGAGAAAGGATGGCATATACAAGGAGAAGAGTGCTATCCATGCGATTGATTTCCATCGAGTTATTCTGGACGAAGCGCACTGCATCAAGACACGCACCACCATGACAGCCAAAGCATGCTTTGCTCTCAAGACTACATACCGATGGTGTTTGACGGGCACGCCTTTGCAGAATCGGATCGGAGAGTTCTTCTCTCTAGTTCGTTTCCTAGAAATCGACACCTTTGCATCGTATCTTTGCAAGCAATGTCCGTGCTCCACGCTTGAATGGTCAATGGACGAGCACAGTCGTTGCACTGGATGTAAGCATCCTGGAGTGCAACACGTTTCTCTGTTCAACCAAGAGCTGTTGAACCCTATTCAAAAATACGGGAATAAACGCGAAGGCGCAACGGCTTTCAAGAGACTGCACTTGATGACAGAACGGATTATGCTGCGCCGTCTCAAGAAAGATCACACCAACTCTATGGAACTTCCAGTCAAGGAGGTTTATGTTGACCGACAGTTCTTCGGAGAAGAGGAAAACGACTTCGCAAACAGTATCATGACGAACGGCCAGCGTAAGTTTGATACGTATGTCGCCCAGGGTGTTCTCTTGAACAATTATGCCAACATTTTTGGCCTCATTATGCAGATGAGACAAGTTGCTGATCACCCTGATCTTATCACGAAGAAGAACGCCGAAGGAGGACAAAACGTGCTCGTTTGTTGCATCTGCGATGAGCCTGCCGAAGACGCAATTCGTAGTCGGTGTAAGCATGACTTTTGCCGAGCCTGTGTTGGTAGCTACGTCCGCTCTACTGATGAACCCGATTGCCCCCGTTGTCACATTCCCCTCTCGATCGATCTGGAACAGCCAGAGATGGAGCAAGATGAGAATCTCGTCAAGAAAAACTCCATCATCAATCGAATCAAGATGGAGAACTGGACCTCCTCTTCCAAAATTGAACTTCTTGTTCATGAGCTACACAAACTTCGCTCTGACAACGCCTCACACAAGTCGATCATCTTCTCTCAGTTTACTACCATGCTGCAGCTCATCGAGTGGCGTCTCCGCCGGGCTGGTATCACTACAGTCATGCTTGATGGTAGCATGACACCTGCCCAACGACAGGCCTCGATCGAACATTTCATGAACAACGTTGACGTTGAATGCTTCCTGGTTTCTCTCAAGGCTGGTGGTGTGGCACTGAACCTTACCGAAGCCTCTAGAGTATTCATTGTTGATCCGTAAGTGTCTGAAACGAATATTGTCATCCGAGTCACTGCTAACAATTACATAGATGGTGGAATCCAGCCGCTGAGTGGCAGTCCGCTGACCGATGCCACCGCATTGGACAAACTCGACCCTGCACCATTACGCGCCTGTGTATCGAGGATTCTGTGGAAAGCCGAATGGTGTTGATTCAGGAGAAGAAGACTAACATGATCCACTCCACTGTTAACTCAGACACCAAGGCCATGGAATCACTTACCCCCCAGGACATGCAATTCCTCTTCCGTGGAACATAGACGATCTGGGACACAGAACAAAGAGTAAAACCCCGACAAAAACCTAATTACTATTCATGAAAACACGAAACATGGGGATATGATCATGTACAGTATTTGGCATTGGCCATCAGGCATGTAAGGAGTATGCATGGAGTT
Source organism: Fusarium fujikuroi IMI 58289 (assembly GCF_900079805.1). Lineage (NCBI taxonomy): Eukaryota > Fungi > Ascomycota > Sordariomycetes > Hypocreales > Nectriaceae > Fusarium > Fusarium fujikuroi. The sequence goes on from NC_036625.1 coordinate 332,476, forward strand.
TGGAGTTGGCATTAGCAACGATGATTCGCCTAAAGTTATCAAGTACAGGTTTATTTTAGTCTCAGGTAGTAAGCATGCATAAACTTAGTCAAAGAATAAAAGTCCCTGAGAAGATCTGTGTGATCCTGATGCTGTCGCTCGACATATCTCACAAGAGGGTTAAAGAGTGTCTGAGGTTGACAGTTCAGGAATCAATTGTAATCTAAAATCCGTCTATCTAGCTCTTTTCTCGTTTTCAAACATTGACTGTCAATTTTTGTGTTGCTATTTTCATCGGCCCATGATGATGTCTAAAACATACGAACAAAAGGATTCTCCAAAAAGAATACGAAAGAAATGGTTTCGCTAGCCATTGAGGTGCAAGAAGTGATTGAGATCACAGACCGAGAAGGGCCCTGGCACCAGGCTCGCTGCACACGTAAATAACGTCGTGGGCGTTGGAGAAGCCGTTGAACTGAGTGGCAGAGCACTTGGTATAGGCACCCATGTCCTCAAAGTACAGCCAGTCACCGACATCGAGGATCGAGTCAAAGCGAGTGCTCTCAGTGATGCGGTCGATGCCATCACAGGTAGGACCCCAGACGGAGTACTCGAAGCCCTCGCCCTCGGGAGTGGGATGGGCAGCGGTGGTCTCGAACAGAGTCTTGCCGGAGGCGCGGAGAACCTTGGCGATCGGCTGCTGGTGGTCAAACATGATGTTTGAGAAGTTGCCGTAAACGCCGTCGTTGACGTAGAGCATGTAGCCCTTGCCGTCGAGGGTGGGGTCCTCAACAGTTCGGCGAGCGATGATGTTGCAGGCGATGGTGAAGGCGGTGGCAACGTAGTATCGGCCAGGCTCGGCAATGATCTCGACGTTGCTGTGAGGCGGGAAGAACTCGTCGAGAGCGTTACCGAGGACGGCAGCCATGGTCTCAAAGGTATCACCGCTGAAGCCACCACCAACGTCGAGGGTGCGCATATTGAAGCCGAACTCGTGGGCCAGCTGGAAGACGGTGTGGGCATCGCGAACGGCCTTGTAGAAGGCAAGGGGATCGGAAGCACCAGATCCAACGTGGAAGCTGACGCCAACAACGTTGAGGCCAAGGTCCTTGGCCAGAGCGAGAAGTCCCTCAGTGGTGTCCATGGCGGCACCGAACTTCATGCTGAAGCGGCACAGAGACTCGCTGTCGTCGGTCATGATGCGCAGGAAGAGCTCAGCTCCTGGGTAGAGCTTGGCGATCTTGTAGAGCTCATCGGCATTGTCAAAGGTCATCTGTTTGACGCCCACAGACTTGACGTATCGGACATACGAGTTAGTCTTGCAGGGTTGGGCGTAGATGATGCGGTCGGGGCTAAGTCCTGCGGACAGGACCTGCTCAATCTCGGTCTTGGAGGCGCAATCGAAGCCGGTTCCGAGCTCAGACAGAAGCTTGATGATCTGAGGATCGGGGTTGCACTTGACGGCTGGTGCTTGTTAGTGTGTATCACAACATATTGGCGAGATTCGTACTCACCATAGAAGGGCCGGACCCGAGGGAGATTCTTCTTCCAGCGAAGATGCTGGCGGTAGACCTCTCCGAGGTCAGCAACGAAGAAAGTATCTTCGTCGCCAGGCTCACACATCTCATGGTCAATGGCCTCCACGCGCTGGTGGAGAGCCTGGCCGATGAGTTGCTTTGGAGTAATCACGCCATATTGCTCAAGAGATTCCTGAAGCAGGGGTTTCTTTAATGCGATATGAGGGTGATTGACATTATGATTGTAGGTGTCGAGGACAGCCGTTGCCATAACCATATCCCAAACAGTTGCGGGGGTTCGTTGGGAAGTTGAGAGAGGGATTTAAGCCCGTGGACTAGAGTGGAAAGACGATACTTTGTAGAAAAGTATATATAGTAGAGTGAAGCTTGAACGTACGGGGTTCAGCTGGTGTTAGGGCGGTCGAGAGCGGTAGCAGACTGATCCCTCAGTGGACTGGCGAGGCCTCCTCGACTCTTCCTCGGCTAGAGGAAGAACCTCTGTAAACCTCCTATGCGGCAGCTGACGGGTGTCGAAGAACGACGGGGGAGTGTAGTCGGATCGAGGGTCGTGCAAGACGGAGAGATCGAGGAGCTTATCGTCGAGCAGCAATAGCAGCGGGAGGGGGGATCGCGTTGATGATGTGAGAGGGCTTGCAGAGGCTGAAATCTTTGTCACTGACGAAGCTCACGGCCGGAGGAGCCGTGGTGAAGGCGGTGCCTTTAAGAGACCAAAGGCGGGTCGAGTTTGGTGAGGAGCTTGAGCAGCTGTCAAGTGCTCAAAGTTATTAGGCTTTTGTTGATAACGGGTTCGTATCAACGGGGAGGCGTTGGAGCAGTTTTAAGAATATAGAAATTGTCGTGATGAAACGTGACAAGTTGTCCAAGAGGAGGGAAAGATGGGGGGGGCCGCCTTTTTATCTAGTCTTGGCCCAAGATAGAAAAAAGAGGTCGACGAGTTTAGTTTGGGCTCTGCTGATTCGAAGACAGGAAAAGAGTGGAGTGTCGCGTTTCCGTTGCAGGTTATAATTGCATTTGCAGGTCCAGATCCAGGTCCAAGAAAATAATGGAGAGAGAAATTTTTACCCTCCACTGTGACGTTGACGAGAGGGGCAGTAAACTCTGTACGTACCCGTACTTACAGGGGACATTCACAATTCGGTGGCGCAGTAGAAGAGTTGGCGCCTAATTATGATTGTATAAAATACCTAAACTCTCTATATATTTCTATCAACAACCAAGGTTGATAATTCATCGCAGTTACAGTCACAATTCCGTGGCCTGACCTGACCTCGTACATATTCTCCAACTGCAACTGGCGGTGGATGAACCATCTCGATGCTGCAGACCTAGTCTAAGGTGAAGAAACCCCGCGCTAAACCCAAAGAGCCCCAGCGGCGGTAGAATATCCCATTGGTCTCAGACACTTCCAGAGTCTCGGGAACAAGACACCACGCCTTGCGAAAAATGCAGAAATATGTACCGATACATGCAGCCCGTGCATGTGCATTTCCCAGTATAGAAGCCCGTTCGTTCGTTACATTCCGGGTCTTTTCGAAGCTTTTCTTGACCGACAGAGTCAGAGTCACAGTCAGAGTCAGAGTCCTCAGGGGGCAAGAAACGATAACCTCGATTCTAAATGATACAAAGAATTGGGTAAATAGCATAAGTTTACGATAAATTTAGGATAGGATTGATTATTTTAACACCATATATTAAGGTTTTAATTTCCTTGCTCCCTGAGGACTGGCTTGTCAACGTCATGTCCTTGATATTTAGCATACCTAATAAAGATCCAATAATTCCCTCAGTAAACAAACAAAGCACAAGACCACGGACCGCGTAAGGCTGGAGCTTATTCCGCCATCAGGCACCATTGACCAACCCCTGGCTATCACTTTTCATCGTCATGCTCTGCATCAAAAGGACACCATCAACAATGCCTTTTTTAATACCCCTCTATAGGTTTCTCATCGTATACGAATAGACGAATCGGCATCTTCTTCCGTCCGAGAACCTGCAACAGTCACACTGCTTGTCAACGTTGGTCACTCTGTAACACATCACATGTATGTACTCTGCTCTTTAGTCCAGTAAATCCATCGCTCAAGGACTCCGGCTCTGATAGAACGAGCTACCACCTCTCTTCACCCATCACACCGACTCCCTTCTTCCACAGTCTCCCCAGTCTCCAATCACAGAACTCCTCGTACTTGGTGCTTTCGCTCCGCAGCCTCGAGGTTCCCACAACAGATGCCAAGGTGAAAGTAGCTTCCAGAAATCAAGATAGACAGAAGAGAAAAGAGGGGCTGTATCTGCTCTTGCGTTGCTCTGTGGTCTCTGTACCATTGCATAGGTAAAGAGATGTATCGTATCTGAACGCGTAACGAGGCACAAAATTCCTCGTGTTCACATAGGGTGGAAAGTTCCGCTGCGAGGCAACGTGAGGAGGGTCATTTATGCTTTGTTCATCTGTGTAATATACACTGCATCGTACACGCCATCATACAGCTGTAACTCCAGCTTCTCATTGCTCATCCAAACCTCTAGCATGCCGGTACTTCCAACTCTAGGTCGTCATTAGCTTCATAATCATTTTCTTTTTGGCCCTACTCAGCGCCCTTGACATCCATTTCGCGAATCTTCCATTCGCCGTCAACCCAGGGCTGCTTCTCTCCCAGGAAAGCGACTCTGCCTTCGCCCTTGGCCAGTCCGTCGACGAGGTAGCGCTGCGCCACCTCGCGCACTTGGTCCTTGGTTACGTCAAGAAGCTGCTCACGCTTCTTCTGCTTCATCTCCTCGGTGATACCGGAGAGGAATTGGCCCATGCCCTCTTGGTTCACAGATTTGGGCGCATCAACTCCTTGGAACACAGAGATCTTGGCCTCCTCAAGGTCGCGATCTGACCACTCCTTATTCACAGCCCATTGCCCAGCACCGCGCATGATGCTCAGTGTGTTTTGAGGGTTGGGGTCACGGTAAGAGTAGAAGCCAAAGAGGCCATCGAGGGGTCGAGAGTAGGCACCTCCACCATATGCGCCGCCCTTCTCACGGATTTCGTGATGCAGGTGCTTATGTGTAAGGAGCTGTGACAAGATCTGGAGAGGTGCACCCTCCGCTGCCGTGTACGATGTGGTTGGCACGGACAGTCCACCGTAGTAAACTTGATAGGGCAAAGGATAGAAGGTCTTGCTATCCTTGGGAAGTTGACGGGGAGACGGGTTCTTCAGGTCGAGAGGATCACGGGAGAGGTTGCCCACAAACTTTTGCAGAGAAGCACCGTTCTCTGCAACACTCTCTGGTCCGCAGGTGATTGCTGTCCGCAGGTTTCCTCCCGCAAGTGCAATGCTCTGAATTTGCTTCAGCTTGGAGATAACGTCTTCAAGCTTATCTGTCTCAGGTCGGCTAGCCAGAGAGGTCACCAGCTGCACCTGGGAGAGGCCTGAAACTTGCTGTCGAAGCCACGAGGAACGGGTAAGACCAGACTCGGCACTGCCCATTGCGAACCGATGACCAGTGGATGCAATGTCGTTCACAACACCGTCAGCAGACGCCTGAAGCAGCTGTCGAACTCTAAGAGCTGCCTCGGGACTGTCAAAATCGGTTCCCAAAACGAGCTTTTGGATGATATCGAACATGACAGGAACGTTGCGATCTAGAGCCATACCGGTGAAAATGAGGCCTTCACTAGCAGCGTGAAAATCGGTGGGAGATGGGGTGCAGTGGTAACCAACTGAAACACCACCAGTCTTGAGCTTGATCAAGTCTTCAAGCTGCTCCATGTTCAAGTCCTTAGTACCAAGACGCATGATGCTGTCAGTGAACAAAGGGACCAGCTCGCGAAGCTCATCAGGCAAGTTCTCCAATGTGTTGATAGCCCGGAAGTATGTCAAGCCGTTCGTAGGAGCCTCGTGCCACTGGATCTTGGTGCCGTTGGCATTCTCGTCGCGCACAACCACAGGCTCCTTACTTCTGGGGATATCCTTGACGTGGACAGTGGGCAGACAGCCGAGATCCTCGGTGTTAGTCTTGTTTTGTTCAACCAGCAACTCCTGCTCTTGCTTCTCGAAATGCTTCCGAGCGTTCTCTTCACTGCCGGCCTCCTTGATAGCTGCCTGGATTCTGGTAGAAAGTCGCTCCTGTTCCTCCTTGACAAGATCCTCACCGTAGGTGGTTGAAGGGGCCATTGTGAATGTCAAAGTGTTATCGTTGAGTAGATACTTGTCAATGAGACCTTCTAGGTAGTTGCCCTCAGCCATCTTAGCTTGGAAACCATTGATGGTATCGTTCCAAGCCAATGAGTCAAAGGGGTCCACACCGTTGAACCACTTGGGCTTGAGACGGTTCAGCATGGAGAATCCAAAGTTAGCAGTCTTATGCTTGAGCGATAACTCGAGCTGGTGCAGAGATCCGTCGATCTTGGTCTTGTCGAAACCCTTCTCTCGAACTTCCCTCAAGATCTGTTGAACCTTCTCCTTGAGCTTAGGAACATCAGCCTCCTGAACACCGGTGAGACCAATAGAGAAAATTCCCTTCTTAGCTGAGCTGTCATACCCAGCGTTGGGGCTCCAATCAGCGCCCATGCCAGCCTCAACAAGACCTCGGTACAGAGGAGAACCATAACCATCCATCAAGAGGGTTGATAGAAGTGCCAGAGAGAAAGACTCCAGCACATCTGTGGTGTCACCCATGATCCATGACACAGAGGTCTTGTACTGACGATCAGGATCGACAAGAGGATCAAGTGGTCCGTACAGAGTAACTTCCTTGGGGCCGCTTAGTGTTACGGGCTCGTGAATTTGCTTGTCACCCTGGATCTTCTCGAAAGCCTGGAGCTGAGCATCGACCTGCTGCAAGTGGTCAACCAAGGGCATATCACCATAAGTGAAGACCTTGGCGTTGCTGGGGTGGTAGTGCTCTGCGTGGAACTTTCGCAGTTGCTCGTATGTCAGGTCTGTGATCTTCTGGGGGTCGCCACCCGAGTTGTTGATATCGGGGAAGATATGGTCGTGGAAGCGAATATAGTATAAATACCCAGCATCCGACATCTGGCCCTTCATCTCGTTGTAAACGACGCCCTTGAATACCAACTTCTTGCTCGCCTCATCCTCAGCAAGTGGGTTCTCGGGACCAATTCGCCAACCCTCCTGGGTAAAGTCGGACTTCTTGAGCAATGGGTGCAATGTTGAGTCAAGATACACAGACATGAGGTTCTTAAAGTCCTGCGCGTTGGTTGTCGCAAAGGGGTAGAAAGTATGGTCTGATGCCGTGAACGCGTTCATAAAGTTCGATAGTGTTCGTGGAAGCATCTTGAAGAAAGGATCACGAATGGGATATCTATAGACAGTCAGCATTCTCTGCTTTCATGTCTGTATCAAGACGAGTCGTACTTTTCGCTACCGCATAGTGTCGTATGCTCTAGAATGTGAGGAATACCAGTATCATCCGGAGGGTTCGTCTTGAAACCGATCGAGAAGACATTGTTGCTGTCGTCGCGGGCAATGTGCAGATAATCGGCTCCTGTCTTGTCATGCTGAAGGTGAAGAGCCGTCAACTCAAGCTCAGGAACATGCTTGGATCGAACAAGGGTGAAACCATGAAGCTTCTCGCCAGGCTTAGGAAATTGTGAAAGCTCCGTGACGGCCTTTCGAGCGCCGGCGGCGGCGTTACGAAGCATTGTGGCGGAGGTTTACGAGGCACAATAAGAGAATTAATAATACAGAAGAATCAAGAAAATAGTGTACAGTCGGATATGCGAAACTTATGAAAGAGTTGAAATTATCGCTAAACAGTCACCGGAGATTTTGATGCATGCATGTAATGACGCCGGAACGATTCGCCCCGAAAAAGTGAAAGGGTCTGCTTTGTAACCCCAGCAGTTTCCTCATGGAAAGGCCGGGTTCCAGCCCACGTCAGTGCCAAGGACATGCCGTAATTGTGGGTGGCCAGTGGACACTACTCAGTGAGCGGCCACTGTGGGATAGCGCCAAAGATCTCTAAAGCCGCATTAGTGATCATTGAGGCACTAACTGAGAGACCCTAGACGCCCACCAGATTCTGTTAGCGACTTAGCAGTTGCCAACATAATCACCACAAAGGTCCATGGCAAAACCTATCCATCTCAAACCTCCATGAACCCTCCATCTTGTCACACGTTAGCGACTGTATTATTCGATGTCCAACGAACTCTGACTACAACGCTGTATCCTTCCGGAATTCATATAGGTCGTACTGTTGCCGTTACTCAGCGTTAGTGTTGATTGCTATCATCATACCGACAAAGCCAATCTTGGTGCGAAGATATTCCCTCCTCAACCACTCTACGTGCCTCTTCGCTGCGAGTGCTGGGCTTGACAATTTCATGTGTGAGGCCGACTAACAGCATCTTCTCGCATCTCAGCCGATACCGAATAGTGTTTTGAGCATCATTTCCTCATTATCACAACTTCAACCCCTCATCTGGCGACCAACATCCCACCCACGATTAACGACGATTCATCCCGCTTCGATGCCCCCGGCCTTTCCTGACCTCGTGACCCCCGCCTGAACGATTGCCGTCGCTACCTTGGCCCATCGTAGCTTCGACGGCGATGCCAGCCAGCCAGGTGGATGCTCCTGTAGCCAACGGGCATGACGGACACGCTCATTCACCTACCAAGAAAGGCAAAGGAAAGAAAGGAATGGATAACAACGAGGCATCGCGTCTGCTCCATGCGCGGATATCCCAGCTGGAGCAGGATGCCGCGGGAGACAAGGAGCAAGAGCTGGAGATCGGTGCGTCACGCCCTCGTCGTCTGCAAGCGGCAGCCTCCCATCGATTCGGAACGATACTGATACGTGGATGGTACAGAACGTGAAGTCAAGAGAGCGAACCGGGATCTCCTGCAGCAGGTATCCAAGATGGACAACATGCAGAAAATCGACCACCTCACCAAGCGGTCTAGTGAACTGTTGGCTGATATGCGACGATTGGAGCGTGAAAATCAGAAGAACAAGCGGCGCGGGGACACCCTACAAAAAGAGAGAGATGCAAGCCGTACGGAGCTTAATAAGACTGTCGGTCTCAAGGAGAAGCTGGAGAAGCTATGTCGTGAGCTCCAGCGGGACAACAACAAGATGAAGGTTTGTGCAAGATGGCTGGTGGAGAGGCATTCGCTAAGTTTATTTGCAGAATGAGAATAAGGAGCTTCAGACGACACAGAAACGGAACAACGCTCACTGGGACGAAAAGTATGCTACGCTCTTGACAAAACTCGATGGGTATCAGGAAGAAAAAGATACTCCAAAGAAGCAAGTGGTGGATATGGAAGTCGACGAACTGTCAGTCCCGACCATTCTTTTACTTAGAACTCCGCTCACCTGTTATTCACAGTTTCCGAATTCGCTTCAAATCGTTCATCGAGCAATACGAGTTAAGAGAATTGCATTTCCACTCGTTAATGCGCACCAAGGAACTCGAAGTACAGTACCATATGGCGCGATACGAACGAGAGAAGAAGAACGCAGAGGGGGAATCGACAAAGGCCCGACATCTACAGGCGCAAGTCCAAGCGTTTACCAAAACAGAAACTGAGCTGAGGAATCAGCTTAATGTTTACGTTGATAAGTTTAAGCAGGTGGGTGGACTCGGATAAGATAGTTCGGCATGTTGACTAATGGCACAGCAGGTGGAGGACACCTTGAACAACAGTAACGACTTGTTCCTATCATTCCGCAAAGAGATGGAGGATATGTCGAAGAAGGGCAAGCGGTTAGAGAAGGAGAACGAAGCCCTCAAGCGACAGAAGGAGGCCACAGCTGCCAACATCATCCGCATGGCCGAAGAGCGCCAGGAGTGGAAGAAGAAGACAGAAACCGCCGAGAAGAAGACGGAGAAGCTCATGAGCATCATCCAGCAAATGCAGCAACAAGGGCGTCGCGTGCCACCCGGAATGTCCAACACCGTCGAAAGCGGTTACTCCGATAGTCACGGAGGAAACGAAGGAGACGAAAGCGACTACTCCGACGAGGAGGGCGAGGAGGAAGAACTTAGCGAGTTCGACGACGATACAGAGGAGGAACCACAAGGCAACGAGCAAGGAACGCCAGTGGCCTATGGTCCTGAACGTCCCCCTCAGCCGGTTCCTTCGGCGGCGACAAATGGGCACTAGGAGGCCACTCGGAAGGGGGCTCAAACTGGAGCCAGTGTCAAGAAAAGAAAAAGACTCCCCAGATTTCACCTGCGATGCCCTTTTGGGCTGTGAGCTTGATGGTCCAGGCTATCTTGTGTCAGGCGGGGAACTGGGGTCTTGCAGCTTTTGGGAGCGTGATGGCGATGGCTTCGCGTGTACCGAAAGAGTAAGGATCTTGTGTAGTTGGCTACTGGTTGGGCTACTTGCTAGAGATGCTTTTTTGTTGCTGTTTGTTGTTGCTGCTTCGCTATTGCGTGTAAGATGTATTGTCGTAGCTTGTGGATTATTCGAGCATTCATGCCTCGCTCTACTTGAAATTTCTACCTTGTGATGTGAGATACGTGTGAAGTATGCAACCAATGCACATGTAAATCATTCGCGCCACGACAATTGAATCACACAATTCATGACGTCCAAGAGTATGACACCTGCTGCTGTAATACTGTAGTGTTCTGCTCTTACGTCGTATTCTGTCGTATTACCACATCGGAATATCGGGGAATATCACCGCCGACGTGCGTTAGGCCAGATCTCTATCATCCATCCCACTTTGATAAGCCACGCAACAGGGGCGCATTAAGCAGCCTAAGGTAGCTTCGCTCCTACAACTACAACCCCAGGTTTTCGGTTCATCAACAGCACCGCAACCATGGATTTTCTTCAGGTACGTTAATATCTCGCATGCCCTGAACCTGATCAGATTGTTCAATTGCTTCAATGGATGCTAACTCCAACAGCGCCTCGCGCGCTTCCTCGATCGCCCGCTCTTCCCATGGAAGAAGCTCATCATGGGCTTCTCCGTAGGCCAATACCTCTTCGAATCGTTCCTCACTCTCCGTCAATACCGCGTTCTCCAGAAAACTAGTCCCCCCGCCGTTCTCTCCAAGGAAGTCTCCCAGGAAGTGTTCGACAAGTCTCAAGCCTACGGCCGCGCCAAGGCAAAGTTTGAAATCATCAACGGTTTCTACTCTCAGGTTCAGAATATCGCTTTTATGCACTTCGATGTCCTTCCTAAACTGTGGTCCTGGACTGGTGATCTTCTTCTCAGGTGGGCTCCTGCGCGCTTCACTGGAGAGATCAGCCATACTATCGTCTTCGTCTTGACTTTCGCCGTTATTAGCCAGCTTCTTCGTCTTCCGTCTTCGATTTACCAGACTTTCGTCCTTGAGGAGGAGTTTGGTTTCAACAAGCAGACACCCAAGCTCTTCGTCACCGATCTCATCAAGACCCAAGCCCTCACTTTCGTTCTCGCGCCTCCTTTCCTCGCCGGTTTCCTCAAGATCATCCAGAAGACTGGTAACCAGTTCTTCTACTACCTGTGGCTCTTCGTCATCGCTCTCCAGGTCTTCATGATCACCATCTACCCCGTTGCTATTCTGCCTCTATTCAACAAGCTGTCTCCTCTTGAGGATGGTGAGCTTAAGACCAAGGTTGAAGCTCTCGCTGCTAGCCTCAAGTTCCCCCTTCACGAGCTCTATGTCATTGATGGAAGCAAGCGAAGCGCCCACTCCAACGCCTATTTCTTTGGTCTCCCCTGGAAGAAGCACATTGTCATCTACGATACTCTCATTGAGAAGAGCGAGCCTGATGAGGTTGTTGCTGTTCTCGCTCACGAATTGGGTCACTGGAAGCTTGGTCACACAACCAGCCTCTTCGGTATCTCTCAGGTAAGTTTATGAATTTACATTGGAATAATACTGAAGCTAACGTGATTTAGGCTCACACTTTCTACATCTTCCTCCTCTTCTCGGTCTTCATCAACAACCACTCTCTGTACTCCTCATTCGGCTTCCTCAAGCAGCACCCCATCATCATTGGTTTCATCCTCTTCTCTGATGCTCTTGCTCCTATGGATCTCGTCATCAACCTGCTTATGCACATCGTCAGCCGCAAGTTCGAGTTCCAGGCCGATGCCTTCGCTAAGCAGCTTGGCTACCCCGAGGAGCTTGCCCGCTCTCTCCTCAAGCTCCAGATCCAGAACCTTAGCACCATGGACGCCGATTGGGTGTACGCCAGCTACCACTTCTCTCACCCCCATCTGTCTGAGCGCCTCAAGGCCCTCGGCTGGAAGGGCTCTGAGGGTGTAACCGAGGGTGTCACTGATAAGTCCATTGATAACGAGAAGGAGGGTGTTGTCAAGGCCAGTGGACGTGATGAGCTGTAGATGCAGCAAAAGATTATCTATTTAGATTGCATCTCAGCAAGAGATCCTTAGTCTCTTTGGGAATGCGTTTTAGACATAGGAAAATGGCTGATTTGAGCTGGTCATCTAGAAAGGACTTGGCCATCCTTAGACACGTATAGAACCAGGCTCAACTGTACAATAGAAGTGTTTTTTTTTTTTAATCTTATCTATTCATGGCATTGCTACCGATATGCTCTTGATGATCCCAGAGTCTACCTGTGCGCCATCTACGTTTTACTCGTTTTGTTCATCTAATCATCATATGACTCGTCAGAATCGTATGATCCTTCAGAGCCTTCCAACCCTTCATCTTCTTCAGATGACTCTTCCTCTTCGCCTTCCTCAGGCTTCAGGCCGTAATCATCGTGGAAGTAGCTAAGCTCATGAGTCTGGACCTTATAGCCCATGCCCTTGAATGCTGTCTCCATACCCTAGAAATTGTTAGTAATGACTAGAAAAGATGGGGGGGAAACAAACCTCCTGCATGATCTTGGCGGCAGTGACAACAATATTGCTCTTGCCAGGCTCAAAGCACGGTAGGACAGTCTCGAGAAGAGCAGTCTTGATCTCATCCTCGGTAACGGCTCGTACGCGTCGCAGAACCTCCTTGCCCCAATCCTTAGGCAGACCACGGACAACACCCTGGACAAAGTTCTGCTGGGCGGCGCTAGGCATGGTGGATTGCTCGTCGGCGAACATAACGACGATCTGGCTGATGGTGCCTTCGAGCAAGTGACGATCAATCTCAACTTCACCTTTGGCAATCTTGGTGATGGCCTCCTTGGAGGCCTTGATAGCCTTGTAAGCATCGGGTGAGCGGTAGACATGGTATGAGATGATACCGGAGTTAATATCCCGAGAGAAGTAGACACCGTAAGCGTATCCGGCACCACGAACAGCGTTCCAGAGAGGACCCTCAGCAGCTTCGAGATATCCAATGGCAACCATGATGGAGGCGAGACGAGGATCGTCGAAGGAGGCCAGGCCTTGGGCTGTTGAGACTGAGTAGGAGCTCTCCAGAGTAGTCATGGGCACAATGATAGCGCCAACTGATCCGGGGTTACGGCCTTCATCGTTGAGCAGGCTCACAGGCTTAGGGATCTCAATCATGTTCTCAGCAACAGTCAGAGACTTGGAGAGCGTGTCCCAAGTAGTCAAGGGGTCGGGAAGAGTTTCGAGATTGGCTGTGACAAGGAAACGGAGGTTCCGGAAAGTGAAAAGCGAGTCTCGAACAGTGTTGAACCAACCAACAACCTTCTCAGGTTCCTTCTCGAGAAGCTTCTTGAGCCTCTTCAGATACACTGCGCGAACAAGCACACGCTTGGCAACAGCTAGTGAGGACTTTTCCATGTGAATAGCAGCGTTGACCTCACTGGCCATAGATTTACCATCACGCTTTGACTCAGGGATGTCAGCCAAAGCCTTGGTAACGCTGGCTTTGAGTCGCTGGGGATCAAAGATCGAGTCAAACATCATGGTGCGAATCCACTCAACGGCTGCAGCATACTTTTCAGGCTCAACCTGGAACTGGATCATTATACCGTCAGGGTCGCTGATGTAGCGAGCAGAGTGGAGTGAGTAGCTGATAGTGTCTCGTTCGAGTTCCATGACAACCTGCTCAAAGCCGACTTGCTTTCCATCACGCATGATGTGTGTGTTGAAAAAGTTGTCGCTAAAGATTGGCATCAGGGGCTTGAGCTCATTGGGAACTTGAGAAGTGCCGATGTGGATGGTGATGTGAACAAAGTTGGTGGGAACATCCTCAAATTGGATGAAAAGAGGAAGCTTGCCTTGAGTTGTACCATCAATGAGTTTCTGTGCCGAACCACTACCCAGACCGACCGCGCGAGCATGTCCTGAACGAGCAGTATCGGACTCAATGAAGTGGATAGAATCCGTGCTAGGAACACTCCAGCGATCGACGACAGAGGCGGGAATGGGCTCATCATTCTTCTTCTTAGCATCTTCGAGACGCTTGGCAAGCTTCTCCAAACCTTCAGCACCCAAATCCTCCTTGCGCTTGGCAATCCGAGCTTCTTCGTCCTTCTTCATCTTGGTGGCCAGTTCATGGGAAGGCTTGCCGAGGATTGAGATGTGAGGAGCATCAGCCATCCATTTGCTGAGGAAGTCTCGCCACTGCTGGTCTGTCCACTTCTCCAAAACATCGTACTCTTCCAAATCCTTCAGATCCTTGAGGGTCGAGCCATCTCGCTTACCAAAGAGGTAGTCGGTGATGATATTTGTGGCGTAGAAAGACTCGGATGTTTCAGCATGGTACTTGACTTGACGCTTCTCACGACGGATGCACTCTCTCATGTAATCCATGTCGATAGGCTTCGAGGCAACTTCCTTCAGAAGCTCAAACAGTCGCTTCTCGACGAATTCAAGCTTCTCAGTAGCAACACCTGTGGGCTGCAGCCAAATGACCATGTCAGGTCGAGGGTCAGTCCAGTACGAGACCGAACTGGCGAGCTCCTCCTTTTCAACCATGACGTTCTCAAGAATGGAGACAGAAGAGCCACACAGGTATGTGAGAAGCACATTGAGGGCAGATGATTGGATGAGGTCGTTGCAGTTAGGTCCAAAGAAACCAACGAGGACCTCTCCAACGGACTCGTCTTCCTCTGGGAACTCAACGGTCACAATCTGTGTCTCGTTAAGCTTTGGAGGTTGAGCGGAGTCAATCCAAGGCCTGTGACTAGTCAGCAAAGCACAATTCTCTAGTAATTATGCAACTCACCTCTTGAAAGGGGTATCAAGAGAAGGAATTTCATCCTTGATAGACTCTTCAAAGTCTTCGAGGATCTGGATAAGCTCATCTTGGTTGACCTCACCCACAAGAACCAAGCAAAGGTTTCGGGGCTGGTACATGTCCCGATGGAACTGACGGATACGTTCAGGGGCAAGAACTCGAAGCGCATCAGTCATGCCACCAGTCTCATAACGGAAACCAACGTTTTCAGGATAGAGGAGACGACGGGCCTTGATATCCATGAGCTCAGAGCTGCGGAATTGCACAGCTTGCATTTCAGAATAGACAACACCAGCATCGTTGCCTTCGCCGTCGATGTGCCAGACCTCGGTCACAATACTCTCATCCGTAATGGTAGGCAAGATGACATGCTCAAGGTACACAGGGAGAACTTGGGCGAAACCATCCCAACCGGCGGTTTCAAGTGTGTAAGCCGTGTGGTCGGTAGCAGTCCAGGCATTTGTGTGAGAGTATGCTCGGGAAGAGAGCTTGTCAAGAAGACCCTTGTACTGGTAGCTCTTGGAACCCATAAAGATGAGATGCTCAAGAGTGTGAGGAGCGCCAGAGTCGTCAAAGATCTCAGTGGCTAAGGTGAAGTAGCCATTGAGCTTAGGACCCTTGCGGTCAGCGACAACAACCTGCATTCCACTCCGGTCTGACACATATTGAGTGATTGTGCAAGGCGCATAGTCCGTTTTGAAGCTCTGTATCTTGCGGAAATGCGACTTTGAAGGTTCTGGTGACATCTTGAAGTGTTTGAGGCCTACGAGGCTCCAAATAGAACTTGTTAAGTTAGCAATCTACTTATATATATAAATTTGAGAGAATTCAAAGAGATAGAGGAAGAGAGTCGGGCTTATAAAGTAAGAGCACGTGATAATTTAGTGATCCACGGGATATTATAAGACTGTGAGCGGTTGAGGAAACAAGAATCGGGAGTGGCGCTCATTCAAGCGGACGGTGATTGGGTTCAACCCAGACAAGCAACTGTGTCAATGAGAAGACGTGACTAACTCAATGCTGGTAGCCGCAAGAGGAACGTTTGACATGATTGTATAGACGATAGCGCTAAGCAGGGCGACTACCACTGCAACAACATATCGTGAATTGGAGTTTTTGGGTGACATCACGACGGTGAAAGTGCTTTGTTGATGAAGTTGTATCCCAATCTGAGAAAAAGCAGCTGACAGTACTCAGAATTCAACTCGACCTGCATCCAACTGAAAAGAAGAAGCGAGGGTTCCAACCAACTTCATACAGAGGAACAGGCAGAGTTATGCTGATATACGAATTGTCGTGAATAGCTGTTACACAGCAGCACAGATACACAAGACCCCGCCATCAAGAGAAGAAGACTGACAAGGAAGAAAAAAGGGTGAAGGACGAGGCAGACAAGGCAGAAACCCACCAAAATATGTGACACGCAATGCAGACAGTACCTGATCACAAGGAAAATACTTTACTCACCTTCAAAGATTTGTTGCCTAAGTACCGTAAGATAAGGCTGTAGGTTGCTGCGAGTAAGAATGACGAGGAGAGGAGGGGTCCAATCAATTACTGGGAATGGGCCTGACGAGAAAAATTACCCCGCTATCGAGGTAGCACTTGGTGTAAATTGGTAACAGGAATACGACAGAAGACGGCTGAGGATGCGGAAGAAAGATTCAAATAGGTAGATGCTTTATATAGAGGGGATTGAAACAAGACATTGGATGTGAGCAAACATTTTTATGAGTGGGAGCTACCAACATTGTTTTAACATCTTTTGCTCCCATTAACCACAAGCACGAATTAAACCTAGGCATCTATCCGGGTATAGCCTCCGCCATCACCACAACTCTAGGTAGGAGCACAAGTCAAAAGGCTGTCAGCATTCTCAATTTTGGTTGGCACGGTCCTTGTCGTTCCATTCATGACCTCAAGAACAATGCAATCCAAAGATGGGCTTTCATGAACAATCCATTAAAGTGGCTTGTGCTCGCCATTGATTGGCTGCACTGCCGCTAAGCGCACTGGCCAATGTTCAGCCACTTAGTGCTTGGCTTCAGTGGGAAAGTGGCAGGTGCGCCAGGGAGGGAAGCTGTAGTGCTGTCATGACGGCACTGGAAAGTTGCCAGCTTGTGGCTGATACTCGACTGTAACTTGCGACAGACACCACCAGCTCATGACAAGAGCCCACAGCAAGCCATGAGGATATTGATGTTTCACTTTGAACTTTGAGCTGCCCAATTACTATTCGAGTCCCACAAGTGCAACATCTCACTATTACGCTCCACGAACAACTCAGCAGCCGTTTTGCTAAACCTACGATACACAACTAGCTTCACCTAACGTTGCCCGACCTTCTTACGATAATACACCTCCCTCTATCACGATGGCCGCGACAACGGAGCAAGCTCCGCAACAGCTGAGCGACGCTCTCGTCGCCTTCTCCCTCGAAGGTCGATTCCCCGACGATATCTCCGTTCTACCTCCTGTTTCCGAAACCGACCTACAACCTGCGATCCAAGCTCTGGCGAAAGCCAAGCGAGATCTGGAGGTAATATGACTCTATTCAAACGAACTTCAACCAGCTATGTTGCTCACGACGCCCACAGGCCGAGCTACACACCATCAACCAAGAAACAAAGCAAGATGTTGATTCCTGGGTGCGGAATTCAAAGACTCTACAGGAGGACATATTCCGCTCCAAGGCGATGGCCAATGAGATCGAGCGGCAATCCGAAGCTCCTGATGTTTCTGGCGAGGCGATTCAAGATGCGGAGGAAAAGGCCGAATTCTTGAATCGGGAAGTCCAGTACAGTCAACAGCTGCACGGCGCATTGCAAGCTATCAAACGTGTCAACCAGCTCCTAAGTGAAGTAGAAGCTGCTAAGAATGAACGCCGTATATTAGACTCGTTGCGACTACTCGAGAGTATGTTACAAAACTCCCCTTGCCGATAGCATACTCACCACCACTTGACAGAGTCATGGGAAGCAATTGACCAAATCGGTGTAAGCAAAACCTGTCGAGTCATGAAACTTTTGAATCTTCGAAGTTTCGAGCTCAAGTCTTCTGTTCATGAGGTTTTCGACCATATATGGAAGACATTAATTCATGCGGATATTGAGACACGCCAATTCGCCGTTTACAGCGCTGTTGAGGGTAAGGAAACTGCCTCTCAGACACCACTACCGCTAACAAAGTTTTAGATGAGCAAATGAACCTCTCTGATGCAGTAGTTGGCCTTCAAGCTTACAAAGAGGTTGATGAGCGCATGGAGCAGTTATGGCGAAACTTGGATGCCGCAGTCATATCTCCCCGTATGGATGTCAAGAATGATACTTTGCCTACTATACAGGCAGATGGAGAGGTCCTCAAGCTATCAGGGCAAGCGCCAAGATCAGTCAATGCTTTGCTCAATGACCTAGAAACGGCCTTCGCTTTTCTCGCCCAAAAACTTCCTTATGATCTCTTGCCATCACTTGGTAACTTTATGATGGGAGACGTGATACCCAAGCTGATTGAGGAGTGGCTGGAGATTGCAGTACCTTCATCGTTAAAAGAGATGGACAACTTCCAGGCCATGATCAAGAGAGCTCGTGAATTCTGCCAGTCTCTGACTCAACATGGATATACGGGCTTTACGGATTTACAAGACTGGGTTGACAATGCGCCGTCAATATGGCTTGGAAAGTGTCGTGAGACAACGCTCGACTCTGTCCGATCCAAGTTACTTGGTGGAATTGGTGAGTCAAAACAGGTCGAGAAGGTCGAGAAGCAAATGGTATCTCTGGCAGAAGGCAAAGAGATCACAAAGACGCCAGGAGGAGCAGCAGCAAACACCGAAGCTGCTGACTGGGGAGTTGATTGGGGTGATGCATGGGAGGAAGATAATGAGCAACCCGAAGGCCAGAACAAATCCGCGTCAAAGGGTCCGGGCTCTACGAAAGCTGACGAAGACGATGGAGCAGATGCATGGGGATGGGATGAGGAAGACACCGCTACTGAGGCCAAGGACACCAAAGAAGCCCCAGAAAAGGATGATGAAGATGACAGTGCTGCAGCTTGGGGCTGGGGAGACGAGGACACAACCCAGGAGCCAGTACAGGCATCGAAACCAAAGAGCAAAACCTCTCATGCCCAAGATGAGACTCGGGAGCTCGTACTAAAGGAGACTTATAGCATTTCGTCCATGCCTGAGCCGGTCCTCGAACTAATTTATGCCATCTTAGAGGATGGTGCTGCACTCACGAGGGACGATGTGGAATATGCTCCTGTCGCAGCTACAGCACCTGGTCTATTCGGTCTGCCAACATTTGCATTGGCCTTGTTCAGGGCCATCTCACCTCATTACTACTCTAGGAGTGAGGGTGGCAACATGTAAGGACATTCCAAGAAATGGTGGAGTGCGTAACTAATCCGGAACAGGTTCCTATACAACGATGCTATGTATCTGGCAGAGAAGCTCTCCGAATTCGCTAATGGCTGGAAGAAGCGAGAAGACTTGACACCTCGGGCGCGAAACATGCTACGGCTTGACAACGACATCAAGAGCTTGCAAGCCTTCGCTAATCGCAGCTATGCCAACGAGATGAACATCCAAAAGACCATTCTTCGAGATTTCCTAGGTGGAGCGCAAAGCCTTCTGCAGCAAGATGAGATGGAGGCTTGTGTCGAGTTGGCTTCGGGCCGCATCCGTGCCATGGCTTCTGTCTGGAAACCTATCCTCGCTCGTTCAGTCTGGACTCAGGCTTTGGGTTCGTTGGCTGATGCTCTCGCCACCAAGCTCATCACAGACGTCCTCGAGATGTCGTCCATCGGCCAAGACGAGGCATACAATATTGCAAAAACCATCGCTACAGCTACTGAGCTCGACGACCTCTTCCTGCCCAGCACCCTCACAGGAACCGCAAAGTCAGAGGATGAGGTTCCTCAGACTGCCCAGTACGCCCCTAGCTGGCTACGTCTCAAGTATCTGAGCGAAGTCCTGCAGAGCAATCTTAACGAGGTGCGGTATCTATGGTGCGAAAGCGAATTGAGTCTGTATTTTTCGGTCTCTGAGGTTATAGACCTTATTGAGGCTAGCTTCGAGGCGAACTCGAGGACGAGGGACACCATTCGTGAGATTCAGTCCAAACCTACGCCCTTGGCTGGGCGATAAGGTACGTCTACGTAGAGACGAGGGCTGTTGGTGAGATATTTTGGAAATCCAGAATTTACGACGCTTTAGAAATAAACTCTGTGATTAATTGATTGTATAAAGCCTTGCTCTGTTTCTGTTTTGTCTTGTTCATATGTTATCCAAGTCTATTGTTTAGACCTACAGATCCACGCCTCATCACCAATCACCACGCAGATTCTCAACAGTATTAGGCTGTACGAGTAGCAGAGCGCCCCTCTATATCAGAAGTATCTTGTTCTTGTAAACTAGCACTATTCGAAGTTTTTATCTCAGGAGTAACTTTCATGTTCATCGACTTCGCTACGAACTCAAGCTACCCTATATCACAACCGCATCGAAAAGTAAGGTCAAGAATTGCTTGTCCGATTACAAAAGATGACAAGACAAAGGATATTAGTTTAACTGAGAACTTATTGAGAGCCATAACGCAATGATGGCCCATGGCCACTTCTTTGTGTTTGAACTGGAATTGGGGAGAAACCATTATCACAACCACAGACAACCTCACGAACAATGAAGTTCCATCACTTCACAGCTTTCAGAAACCGACAGGAGCTCCCAGACACAGAGAAGCAGACTCATCTGACAGCCCCAACTCACTTTGTCCTTGACAGATGACCTCGTGTAATGACATCTCAACACGACATATCACAATCCACAGACTCAGTCCGCCTTTCTCACCTTCTTAGCAAAAACAATAGGCATCGGTCGAGTTTCCCCTCGTACCATAACCAAGTGAGCTGACTGAACGGAAACCCGCAGCAAGGCAACAAGCGGAGGAACACAGAAGCAGAGAGCACAGCACGAGGCAGCTGCCGAGATGTCGCGACGTCATGCCGGCCGGATGAGTTCCTGTAAGAGGGTGTTTTCCTGGCTGGTATGACGACTAAGCATGCCAAGATGGACGTGGATATCTCCAAGACAAGAGGACAGCCAGTGAAAGGAGCGTCGAGCATGGCACAGCAGCTGTAGGATGCTTCATCGGAGAGAAGCGGACATGATGGCTCTGACCGTGGGTTACAGACGGGTAGTCGCAGGAAAGATTGCGCATTTCAACCCAGGTCCTCCCTGTGTAATGTCTTGTGCCAGCGCATGCACCGACGAGGCAAACTTTGTCCAACATTCGGGTGAAATTTCGGTGATGAGTCAATTCATGTCAAATCCTGACGTTGGTTGATGTTTGTTGGTCTCAACAGCGAAGGCATGTGCGTAAATTTGATGACCACCGAGCAAGCATGCATGAAATGAAACATGCAGCACATGCGGAAGCCATATCCATGAATAGCATATTCGCTGAAGCCGCAGGCGATCCGCTGCCGAATCCCGTATGCCGAAGCAGAGGTCAGAAGAAGGTCCACGTAGCATGGCATTGCTGAGCATAGCATAGCGGCAGTCACAGTTGGTTGGCGCGGCGTCAGGAGATTGGACCACAAGTATCAAACAATGCCGCACAGATCCAAAAGGATTCAGCGCAGGATCTCAAGAGGCTGAATTTCATGCCGTTCGGTGCTTTGCGCCTGTGCCTGCGCCTGGCTGGGCAGACTCTCACTTGAGTGTCAGAGTTAGACCCCCGGTGAGATGAGGCCCCTTCCATCTCCCTCAGAATCCTCCTAGGACATTTGGCCTTGTCTCAGCATATGATGAGATGAGTTGGGGCCTGAGCTCTTACTCGTGGGTCCTTGCGGATGTTTTCCAGAAGCTCCGGGGATGCCATCCGGGCCATAGCTCTCAGAACAAGTTTTCTGAACTGTTCCGAGGCCCCCGTTGGAGTAGGGAATATCCATGAAATTCACATCTTTCGCAACTTCTTGTTAGAGTAATTCGTTTGCGTCGTGGATACGTTTAGACATGGCCCCCCAAGTCCTGTACTTAGCCCCGACCGAAATAGATGTATATCCAAAACAACCGTCGCTGTCATCCAACGGACTTGTTAGACTCATGTACCTACAAGGTCCACCCCCGCACTAGGACCAGCTACTCGGGACCAAATTCGCCGTTTCACATCTCGCGGTAGTAAGGGGAACCCTAACACACTCTCTGGCTTTACTTCTTGGGCAGAACTTGCCATGTCCATGTCTTCAAAAACGCAGACAATGACTGGTCTTCGCGGCGTGAAACGTGACCAGATGAATATGCGAGTGATGGCGTGAGGACCCGGTATTGTAAGCTTGTGGGAGATTAATTCAATGCACCGACCCTATCGTCTGACAAAGTAGATGCCGAATCCTCATGGATAGTGAACTCTACCGTACAACAAATAGATAGGGGCTGATCCTGCACTATCCGACTCATAGGATCAACTCCTACAGTACGCTGCTGTGTCTATCATTGCGAAACAGAGCCCATTCTGCGTTAGATCAATTAGTGTCGGACCGTCGAAAAGTTGCCAAACTAGTCTCGAATAGACGGTCTTCAAGAGTTGCCTGTTGAGGGAGTTGACGTGGCATGCCAGCACAGTCAGAATGACTATCTGTGGTGGTGAGGCTGATTAACCATTCCAACGACATGTGCTCAATTGCATCACCAAGCATGACGCCTGACTGATGACTTGTGAATATTGCCGAGCCATGTCGGCGATAACTCACCTGCATCTCGTCAAAGGGAGACAAACAGAGGTAGACTCAGCTGACAGAGTGTCAAATTGATATCATTTCTCCTCGCACGAGGTGTTCTAGTACCACCACGAATTGTGATATCCAGTCAGCATCGTTGAGTTCGACGCCATGGCTCTGTGAATTGGTGTTTTATGCATCATTGGTCTCATGATGAAAAGGCGGCCTATGCAGCACCGTACATTTATCCCTCAAAAAGCACATGCATAGAGGGTTGTTGCATCTATACGTGATGCTAGATATGAACCACACCATGGCCTCTCACGCGATGTAGATATCGAGTGCACCATATCATGGCCACGATGCCGTGCCACGCCCTTCCGATCTTGTCTATGTTTGTCGTGCCGCAGCGTCTGCAACTCACTAGGAACGGCATGCGAGGTGCTGGCTTCGCAAACTCCCACACAGTCCAGCCCGAACTGATATTTCGAAGTAGGGTGACCACCTTTGCCAACGAAAGTGACTGGTCACCTATGTAAGACGACCCATGGGGCCGGCCCGAGCCAGGGCTAGCGATTCCAGACACAACCTTCAACAAAAGACCATACAAATGGCCGATCAGGGCTCACATATGGTAGCACCCATCAGTGGTTTTGCCAGCACAACCACCAACACAAAATTGGCAGCACATGAGGTGCAGAGGAGCGGCTCGATGGGTACCCTAGGATTACTGTTCATCATCTTAAGGGTTCCAAGGTTGCACTCGTCAGCCTACATACAGCACACTGCCAGCTGACCCGACAATTGGGCACGTACATCTCATATGCTGTGCCGTGAGTGCCTAGACTTGGTGTGGTGAGATCGGCAAGGCTGAAGTCGCAAAAATCCCCAATATATTCGAGATGTGGAGTTGATATTTGCCAGCACACGAGGGTTGTGTGATGATGGTCTTGACTATCAATAGAAAACAAGACAATCTCGATCTTGGTGTCTTGAACTAGGACGAATTGCCATGGCATTGAATTCTACTGCTTCGGTTACCAAGCATGCATGAACCAGCCAGTGATTTGTGAGCGGCACGATACATTTCATTTTCAGACAGCAGCCAAGCTGTCAGACAGTATGATTTGTGATAACTGTCAAAAATGGCAAACAGCCCGCTTGTCAGTGACACCTTGCAGTGTCACGACCGAACCTCTGCCATTGGTTCCATGCTGAGGTATTTGGTGACCTTCATGCGATGCAACATGTTGACTGGTCATAGTTGATAAAGCTCTGTGGCTACACAACATATAGCCTGTAATACAACAACCTCTGACGCATCTTATTAGTTGCTGTTCCGTATAGAGAATTCCACCAGGTTGCTGGGGCCTGTGTAATGAAGTCAATCAAACAAGAGATCACGCTCAGTATATTGCCAGCCACTGGTGTCAATAACCTGTAGCACACGTCTCAAGACTAACAGTCAGCGCCGACGCCAAAAGACGTCAAAGCTATAGCTGTCAGGGATCTCGAGTCAGGGGCCCATCAGAAGGATTCTAGAAGGCTGAGTATCTAAACGAACAGACCAAAAACCCGACAACCCTCAGGATGTGAGGTAGGGGTTCTTGGTCCCTGGATGTTCCAAAGCAAAGCATGCCCACCAAGAGTGGCATCCCAATGATCCGTGGTGATTTGCGACTGAGGATTGGTGTAGGTTTCAATAACTTTCAAACTCGTCAAAGGTTCGGGCATCTGGAGCATGGTCTGCGGAGCTTCAATTATGCCCAACAACCAGCTTCAATATAGGCGATACAGTCGGCAGTTTGTACCGTTGTGTTGAAATCAGTGGAAGAGTGTCGTTTCGAAACCAAATCGCCAAGATTCGCGATGCCTGGCTCGATTCTCCACTGATTGCCAGGCACAGTTGATCCCCTGAGGCAATGGCGTCTGTTGGTCCAAGCCTCCAAGTTGGGTGACAGATTAAACTTTGCGCATCACCAATGTACGTATTTCGCAATCAATCGCCTTGTCATTATACCGTTTCGGTGCATAATACTGCCGACTACCATAGCATACCATTGCGTAATGTTGATTTTGAATCCTTCTATGAGTCAATGAGTCTTGGACTGCGAGATACCCAGAAGCAATTACACAAGTAATCAGGTGCTGAATTTAGGCTCTGAGCCATTAATAAAACTGGCTTGTGGATGCCGCGGACGCTAGCAAATAATGGCGCCTTGATACAGTGCATGGATAAAAGTTCCGATATATCCTGATTATACCCTAATCACCTCGATTATACCCTGCCATTTCACTCTACAATTAACTAGGTAATATTTATTTAATTATAATAATATATATATAAATCTGTAAAAAATTAAAAAGAGATTCTAGCTATATAGCTTAATACTTAATATAATAGCTATTTATATAATAATACTTATTTAATTAATTAGGTATTAATTTTATTATATTTTTAATTATATTATCTTTAATTTTAATCTATAACTTCTTTATAGCTATAATTAGCTAGCTAATTGCCTTAATAGACTTTAAATAAGTAGTAATTTTAGGATATATTTTATATATCCTTTCCTTAAAGACTTTTTAAAGGTTTTTAATAAGGCTAAGGTTAGGACTATATAGAGGCCAGTTAATAAAAAAGACTTCTCTTCTTTTTACCTAAAGATAGAGCCAGTCTTAAACTTTCTAATAAGTAAATATATAGGCATTATTATGCTAAAAAGTCTCTCTTTTCTTAATAAAGTTAGGAAAATAAGACTGCAGATAGAATAGAATATATTAGCCTATTACTTCCTCTCTTTTAGATTTAGGATTCCTTAAAAGAGGGATAACTATAGATAGTTTATTATAGTTAATTATATTATAAAATATCTATAAATATCTTATAGGCTATCTGCAGGCTTAGACTTTATCTTTATAAAGTCTTTTGCCTTATAGTATTATTAAAAGAAGCTTTTAAAAAAAAAGTCTTTAGACTTATAGCTTAATAAAATAACTACTTAATATAGTTACTATCTATATAGTTAATTATAATTTTATTAAAAAACTACTAATTATATTAAAATAACTTATCTTTATAATAGTATTTATTTATAAAAGATTTCCTTAATTAAATAGCTTTTTTAGTAAGAAATAGGCATTAAAGTGTAAGTCTGTATTATATTTTCTTATTAATAAGCTAGTAATGAATTATCTTTAGTAATACCTTTAGCTATATTTAACTTATAATATCTCTATATAAAATAAAAGGGTTATTTTTAATAAGTATTTTAATATAATTTTTATCTTAATTTAATAGCATTAAGGGCCTATTAAAATATAGTTTATTTTTATATAACTTTTAGGCTTAATTATATTAAATAATTCTATATATTATATAATAACTTAGCCTTATACTATCTATAATATTTTTAACCTAAACTTCTAATTTATATATTATTATAAACCTTATTTTTTTATAAGGAAAATAATATATTTTTTGCCTTTATTAAGGCATTTTAATCTATTTAAATAATACAATAAAGTTATAGTATTAATATTAATATTTTATTAAAAGTGGGGTTAGACCGGGAATATATCGGAACTTTTGCCGGCCTACTATACCTAGTCTAACGCTTTGATGGACCGGGTAAAAGTCCGCGAAATGTGTTGGCCGCTGATATTGGTGGTCAGGCATGGACAGTGAGTGTTGTCTTCTTGAAACCGCGGTTGGGGTTTTCATCCATTCGACACAAATACGCCGTTGGTACAGAGTATCAAGGTCTGGGATTGATGTGATGCTACCCCCCAACCTCAATTTCCCCAGAACCCCTTCTTGCGCGTCAATGATGTGCAGCAGCCACAGGCCCAAGCTTTGTGGTGTCAACGAATCTGCAGATGATGATCCTGTATGAAATTGTTTGCCATATGGCGCTCTGTAATTTGCTTCTCTGGCCACCATGTTTCCGGATGAGTTCGCCGGCGATTGATCCATGGGAAATGGTGGTGCCATGCCCTCTTGGTGGTCTGTTGCTCCTGAATCCGATCCAAAATTGACCATTCTTGCAAAGCCTCCTTCGGGTCATGTTTCTTACCATCAGCTCGGGTCAATTGAAGGCGCAGGCTCAAGACTCCACTGTAAGAGGAATTCGCCGATGTTCAATGAGATCAAATGGCTGAGCATCGACTCCATTTTGCAGTACATGGGTACCGTAGCTCAATTCGTCACGGAAAGTCAATGCTACCTATGCCCTGAGTGTTAAGATGCCCGTTGTTTGCTGAGACCAACACTGAGAGGTTGTGACACAGCTGCAGATCGAGGAATCGAATGTTCGTTCCGAGGTTGGTGTGTTGTATAGATTAGTACAAAAAACTGTTTTAGATACCATCGATTGATCATCACAGACGTATCAAGTATGGATTGTCTGATGCATGTAACAACGGTCTGTACTGCAACCTTGAAGTTATCAACTTCAACAGTCGGTGGTTCTTATCCGAATATCTACACCTCAATAGGAAGGCCGAGCTGATAGATCAAACGTAGATTGGCGGTTCGGATGCACGTTGTCACCCATTTGCCTAATCCATACGGCATTGAATGCAGCGGCAGGCGCGCAATGAGCGGGCACTCCCGTGGTATCAATCCCACCGCGTGGTCTGTATCAGTCCAATCACCAAGGCAGGATGGTCTGGCGCACCCATCACGAGTTTCTCTGCGTACCCGATTGCGCGGGATGAAGTCGTCTTAGAGGTGCCAGCTGTGTCGAACTAAGGAAAGACTAATGCCGCTTCTACACTCTGCCACGAATGATTGACGAATTCAAAATAGCCTCGTATGCGGTGCCGCAAACCTCGAGTTCAGGTTATCAATCTTGTGGTGATTGGACTCAACCTGGACCTGGTCATAGCTTTCGTATACGACTCTGTCCTCGAATAGGCTGCTGTTTGCATAGGGTATGCTTAAACAACAGACACCATCAAACGGCTAGTTACCATCTTGCAGCATGCTCGTCAATGGTGTCCTTCCCAATGAAAACACATGTAGCTCGCCTCGCGCGAACAATTGGACCCCAAGATGCAATTCGCATACTGTATCATTCACAGTGGTGGGCTTCATAACGCAGCAGGTTGATGCGAGCCAATGCAACAGGTCTGACGCTGTGCCACTTCTCGCTGGCATGGCATTGCATAGGTCGCCTGCAGACCATCAGGTGCCCAGAAGCAATGACGCGATAGAATGCATGGTGAGACCGAGCATTGCGTTGTGCCTTGCGCCGACAGGGCAAGGTGATTGTGACGCAGTCGCTGTAATTACTGCACACAGTCGAGTGTTCAAAGTCTCGAGACAGAGCTTGATGGCATACTGCAGATGCTGGTTGGCGGCCCTCCACAAAGGGTTTAAGACCTCTGACATACTACTTAAGGAAGCGCACGTGGATGCAGCCCGTGGAACAGTGGAAATTGAGGGCGTGCCCCAGAAGTCTTGGAACGGAATAATCGGCATCCTTTGCTATGCTCTGTAAGAATACGGCGCATCTTGGACTGGCCGTGCCAACGCCCAGAATGGATTAATACGATGTACAATACGGCCGCTTTGCAGGCCGCGGGCTTGGCATTCACCATGTTATGGCCAGGTAGGTAACTGTGGCCCTGTGGATAAGATAGCTCAAATGGAACGACGATAGAAAATCAACTTGAATACGAGATCTCATATCGGGTGCAGCATGCCTGAGAGGCAGAGGTACATAGAAATACCTCAGACAAATCGAGTGCCTGAATATGGCGCGTGATAGCTTTGACGGAACATCGCATCCCTTGTGTATGCAAGGGCCCTGGCTGGGCCATTATCTCAATAAGACCTTCCAGTCATGACCGACATGGCCGAGACACTGCCCCTCGTCCGAGTTGGAGAGAAACTGCAAGTCAAGGCGGCAGCTGTGTCGGTGGATTGAGTGATGAGCCTTTTTCACCCCTCTCAAAGGGCCAATGGACAATTTCTGACGATGGGACTGTGGAACAAACCAATTCGAAGTCAGACACGTTGAAAGGGTGAGAACTGGGTCAAGCTTCAGGAGTTTACAATGCCATCACCAAATGTGATAGCAAATGAGCTTGCCCCGTGATTTCTGTAGTGCCAAATGTCTGTGGTTCGTTTATGAACCCGCTCTGTACCCCCGCGCTCGTCTTTCATTGTTGTATCCCTAATGAGATTCCCTACGTCACCCGGCAATCGCGTCATATCGCCATTCTGGCCGCCCTTATTTTCCCGTGAACAAACTGGTTTGCCAGGTCCGCCCATTTAATAGGCTGATGGTAGAATTTGGAAGACTTGTATTGCTCTTGACTCTGCCATTTTGCGATTCATTTGTCTGTCAAGCCATGTCAAATGAAAGAAAGGGCCCACAAAGTTGACTGAACGATTTGCCTCTAAAGTCGAGTGTTGACACATACACAAGGCTGACCGATACCGCAGGTCTACTCCCGAGACACTTGAGATCAGTCCTTTCAGGGGCTCGAGGCAGACGGCCCCCCATGTCTCACAACCATGCCCCTTAAGCCCTTAAGAACCCTTAGGGGCCGAGAGCCCACAATAGATCCTCCAGCCGATTGGATGATGGAGCAAGCAAGCAACGTCATTGTTCTTCCCCACGCAATTGAGCAAGCCCTTAACGAATCAATGGCAAATCAGAATTCCACTGGCGTTTATGGCTGGCCCAGCACACCGGTGCCGTTTAAACACCCAATTTGCTTCTCAAGAAACTCGAGATGCTGGAACCGCTCAAAGAATATCCTATCACCGGCCCAGATTGGAACAAGTACCTGCACACCGCATGTGATACGACACTGTTGACATGGTCTTCGTTGCTGGCTCTTTGTCGTTCGGGGTCCAGAATGGATACCTCGTGACCATAAGAAATCTTGCCGGTCTGTCTAAAAATGTCGGTGTATGCAGCCTAAGATGAAATGCGGTCCATGGTTTGTCGTTTTCCACGACCCCGCTATTGGATTCTCAAGACCTCCAACAAGGCTTCTGATGATAGCAGGCCTCGATGTATTGAGTAACAAGCGCGAATGGGGTTCGGGTATAGCCCGTTAGAGTCTTGAGGGCAAGGAATCTTGTATGGAACACTCGGTAATATCAATTCTATTATTGTCCCTAAGTCAACATGTGCATGAATAAAGAAATATTGAAAGTCCATGTCCGTTGGAGTCGAGAAGGATATACGCCTGGCAAGGCTGCAGGCTGTGTGTATTACCGAGTATTTGTGATAAGAAAGCGGGGGATGGCGTCCGTCAAAGATGATGGATGAGCGGACAGCCGTACGGGCAGTATGCATTCTCCGTGGCCACGGCCGAGATATCTGGAAGGTCCCCACAGCGACATACTGCCCGCAGCAAACGATCTTTGTTATGTGCACACCCCTATGCAGGTTCCAAGCCGGTCCGGGGCCCTCGTCTTCCCCCTGTCTGGAGCTTGGGGGCCCTGACCTAAAATTGGCGGGAGTCGGCGCCAAAGGATCGACGAGATGATGATCTCATTCCGTTGTTGGCTGTTCAGAGGTTTGTTTCAAGATGTCTCTTGCGCAGCATGAGGGTATTGTCAAATCAAATGGCGTGTTGCTCAGATGTCCCACAGAATTTGGCGGAATGTGGGATAGACATCTGAGGTCCAGGAACTGGTATCCTGGGCATTCAGCCTCCCAAGTCTCAGGCTCTTCTGCCACCACTTCCCATGACGCTCTTCAACCCATCCTCTGTGTCCAAGACAGCGATTGGCTTCCCCACGAGATTTCCTTGACCGGTGTATGATCCGTCTGGTACCTCGTGCCTAGTCACGCTTGGAAGTGATTTACCTTGATGTTTGATTGTATTGTTTCGAGAGGGAGGAGAGACTGGAAAACCAATACTAGGAATGGAGAGGGCAAGTTTGACAAAAGAGATGGTAATCCAATGCTCCACTTGCGCTGGTGGTCAACAATGCGATGCTATTGTCAGCGAGCGGCACTTGGCCGTGTTTCGCTATTAGCAAAGCGGCAAAATGCGATAATGTCACGTCACCACGACCATAAGACTGTTGACGACGGAATGATAGACATATCACTGGGTTTATGTGACCCCAGATCCCTTGGTTCGACCTTGTAAACGAGGGCAATGCGAAATCGTGTCTGGATTACCATCCTGCATGCCCTATCGAGTAAACCCTGCCCCCCCTAACCGAGTATTTGGGTACAGTCAACCGTGGGTGCGTGGTAATCTGCACTTGGACCAGCAAGGAATTGAAACCCAACATGCCATGCAGTGATGCAGCCTTGTGCACAGCTCAGCCGCATATAGGCGAGACCTCAGTAATCTGTAATCTGGCGGTCACTTTCGAAGATCAGGATGTGCCATCCTCTAGTGAGAATAGGGCAGGGTTAACAGCGACGGTTTACCGGGGAAGGTTGAGAAGAGCCTTCCGGCGCTCGTGACAGTGGATACGAGAAGGCCCTAAGCTGGTAGCACGAGGAGCCACGCGGGTGTTGGTGTTGAAGTTGACATTTTGATAGTTGCTGCGGATGAGGCTAACGGTTCTCTCAAACAAGCTGCTTGGATTCCCTGCTGATACTGAGATTAGACGATACAATGGCAGCTGAAGTAAGCGAATGCACCATCCTGCACTGTATAGAGAAAGCTCAGTCATCGCTTTCTCCAGTATTGTGGATACAATCCCTTGAATAGCTGAGATTGCCTCGAGATGCTAAAGAGACACGATGTGATGCTGACAGACAACACGAACGTGGAGGATTGAGATGCTGGAAGAGATTGATAGCGCCCTAGGAAGGTTCAACCTCGAGAGACAAAATACATAGGCAAGTTATCAGGGGCTAAACGGGCTGTCTGATGTGTTTATTTTGGCAGCCTTGTTAAAGTTCGAAGTTTTTTTTAGTTTTTTTTTTTTTGGCTCCTTGCAGACGCTATTCGGCTATGCCTGCGAGATCCAATTTTGGAAGCTGAGGCTGATAGCTTTAGTGGAAGCTACTCAGTAGAATCAGGAAATGACCGAAAGACTCTCTTTCTGCCAAGCAATATAACAACATCAAACACTGCCCGCACCTCAGGTAGGGTAGGTGCATCTTCGATTTTGGGTCCTGACATTCAAGGCATGGGATTCAACACCAGACCATGCATCATCACGATATCAATATCGGCTGTTAGTCGATCTAAATCATTGCTGTTGCTCGTTTCAAATCTTCGGCTCTGCAGCCCCCGTTCAAGGGCCAATTTCCCTCCGGTCGGGTCGGGTTGTTTGGCTGGAGTCGAAAGCAACATTGGCGGTCCACACATCGTGTCAGACTGAGGTCATTGTTGGAGGAGGCTCAAAAGCCCGGTCAGTCCAGTCCAGCTCAACGCAACCTAAAGCAGAGTAACGCTACGCTGCTGAGGCGCATCGCGGAGGAGGACAGTCAAGCCGACGTTCAGAGGCTCGCCAGCCCCCTTGCGACAGCATGAATCCTTGAGGCACAGGCACTTTTGCTTACTGCTCCCTCTGTGGCTCACTTGTTGGCAGTCTTGCTCATGTGGCTCCATGTGGCCTATAAAGTCAAATCTCTGGCAAACAGATCGAGTCATCGCCTACGTATGCTGCATGAAAGAGGTACCACGTTTTGATACCAGAGTCCAAGTCAACGTCCGTGGAGATTGATTGGCAGCCCTGCTCCTTGACCAACGCCGGGCACATGGTTAGCCATGTGCCGAAGCGAGAGATTGAAGTACTGTACACGCGAGCGCACCCAATTCTAGGCGCGGAGACGGGTACTGTACGCGTATTGGCGGGCGTTGAACGGTTGAAGCTTCTACCATCCCCTGTCGTGGAATTGTTCTTTTTCTCTGGCTATCGAAACTTGAATGCGGTACGCAGTGACAGGCAGTGGCTCCGCGTGCTGTCAATGACTCCTCGGGCTCAGTGACTTGCTCCCCAAGATTGTTTAGTCTTGGCCGGATCGCTAGCCGAAGCTGTCCTCTTTTTTCTGTCTGCTTACTGGTTCAAAGTAAGCCCTTGGAACCACCAGTTTGTGTCAAAGCTCTTTGACATTTCTTTTCCTCCCTTCTTGATCCCCCTCGTGATCATTATTTGAGAGGGTCTTACAACCAGGGACAAACGAGAATGCAAACATCTGCCAAGAGGACAGAAAGGAGTCGACAAAGACATAATAATAAACCGCAGAACCGAGATAATCTTTGGTGGTTGCTCGGCTGTGGACACCAAGCTTGTTTACTAGGCCAAAGTCAAAGTTTCTTTCTTGAACAAGTTGAAGCAGAAAAGACCCAACCCCAACCCAGACTATAGACTTTTTCACCACTTTGCCCCTCTTCTCTTTCATTCTGACAGTCTGACCGGATACGGTCTTGGTTTCCAAGTTCGTATCGTGATCATTGATTGCTCGATCGCCCTCGTCTAAGAGAGAACTTGGTCGAATTTGACAAAACTTTGCTTTTGCTTTTACCACAGTGCCATAGTATGGCTGCCAAGGAGGGGTATGGCGTCTTATTGCATCGTCATTCTGAGATGGCTGCTCATCATCGAGCAATTGTGTTACGACCAACCAGATTGATAGCACATGTCTATCGGACCATTTCGTCCACGTAGATTCACGTCGTTTTCATCTCAGTGCCAGACAGCTTTGTTAGTCAGGAACGGAGGATTTGCCTATCGTCCCTTCAGATTGCTCTGGCATGGTCGAGAAATTGGATTCGCGCCGGCGCGTCTCATTCTGATTGACCAGCTTGATAGTAAAGGTGTGTAGCTCAGACCTCTCGGATCCAGCGGCGCGCATCTCTATCTCTCTTGTTTTGCGCCGGCTCTCCCTCGAGACAAAACCCTTGATCGCCATGAGTATTTCATGCATTGAAGCATGGAATATTAGCTTGTGTTGCAAGCCTACTAGTTATCAAGCTACACAAGGATCGAGTCCCGAAGTCATCAATCATCATCAACGATAATCGCAATCGCAATTGCAAGCATGATGATTTATGATGATGATATTTATGGCGTCTTTCTCCACTCTGAATGGGTAGCCGTTAGTTTCGATTTGAGAGTGTTGTTGGCCGCTGTTGTTGGCCCGTTGCGGCGCACTACCGCACTCCGAATAGACGAGGAGGAGTCCAACAGAGCATTTTGAGGCGAGCGGTGTCGCGTTTATTCTGTCGACCTTGATGGACTGGGCGCTAGAAAAGCCAGAAAAGGGGTGTCATAAGAGGAAGTGAAAGAAAACGGTGTGATCCACACTATCCATGATCCATGGCATCCATCTGATGGCCGAGCCCCGAATCCCGCCCACAAGCACAAAGCCTCAATCCGACCCCTTCAAAGGAACAGTCCAAGTCCACTACCGAGCGCTAATTGCAAGCTGGGACGCTAAAGTTACAACACAACGGTTCCCGAATCCACGTATATTCAAGGCTTCAGAGTGTATCTTTTATAAGATTAAGCTTCTGATTTGAGGAACTTATGATGAGATAATGAAGCTTATCGCGTAATTGCCAAACTTATGTTGCTCTATACGACATCCTTGGATCCAATTCCAGTGGGGTTTTCTAATTCGCAAGGGAAAGAGGATGGAAGAGAGGAGAGCTTAGAGGAGGATCGAGCCAGGATCCATCGTCATCTTCCAACGTTCCGGTTCCCCATGTGGGAGATGGAATAGCCTTCTCTCATAGGCATGGATACTCTGACGATTTCCAAGAGTTTCGTCTAAATCAAGCTCACACCGCTCTGAGCACCTCTTTCCAAATGCAATGCAGTTCCCTTTGCATCTCGCCCTTTCTTTTTCTTGGCTGGCTAGTCCATAGGTGATGGAAGACAGGGTAAGCTAACCAAAGATAAGCCAGCATCCAGTCCAGCCTATCCGATATGCAACTTGACTTATCCCTGGCACGTTGACGATGACCCTATGGTAGGACTTGGCCTATGCTATGTTTCTAAGTCTAGATTTTTGTCGCTAGGTTTCCCGTGTAACCATCTTGTTCTTTAACTGGCATGACTATGACTCTCCCCCCTTTCTTCTTGCGCTGTCATGCCTACCAATTGCTTGGGTGACTTGGCCCGTTCGCCCTGTTCTTCGCACCGAGGCATAGTGTGTGTGTACACCGGAATTGAGTAATCAAGCAGGTGAGCGGACAGGTGAGGAGGGAGGTTCACCGTATCTGTCTGTGTGTACTGTATGTAATGATTATATTGGTCTGGAAGGCACAACGTGGTATGTCGGTCAATCTCAGTTAGAGACATTGTCCTTTAACGACATTAATTCTTGGTCATGTGCACAGGTGGTGTATCAGAACAAGTTAGACCTCGGAACATTTCATCAGAGTTGAGGTTGAGTTGAATGTGCTGCATTAGGTCAGTGTCTCCCTGCAAACTCAACTTTGTCTCCCTTGTATCGATCAAGTCTTGAGCCTTGGGTAACACCTCTCAACCACCTAAACTTGGACTCTGTGTCTGGCTGCATAAGGAGGACATGCTCACTCACTCACACACACTCTCTCTCACACACACACCATCAGGGCCTAACCATTCGCCTCCCCCTTGACCATTGACCATGGAAAACCCCACCCTATCAAGTTGCAGTGGACGAAAATCATACACCCCTCCCCCTGGTCACCTCCCCAGTCTCTCCAGTATCCACCCCGGTCTGTCTGTCGTCCACTGTAAAAATCGAGAGGGAAAGGGAAAAAAATAATTAAAAAAAAAAGGGCTGTAGGGAGATGGAAGGGTACGTACCCCAGTCCAAGGTTCCCAGCGTTGGGAAATCCCTGGTCTCTGTATGTACAATCCAGGCCCCAGTATCGTTGGATGCTGGTTCCATCAAATCAATGGTTCAATCAATCATTTACTCTGGTCATCCTCAACACCCTGCCTGTCTCTGCCCAGACTCCTCTCCTGGGTTGCACATTGGAGATTGACAGCGGATCAATATGAGTAGAGGTGTAGATAGAGTGAGTACATACACAACATAACATACTGTATGTAATATCTGTCTGTTACAGGGACATGCACGGGCACACAGGCACAGGTACAGGTCGTGACTGAGACCTTAGTGGGCTGTTAGGACTAGGCGTATTAGTGAAGCTCACACAGACGCTTTCGACTCGGTCAACGCAGTGGAGGCCAGCAGGCAGCGCCGTACAGCGCAGCAGAGGAGGCGCTAGGTACCTACAGGCATTAACCTCAGCACAGTCTACAACGCAGCACAGACTTTAGTACTGACACTGACACTGCCAGAAGATCAGCTTGTGTCAAGTGTCAAGTAGAGACGCTCCAAATAAAGAAAAAACAGTCTTGGCTGGTCACCCCCTCCGCCATAATTTCCCGGCAGCCCAAGAAGACACCCCCAAGTCACACACAGAGAGAGAGAGAGCCCAACGGAACCGTAACAGCAACCGCCCAGGCTCTGGCTCTGGCTGAGCGCACCGCCGCCGCATACAACTTAAGACTCTTCCGCTGCCCGCGTCCAAGCACCAGCAGCTTCCATTCAGTCTCTTCTATTCTGTGATCTAGCTTTCTTGACGTTAGCTCTCTTTTTTCTACAAAGTCTCAAGTCTCGCCCGCTCCAACGCGCGCCAAAAGAGGACGCCATCATACTTTGAAGCTTCTGCCCTCCCTTGCCTAGTTCGTTCTCCCAACTGTGCGGTATCAAGAGGAGATTGCCCTATTTTTTTCTCTCTATCTTTTTTTAACCTTCTGGTTCCCGGGCTATCATACAGCCACCGCCCCAAGCTACCACCTACGACCTTCCAGTACTCAGTTGCCTTTTTCACCACAGGCTACTTATTACTACCTGGACTCCCCCCCTTTTCCATCTCAACTATCTTTTCTACCCCTCCCGCTCCACCACCAACTTTCCCATTGACAACCTAACACCTCTTTGCCTTTCTCACTTCTTGTCTGTCATAACAATCTACTTTCTTCAAAGAAACCCTTTGACACTCTACTCGAGAGAGACGATTCTTCCACTTCGTCAGCGTTACCCAGACTGCGCCATCACACGCTCGACAACCAAGCGCTGCTCAATTGCAATTCGCCGATCAATTTGCGACAGAGCTGAAATTCCGAACTTTGTCGCGTTCCCTTGACGTTGGGTGACTCAGCCAGTTCGACCTCGATCTTCGGACTCCCTTCTTGGACCTGTTACTCAAAGAGCCTGCGGCTTCTCGGAATTGTTATCGTTTTCCCATTCGAAATTGCGCCTGATCGAGATCTCCTCTGGAAAAGACCCATCGAACTTTCTGCAGTTTCGGGGTTTGTCACATCGAGACAAGGAAACCCACCAAGCGCAGGACGTTGTTGGTGTTGACACGCTATCGAGGGAGGTGTTTGTAGCTTAAGCTACCTCAACTTGACCGGCCTGTGGTTCTCGACGGACTGCTTCATTCTATTCAATCACCTGGACCAGTGGTTCTGCGCTGTGCTGCAGCTCTGTGCCTGTCAAAGACGAACGCCCTGTTTTGCTTGATCCAGCGACCCCAAGGCGGCCCCAAAGGAGCCACCTGCATATCCCGCCCTCTGCCAGCTCACCACGCTGCTGCGAACTTGGCACATCATCACGCCTCGGATCGACCTTGTCAGGACCTACCCAGTCACCCGCGTGTTGCTCAGCATCACTACCCTCGCGTGGTCCACTCAGCAACACCACAGGCTTCTTGCGTCCCTGCATCTGCATTCATTACGTGCGGTCGACACTGCCCTGGCTCTTCTGGCATCCTACCTGACACTGGCTGCACCCCAGAGTGACAGCTGCTCCACGAGGGATCGGCTTCCGCAGCCTCTTCCCCGCAATTCGCGTCTCTTATCGTTACCCCCAGGCCAGACGTCCCACCATGGCTCCCCATTCTGACTGAGCTTTTATATACGTCGATGCAACCTTCGAATGCGACCTTTCTCGCCCTCATAGTGTAATCACAACTCTCAGCACGACCATGTCTTTCGGCTCTGATTCATACTCAAAATCCACATTAACAACTTACAACCTATCCGAAATGTCCTCATCAATACGCTCTCAACTAGGTCAGGTCCAGACAGCCTTTCCTTCACAAACACAGCCAGTCCCCATTCCCATGTCAGCTATCAGTGCTTCATCAGGAGCTTCAAACTCACAAGAAGGCTCACCACTCATGTCTCCCGACACTGCTGTTCTAACCACATACTCCTCCGTCCAGCCCTCGCCTGAACCCATGCGAGGTAGGGAGGAGGAGGTATTCCCTTCAAGCTTCCAGTTGCCCGAGTCTGTGCTGTCCCGGAAGACAAGTACAAACTCCCTTGGATACAATGCCATGTCGGAGGTCGCCAACAACAGCAAAGGAGGTCTCATTCGCCGATTCTCAAACCGAGCCCATCGATTTACAGGTAGAAGACGACCATCCTCTGGTGCCCCTGCCAGTCGTGATGGAAGTGTTGGCCCCAGTATCCTCAGACGCCGAAGTGACAGCAACGCTACAGCCCCTCAGGAGAATAGCGCCTTGACGGATACCGATGAAGAGCCTGAGACCATTGACGACGGCATCTCCATGGTTGTGCTTGATGGTGCTACCAACACCTCATCCGCCAACAGCACTCACGGATCCATCAGCGCAAGTGCTGGAGCTATGGCTGGCCCAGTGCTTCCGGCTGAGCTTCGCAATGGATGCCCAGTGAGAAAGGTTTCGAAGAAGAGCCGACCTAAGAGAATCAACCTCGTATACGAGACCGAATCCAACAAGCTTTCCTGGGATGCCACCCGACCTCAAAAGTCTCTCCATGTCGATGAGATTAGAGAGATCCGAACAGGTTCAGATATCCAACAGTACATCATCGACTACGGCCTGGGAGAGGAGGCGGCTAAGTACAGCGACAAGTGGTTTACTATTATTTACACAGTTCCCGAGAACTCCAAAACGAGATTTCTGCACATTGTTACAGACAACACTAAGAGCTTGTCACTTTGGACAGAATTCTTGGACGCCATGTTGAGATACCGCCAAGAACTTATGACATCGTTGATGGCATTCAACGACCGCGCTGTTGCCCAGTATTGGCAAACAGAGATGGCCAAGGAGTTTGGTGACCAGGTCCGCTGCCTCGAGCAAGAGGAGATGAATATTGCCGGAGTGAAGCGTGTGTGCCAGAATCTTCACATTTACAGTTCACAAGCGACCCTGGAAGTCAACTTTCACTTGTCTGATTCGCGACGACGACAAAAACTAAACTTTAGGGAGTTCAAGGACTTTGTTCGACGCATGAAGCAAAGGACCGATGTTCAACGAATTATCCGTGGCTTTGCCGCCAACCCCGAGTTCGGTCTTACCTCGACAGAGTTTCTTACCTTTCTCCGCGACGTCCAGGGCGAGGATGTTGATTCTAACCGCGTTGCCTGGGAGAAGCTGTTCTCTCGGTTTTGCCGTCAGTACCGCAATGATGAGGCCGATCTTCAGGAAAACGCCGAGATTATGTCCGAAGCCGCCTTTGTTGGTTTCTTGACGTCAGAGCATAACGATGTGATTCAACCCGAGCCTCAAAACATTGTCCTGGACCGCCCGATGAACGAGTATTTCATTTCAAGCTCCCACAACACCTACCTCCTCGGTCGTCAGGTTGCTGGTCAGTCCAGCGTCGAGGGCTACATCTCAGCTCTTGTCCGGGGATGCCGATGTGTTGAGGTCGACTGTTGGGACGGCTACAACGGCCAGCCCGAAGTTAATCATGGCCGCACCATGACAACTTCAATCAGCTTCAAGGAGGTCATGACCACCATTAACAAATACGCTTTCGTCAAGTCCAAGTACCCTCTTTGGATTTCACTTGAGGTTCACTGCAGCCCGGCTCAACAGGCGACAATGACGGAGATCATCAAGGAATGCTTCGGTGCACGATTGGTCACCGAGACTTTGGAGGCGTTCCCCGATAAGCTTCCCACCCCCTCTGAGCTTATGGAACGTGTCCTCATCAAGGTCAAGAAGCCTCAGATCAAGGAAGAGCCTGTTTCCGTGGGTAATGACTTCCGTGGTCGACGAAGGGGTAACAGCCTCAACTCGCCCATGATGCGACCCTCGGCTCCTGATGGCACCCCTTTGATGCCATCTCAGTCCCTTCCCCAGAGCCCTATGTTGACACCCAGCCACTCCTCGCGAAGATTGGTCAGCAAGACCCGTGTCAACACTATCACCGAGGGGCGTGTTCAGGACATGATGAGCAGCAGCACCAGCGACAACGAGAGCGCCGGTGAGCAGCCAGCCAAGAAGGCCCCCAACAAGACTGTCAAGGTCCTTGGTGAACTTGGTGTCTACTGCGCTGGTGTAAAGTTCTCTGGCTTTGACACAGTGGACGCGAAGCAGTACAACCACATCTTCTCCTTCATGGAGTCTAGCTTTGCTAAGCACTCCCGTGCTAAAGACCAGAAGATGGCACTTGATATCCACAACATGCGTTACATGATGCGCGTCTACCCCGACCGAACCCGCATCACCTCTAACAACTTCGACCCCCTTATCTACTGGCGACGCGGTGTCCAGATGGCCGCTCTCAACTGGCAGACATTCGACCTCGGAATGCAGCTCAACCGTGCCATGTTCGATGGCAAGGATGCTTCTGGCTACGTCTTGAAGCCCGCTGAGCTCCGAGACATTCAAGTTCTCCCCTACAACTCCGACATTGCCGAGGGCAAGAAGGAGCGCAGTGTTGTCTCATTCAGCATTGATGTCATCTCTGCCCAACAGCTTATGCGACCTGCCAACCTCCCCGCCAATAAGTCTATGGACCCCTACGTGGAGATCGAGATCTTCCACGCCAACGACAAGCGCGACAAGAAGGAGGCTGATTCTAACTTGGTAATGGAACACGACTCGCCCATCAAAGTCCAGACGGAGGTGATCCGCGAGAACGGCTTCAACCCCATGTTCGACAAGCAGTTCAAGTTCAAGGTTACCACCAAGCACCCTGACCTGATCTTTGTTCGCTGGTCGGTCAAGCTCTCCAACGATGGCGAGAGCTACAATGAGCGCCCTGCCGTCGCTACTTACACCGCCAAACTCACCAACCTCAAGCAGGGCTACCGCACCCTGCCTCTCCTCAACCATGCTGGTGACCAGTACCTTTTCTCTAAGCTCTTCTGCAAGATTAAGGTCGACTCGGTCCAGAAGATGTTGATCGATGCTCCTCGCCGCACCCAAGACGGAAACAAGCTCAATCGTCTCGGTGGCAAGGTCTTCAGCCGAATCAACACCAGCCCTAAAAGTACTATTGAAAAGTCTAGCTCCGAGAAGACGAGCTTTGACAGCTATTGATTACCAACTGAGTCACATCTATCTCATCTGTACGAACACTTTTTTCAACCTTCTTGGATATAATTCTTTTTTACTATTCACTTCTCGATCGATCGATACTGAGCCTGACGAAGCTGGATCTGGACGCTGCTTACGTCTGATGTCGACAAGGATCTTGGGCAAAGGATATCCGAAGCCATCCTGCGATGTTAGTCACACATCTTTATTCCATGATCCCAGGAGGATCCTGGCGCGACACGCGATGGGACTGAAGGGATCTGTGACTTGATGGACGGAGCCTGCGCCATTACTGTTTACTTTGTTTCTTTACTTTTTCTTCTTTTCATTTATTCAAGGCAGGGTTGAAGCGTTTGAATAACCCTTTTAACAGTACCCTCGGTACACGACGATTTCCTTAAAAATACGGCGCATGAAAAAAACAGTTAAAGATGGACAAATACCCCCTTTAGCGTGGACGGTGTTGGTCATATTGGGATTCTATGTTTATATTATTTTTATTATCGAGGCATTGAAGCTCCCTCGATGGATCAAAGGAGCGGGACGGGAATGAAAAAGGAGTCTGCATACACCACGCTTGGCCGTGATTTGGGAGCGTCAGGGAAACTTGCATTGCACTGGGGAATACCGGAATTCACGTATTATAGATCGGCATAAGGCAGGGGAGCCAAACACTTGGGAAATATCTCTTTTCTGCTGAAAGCACTCTCACTTTACTTGGCCCACAATATCTCTCTCTCATCTCTTGACTCTCTTGTTGATTCTGCTACAATCTGATGTCATCAATGTCACCTGGCACGGAAGACGAGATGATAGGAAGAAGGTTATTGACCCGGCATAAGGGAGGATGGAATGGCTGGTGGAGAAGATGGAGATATCCCTCACTTTTTGAGGCCTCTGAGATGGGACAATGGATCGACATAGGGAAACCATGATATACACATACCGGTGGCTCACGCTACAACAAACAAAACAACAAGCTACTGGGCCACCCCCTCAATATAGGGATAGGCCATAGTGATCCCTTCACCCCTTTGTGGAAGAGGTCTTGGCCTTGACTCAAGGGCGAAGAGGGAATAATGAGAAATGAACTATTTTATAAACACATGCATCTCTGATGAAGCCTGTGACTCGTATTCTCGTATTGTTACCCCTGTTCCTTAACAGAATAGCTACAAACTAATCTCCACAAGTTCAACCTTCTAATCCCAGCGACGAGACCGCCTCGTTCTTATTTTACGGTTCTCACTAAAAGGCGCTTGTTCCATATTCGTCTCGTCTTCCCCGCAGGGTCCCCCCTCTCCAATGCTGATCTTGCAAGATCGTCGCTGGGGGGTGTGCGCCCGTTGAGAAGAGCATGTCGTATGGAATGAGAATGAGGCTATTCTGAGTTTCTGGAAGAGGGAGGGGGGTTGGATAGTGGAGTTGAAGATGTCATTTCAGCTCGACGTTGCAAGCTTTGTAAGCGTTCACGTCAACCCCGCCTGGACATGGACAAGAAGATACTTGGGATGTTAGCTTCATCTCAAAGCGTAGCATTTGTAACGTTCCTTTATGAATATCGTCTGAGAGTCATGATGAGCGACATAACCCCCCTTGTACTGGAAAAGATACCTCAGACTGACACTTGTCTGTCAGCTCTTGAACTCGCCAGGGATGCTTTGCCTATCCCTATCTTGAATCATTCTCTTCGGGTCTATCTTCTAGCTCGGTATATCGCCGAGAAAGAAGACTCTCCCTTCAAATCTGGAGATCAGAGTCCACTTCTCTTTGTAGCAGCCATCCATCATGATATTGGAGCAAGCCATCTCTACAGTGGGGAGCATCGCTTTGAGATCTGCTCTGCCGACTGCGCAAAGGCCCATCTCGTCAAAAGCGGCTATTCTGAAGCTGCGTCACATCAAGTCTGGACTGCCATCGCCGTACATACGTCACCAGGCATAGCGGAGCGAATAGATCCCTTGTCCCGTCTCATACGCCTCGGCGTGCTGTCTGACTTTGGATCGAAAGATTACAGGACAAGTCTAGGCGTTGACGAATACTACGCCGAGATCGAAACGCTTCTGCCGAGATTAGATGCAGAAAAGTGCCTAGGTGACGCAGTTGTCAGTCAAGCGAAGGAGATACCTCATGTGGATAGCCTCACTTGGCCAAATGACGCCAAGTTCCCTGCTGCGAGCTGGCCTGGGATACTCCTGCGGGCACATGCCGAGAACCCAGGGCATGACGGCGTCAATCCAGCGTTCTGAAACACGCCAAAGTTCTCGGTTGACAGGCGATATCATTGTCGTAGGGAGTAAGATTGGCGGTGTAACCCGTTTTCCCCCTAAAGTGACATGGCGATGATCAAGGGGTGTTGGTGTTGTAGATCTCACAAACGTGGACGATCTCAACTCGGCAGTTTTAGACTAATCACACGAGTCACGCTTGGCAAAAGAGCAGATCTATAGTAGATATACACCCGTGGATCCAGAGCAAAGGGTAGAAGTCAAAATAATATTGGATATCAGATCATACACCGTTGACTAAAACTCCGCCAAAAACGTATTGGATAAAAAGTACTCTGTACGAGAATAATAATAATTGATGATCGAACATGGAAACAAAAGAATAGAACACAAAACTCCTCATCTCGTGACAAGAAACGTTAAATGTCGAGGAACCTCATTCATTTCATTCGCTTTCGAAAACACAACTCTCCAAATGTCTAATCCACACCCTCGTCTTGGAACTTTGGTGTCCCTGAACGGCTGATGTTGCTGGGTGTTCTGCTAAGGGGGCTGCTCTGCGAGCTTCCTTTTCGAAGCATGCCGCTCGCCCCGCCGCGGCCCCAGTTACCGTTAGTAACGACTTCAAGAGCGCGAGCCTCAGCGTCGTCACGACGTTGAGCTTCTGATGTGAAGCTTGGACTCAGCTTGCCATTTTCTGGCTCTGGGTTATTTGTGTCGACGAAGCCATCGTCATTATCACTGTCCAAGTCTGCAAGCTCGTCGTCCACTGTTCGACCTCGAGGGCTGAGTCGGCTCATGGGTACGTTTTGTGTTGCGTCGGCGTATAGGTTGGGATCGCGGCCCAGAACTCGATCAGCCTTACTCATCGTCTTAGGTCCTGCGAGCTTTGGTCCTGGGGTGAAATGCCGTCCTGCACCAGTAGGTCGTTCGGGGACATCAGGAATATCATCTGCGGATCCCCAACCGGCGTTAACCTCGCGAGCTCGTTGTTGTTCTCGCTCAGCCTTGAGTCGGTCCCGCGCCTCAAGCCATTTGCTGCTAGCCTCCCATGTCCAGCCATCTCCTGTTGTGTTGGACACAGGGAAGAACCAAAGCGCAGGTGTAGGTCCAAACAGATGTAACAAGTTGCGTTTCCAGCCAAGATCAAAGACGTTGGGGAGTTTCTCAGAGTCCTGTTCGTCGAGATACTCCTCATATCGCCGTTGTCGTTGTTCTCGTTCTCGCTGAGCGTATGAAAGCTGAACAGGGTGAGAACCATCAGGTGGGTACGACCGTCGCTCCTCGCCCTCTTCAGGTCG
The DNA here is from genome assembly GCF_900079805.1 of Fusarium fujikuroi IMI 58289. Taxonomy (NCBI): domain Eukaryota; kingdom Fungi; phylum Ascomycota; class Sordariomycetes; order Hypocreales; family Nectriaceae; genus Fusarium; species Fusarium fujikuroi. The sequence continues at coordinate 376,598 of NC_036625.1, forward strand.
AGTGATACCAGGCAGTGCATTTGTGTGAAAGTCGACGAAATGGCGAGCAGCTTCCGGTACGTTGTTGGCGGGGTTGTGAGCGGAGTTATAGGTCTTGCGCAAGGGCGATAGGTATCGTGTCTTTTCCAGACACTCAATCGTAGTCTGTCCACAACGAGCCAGATGAATATGCCATCCTGTAAAAGCGCCCACAACGAGACCAATAATTCCACTGATGACGCTCAACATGATAAAGTTGACGGGCAGGAAAGTATCGATGTATTCCTGATCATCCAGCGCCTCGTACCAAACCCACGATCCGCTGACCGCGAATGACCAGAAGCAGAAAACAGTCGTATAAATGAGGAACAGGAGGAATGCCTTGTGGTTGCGCAGGCCGATACATGTTGCTAACCAAGGGCAGTGGTGATCCATCTTTAGAACACATCGTCGGCATGTCGAGCAGTGGTGCGCACGATCAGGCTTGCGAGCCTGACACTTCTTGCAGAACCGAAACTCGCCGTTACTCTTGACGGTAAAGGAAGTGCCCTGCGGCGTATTTTGCGTCGGAAGGAGTCCATAACCCATATCGTTCGTCGTCGAGCCGGGAGGTGTAAAGACAGCGGTAGTGTAGCACCAGTTGAGCATGATGTAAAGTACAACGCCTATTACCGAAGAACCGGAGCCTGTAAAGCTGTTAGATGGAAACAGCAGCATCGATGCGGTCCAGACTTACCTATCCAACTGCTTTTCCTGCTGGCATTACCAATACACACAACCACCCAAACCGCCCATGATGTTAGACCGTAAACGAAAGCCAGTGGAAAGTACGTCGCAAAAGTACAACAGCAACGCTCGACCTTGCGCGCCCATCTCCGAGCTGTCGCCATTGCGCCCGCTTATACCTTGTCTCTGTAACCTCGAGGCCAGTCCAAATACTCTCTCGCTGATCACTCGTGCAACAAATATTCAGATCTCTACTCGAATCGTCTCGTCATAGCGTTGTTCCAGTGTAGCGAACACAGGGGTATCGTTTAGTCGATCTTGAAGAAGCCGTTATTCGATAGCGGAATCCGGGGAAAGGCCAGAGGAGAGGACAGCAGCAGGCTATGCTGCAAACGCTCAATATAGCACGTGTCTTTTGACGCAAAATACACAAAATTATTAGATGATGAAAGCAAAGTTGAACTGTGAAATATCCTGAAATTAATTACGGGAGTGTTGTCTACTACTCTCATTGTACTGTATTGGATTAGAGTGAAGCTTAGGTCATCAGGGGCCGATGGGTTCCACATTTAGCTCCGCTCCGGTTCTAAATTTACAACTCCGCCCCTTGAACGCGTAAACCCAACGTGCATCTGCTGCGACTGTTGTAAGTTGAATCAATGCAATGCTACATAATTTTACAGTGGACGAAGTATTCAAGATTTCACGGTAATGAATGAATACCAGGGCATCGTCAATCATTCAGCTACTATCTCAGCTCACGTACATTGCCCAGTAGTCTCTCAAGCTCACATCTCAAACTTGCCAATCTCAAATTCATTCTCCGCATCAATCATTCCGCAACTCTACCAATGAATCTTCTTTCCCGCGTAGGGGTCTCCTCCGTTGACCTTGGGGTTCTCCTTCTGCTGAACGAGGTCTGAGCCAGGGCTAGGACCTTTGCCAAAAGTCTTTGACGTCTCATAGCGAACGGTACCATCCGGGTGTCTCTCCTTGACATCAACCAAGCTGGCGAGAAGCTGGTCCATGTAGGCATTGAACTGCTCCGACTCTCGGATGTGGCACTTGCTGCTGTTGGACTCAACATGCTGGGTGATCGAAGCAAGTGATCCAAACGTGTTGAGACAGTAGGGGCAGCGGTACTTGCTCGTAGAGTGAGCCTCAGAGGTGAGGTGGGCGATGAGTCCCTTCGCTGTCTTGAAGGCCTTGCCGCATCTCCCCAAGCGACAGTTGAACTTTTGGGTGTACTCGGAGTAAAACCGTCCCACGTTGAAGTTGGGATGTTTGGGGTCGAACTCGCTCATGAGTTCATAAGCAGTTCTGGCGCTGGGAGCAGTGACTTGCTTGAGCTGCTCTTGAGTAGGGCGCTGAGCTGCAGGAGCATCCGGGAACAGATTTTTACCCTGGTTCCAGCTGTTCTCTTTCTTCTCCTTGACGGGCTGGAGCGCGGTAGAACTAGATTCGCCAAGACTGGGGAACTGACTCTGCTCAATAGTAAAGGGAGCAGGAATGCTTCCGGTTGACTCCCAGGTAGCATCAGGAAGACCCTTGTCCGCATTCTCGGGCATGTACTTTCCGTAGTTGTTCTTGAGAGGCTCTTGGGTCAGAGCAGTGAGGGCCTGGGAAAACCCCATCTTCTCCTCACGCATGGCCTCAATAGTCTTGGTACTGAGGATGAGACACTCTTTCTCGACGTGAGTTACGAGTCCACCGACTCGAACAAAGGGGCCCTTTCCACATCCTGTGCAATAGAGGTTTTGTTCCTGGGGGTGATCCTGCAGAGGAGTTAGCAGGGCAATACAGGAGAAGATAAGAGATGAAACTAACCTGCTGGATGTGGGTGATTTTGGCGGCTTCGGTGTGAAAGTCAAGACCGCAGAACTGGCAGTGGATATGCTTAGGCTTGCCTTGAGCGCTCATCTTTTCCTTGTGGTCGTGAAGCTGCTGCCAGGTTCTAAAGATTCTCTTGCACGGCTCACACCAGAATCTGTTGCTGGAGAGGGTGCCAGACCCCGTTTTATATTCGGAGACCATGATGGCTGACGCGCCATTGGATTTGTGTTTGACGGTTGCCATCTTCTGTTTGGTGAAGAGCCGACGGAAAAGATTGGTGTTTGTCTGCGTTGATGCGGATGGATGCAGATGTGGAAACGGAGAGATGCAGGAAGGAGGGTGAAACCGAAAGTTATATGAAGGTGAAAATGCAGGCAACAGGTGAATAAGAGCACCGTGATTCACTGTCACTGCGAAGCGCTGCAAACTTACAGAATAAGAAAGTCAAAGTGCTTGCAAAGAGCTGTGAGGGGACAATAGGGGGTTGAGATAAATAAGAATGGATCAAACCAGTGAAACGCCACGGGAGGCACAATAGCCTTAGAGTAAAGTTGCAGAGAATAATTATTGAAGTATCCTGATTGCTGGCAATTCAATTCACTTTCAGCATGGTTCTGATACTGGCTCTACTTCTATAATAAGACAGTCGAAGTCTACCAACAAAAGGTTAGATTTCACATCATTTTCTCGCAAAGAGTTTGCGAGCCAAGCACAGCTCAAACATGGAGTTTACTGGCAACATTGGCCCAGGGGGGCAGGGCACAAGACAATATATTGGGAATGGTACCATACACAATGCGAGTTCGAGCAACAAACCGTAATGAAGGTTTGGAAACGTGCCCAATACACAATCGCGGCAGGGAATTGTTTGATGACTGCGTTTCCCTTCCGCTTCCTTACGGTTAACTGCATACTGCCGTGTGCTCTGCTTCTTGGTACTGTGATCTGGTTCTCGCATGGCCCCTCATCCATACATCATCTCTCTGTCTATATCCTCATCCCGTACAGCTGTGATATCGCCATCCTCATCATCCACTGAATCATCATCATCCGAATCCTCATTCCCGGACCCCATTTCTTCCAATATCCTAGCCTCTTCTTCTCCCCGCTCAGCCGCGCGGGTTTCCTCAGCTGGCGCACGCTTCGGTCCTGCGTTGGGGTCTCTAACACGCACGCTGTAGCCTTTATGCTTGTTCTTCTTTGTTGGCTGCCGCCCGCGAAGTTGCGTAAGCTCTTCGTCCGTGAGACGTAGATTAGGCAGAGGGAGATGGAATGTTGCTTGATTGGATCGCATAGGAGTTTCGTCTCCTGCTTGGAGCGTCATTGCGAAATCTTCTCGCGTAAGGTGTCGATCGAATTGAATGGCAACCAGTTTTGTCTTCATGATGGCTTTGACCTTTGCCCACAGGCCTCCGTGATACCACCCGCTGCTTGGGTCCCATTCGGGACGGATAGCAGCATTCTCGAGAAGATCTTTGAGCAGTGGGTCTGTAATATCGCATACTTGCCACACTTTACCGTCAGTGTGAAAGGTGTCGCCGTCAAAAACGTGACTTTCCGAGAGCTCCTCCAGAAATTCCTTCAATGGGCCCATCTGGACCTTGCGTAGCGATTTCCACGTTTGGCCGCGTTGGGCACGCTTCTGCTTAGGAAGCTTAAACATGAGAGTTTGATAGGTTCGATACTTGGGATCTGTTCGTGGATCGATACCATAAGGAACCACACCATCTCTCCATGGCCCTCCCTTGAACTGATAAGCTGCGTAGTTGAGATACTTTTTGAGTTCGTTCCAGTTCTTGAGTTTGCCTCCAAGGTGATTGAGTAGAGACCGTCGTGTCCACACTGGTCGCTCATCGAAGGCCGCCTCGAGTTCAGCCATAATTTCCACCATTCTGGGATCGGTCATATCGGGTTCGAGCTGAGGTCCAGCTGGTGCAGGGTCTTCTGCGCCAATGAAGTAGCCGACTTGCTTCACAGCTGTAGTGTTGACAGTCCCGCCATCTTCAGTGGCACGTACGTAAGGGTTCTGCGAGTATTGGTAGTTGAAAGGGAGGCTCATGTGCGTAAACATTGGTGGTGGTAGAATATCGACATTTGGTCCTTTGTCAGTTCCAGGCTGGAACTTGAACTCCTTTATCTTGTCGACTGCAAGCTGTTAGTATCCTAAATGGATTTTGGGCTACAAAACATACCATCCCCAGGGAGCACTTTGTCCATGTATTGTTGCGCAAATGACGATTTGGACATATCCCAGTAAAAGTCTGCAAGTCCACGAAATCGATGTGTGTTCCGGATTACACCAACTGCTTCGACCTGATAATTGTCGACATTGTCTGCCATTGTTCGACGCAATACTTTGGGGTCGTCTAGTCTCGCATAAGATGAGACTCTGTTGTTTTGTTGTGGTTGATCTTCAGCGTCGTTGATTTCAACATCTCCTTCCCATGGTCCATCAGTACCACGCTTGCGTTTACGCCCTGTTCGTTTCGGAACTGTGATTTTCAGCACGACATTATGACTGCGGGCATTATGTGACATTATGGGCTTGCAGAACGGTATCTCTGGTGTCAAATAGAGGGGAATCGAGTTTCTCCCTGCATCCATGACCTAAATTCCTATTAGCGGAAGTAGATGGTTGAACTGTTATGAGTTCTCACATGTTGGAGATTTGGCACTCGGCCGAATGCCTTGACAGTACGGTCGATGTTTTCAACCACAGCAGGAATCTCAACAGCACCAATGGCGCGAGAAGGGACTGTGTATCTGGGCGCTGAATCTGGATGAACCGAATCATTGGCTCTTCCACCATTATCATTCTCTAGTTGAGTATCATCCAGGCTTTCATAGCCGTTTTCATCAGACGAAATCTCCATTTTCGCTGGCCGACTGTTATTGTAGTCGCAACATCAAAAGAAAAGGCCCGATTTATGATAAAAGGAATATCGTTTGTATCCTCATGTAAGTTCTGTTGTCGTCGCCCTGTAAACTCTAGGTTGAAAAAACAACACTGACAAGCTTTAGATCCACACCGGAGCTAACGTTTATAGGAGGCAGACGGTGACACAACAGACCCAAGAATAGTGACCAATTGGAACTCGCTCATGAGTCGGACTCTGTGCTAATGCTGCCCAAATTAACGGAGGGGAAGAGTCGATGCCGCTGTTGCATCGGATACGCGATGATGATGACTTGACGTGATTCTCACCAGGTGCCCTTGACATTGATTTCGCCGTGGCTGGGGAGGTTGCTCTACGCACTGTCTTTCTGAGGTGGAAATACTGGTAGAGGACAGTGCGATTTCGATAAACTTCTGTGGCTGTTTCTGGTCTGTGCTTACGACCTGGCTTATCAAACTCCAACGAATACTGGGTTTGAAAGGGTATTGGTATCACGAAGAGAAACAACGAGACGAGAAAAGACTCAAGGTTGAAACATCTGCTTAACTCAAAGCTGATATGATCTGGAAACACACTTTGGAATTCCCATCCTAGCTATGGAATGTTCTAAGCTGTATCCTTCTCTCACCAGAATCTGCACCTGCAATGCCTGGCAACACAACTAATAAGCTTACAATCAGTCAATTACTAGAAATAGAGTATCACCGATATGCTCGAGTCCAAAGCACATGCTAACGTTCGTCTGATATCCTTTTTCTTCTAGAATGGACTTTTGAGATTCTGTTTATCTGCGGCTGAACATTCCCATGTTAAATGCCCGGCCTCTTACACAGCCTACCTGTAATTTCGGCCGCGTGACTGGTTCAACTCACACCTAGTGGCACTCCAACTGACTCCCTTAACGCCCACTTCTTGGCAGATCGGTATTTGATGTCCTTTCAGTTGAACTTAAGGTAGAACTAACTATAAACAACATCAAGAGATACAAACAATAGCTAAAAGATAGCCAATATCAAACGCATTAAAGTCTATGTACCTTAAAATTATAGCAAGCATTGATCCAAGACTCTCCCTATTTGCCAGCTCCTACCAAGCATCGAGGTCCATTCAGGAGGGGCACATCCCCCTAATGTGCCTCTGCAGCGCCTCTAGTGGTTTCACCGCCCGTTCCTAGCCATCCCAACCACGGTCAATCCAATTGAGCTCACCAGTGCATGCCTAGGGGATCTGTTAGCAATACCACAGCATCTGCACACTGTCACTAACAGCTGGTGATATACTCGAACACAATGACCCGAACCTGACCTCCCTCTCCAATAATCGAAGCGCGTTCCCTCTAACTGGAGCTTCCACCCCCCCGCAAAGCACAATACCTACTCTTCGCCGGCGCCCAACGATAATCACGTCCCGTCCGCTACCTACGACAAAGTTTCCGATTTCCTCATCGACGACAACGAGGCTCGAGTCTGAAGCCGCCGTGAGCATCTCGACCACGCCGCGTCCTTGACATTTCTTCTTCTTCGTTCCACTTCCAGTTCTACCTTGCTCCTCTCGGCCTTTGATCTTACTACGTTTTCTCCTCCCTAAGACTAGACAGCAGCAGCACCAGGAAGCATCAGCAGAGACCATCCCGGCCGAGCCCCCGTTCCAGTTTCCCACCCTCCCGCGCAAGTACCAGCCAGCGCCTCAGTCAGTACCAGCGCCCAGCACACGCACTGCACAGCACCGCACTTGATTGCACCTCATCTCGACGCACTGTCGCCCAACACCTACCTACCAAAGATCTTCAGCTCTGGCTGGTTCAGTGCTTCATCGTTCTTCTCCTGCATGGGATCAATCGTCGCTTTTCGCTTCCCGAGTAGTCTTTTTACATCCGCTGCCCCAGCCTCATCAGCTTAGAAGCTCTCGCTCTCGCGGCTCTCGACAGCACCACAACGCTCTCGCCAGGCTGGCACCTCTCCTCTTACCTTGAAATCGACCCCTAACAACGATTATCGACATCGCTCATCGCTACGACGCCTCGAATCATCGATATTGTTGCTTGCGCAGCTGTTATCACACCCTCGACGTCCCTTTGCCCCTGACGTCGTTGCCCCGGTGCCCCACTGCCTCATACAGTTGAGCAGCGGGCGTCTTAAACCGCCCCTCCACACGACACGCTGTTGTCCGACAAGATGAAGCGCTTCAGTCAGAGAGTTGTATGTCACTGTTGCTTTGTTCTCTACTAGTTCTAATCGTGCTAATGCCATCCAGCTCTCGCGTGGGAAAGATCCAAATAAGTCTTCTAAGAAGAACAAGGATTCCAAGGATGGGACCGCGTCTCCCTCATCACGGGATTCCAATCAGTCCCCCGTACTTACGCCGTCATCCTCCACGTCGACCTTGAACGATCCTAGAAACAAACCACTGCCACAGAACAATGCTGGACATGGAGGCGAACACGGTAGTGGCTCGCAGCCCTCCAATCTGTCCAATGTAACTCAGGCCGGTAGCACCCCTGATCGCTTTGCAACTGGAGGTGCTTCGAGCCCCAACGGCGGAAGTGCCAGCTCGAGACTTCCGCCAACTGTTGTTATCAGCCCGACACCAGGTGTAAGTTATAAATCTCACTACTATTCAGTCTCGAGGCTTCGACTAATCACAATTATCACAGCATGTCCCTCCCCCCGGAGCCGCCGAGACGATGCCACACGATTTGGCCCCTCCTAAGGCTGGACAAAAGTCGCTCTTGATCCATCGAGGAATAGATAACCGCGATGCGATTCCCGAGGGACTCAGAACCCCAAAGAGACAGCATTCTTCACGATTCGATATCTCCGCCCATCGCGAGCTCGAGAAGTTGCCTGGATTCCACGAGGTCCCCCCTAACCGACGACAAGAACTCTTCATGCAAAAGATTGATCAGTGCAACGTCATTTTCGACTTTAACGATGCGAGTGGTGACATGAAGTCCAAGGAGATCAAGAGGCTAGCTTTGCACGAGCTACTGGATTATGTCGCCAACAACCGACAAGTTATCACAGAACCCATGTATCCCAAGGTTGTCGACATGTTTGCCAAGAACTTGTTCCGTCCGATCCCCCCTCCAATGAACCCTCAAGGCGAGGCTTTCGATCCCGAAGAGGATGAGCCCGTTCTCGAGGTTGCTTGGCCGCATATCCAGGTTGTTTATGAGTTCTTCCTGCGCTTCATTGAGAGTCAGGATTTCAACACCAACATCGCCAAGGCCTACATTGACCATAGCTTTGTCCTTCAGCTTCTTGAGCTTTTTGACTCAGAGGACCCCCGTGAGCGAGACTTCTTGAAGACCACCCTCCATCGCATTTACGGAAAATTCCTTAACCTACGATCCTTCATTCGACGATCCATCAACAACGTCTTCTTCCAATTCACCTACGAAACCGAGCGATTCAACGGTATTGCTGAGTTACTCGAGATTCTTGGCTCTATTATCAACGGATTTGCTCTCCCTTTGAAGGAGGAGCACAAGATCTTCTTGACCCGAGTGCTATTGCCGCTGCACAAGCCCAAGAGTCTGAGCATGTACCACCCTCAGCTTGCCTACTGTATTGTGCAATTCCTGGAGAAGGATGCTTCTCTTACGGAAGATGTGGGTTAAACTTGTATTTTTCTTTTCTTTTGACGTTATGCTAATCATCGCAGGTGGTCCTGGGACTCCTCCGTTACTGGCCCAAGGTCAACAGCACAAAGGAGGTCATGTTCCTCAACGAAGTCGAAGACATCTTTGAGGTCATGGACCCTGCAGAGTTTGCAAAGGTTCAAGAACCCCTGTTCCACCAGCTTGCCAAGTCTGTCGCCAGCCCTCACTTCCAGGTTGCCGAGCGAGCGTTGTACTTCTGGAACAACGAGTACTTCTGTAATCTTGTCAGCGACAATGTTGAGATCATTCTGCCCATTATGTTTGCTCCTCTCTACGAGAACTCAAAGGGCCACTGGAACAGGTATGTTACGCTGAATACTCTAAATAAAGACCATGTCTAACTGTTACAGAACGATCCACGGCATGGTTTACAATGCTATGAAGCTATTCATGGAGATTAACCCACAGTTATTTGATGACTGCTCGCACGACTACACAGAACAGCAGAACAGCGCAGCAGCACGTGAAGCTCTTCGAGAGCGTAAATGGGCTGCTCTGAGCGAGAAGGCCAACCAACAGAGGGAAAGCAATGGCAATGGAACCGCCGAAGCGCCATCAGCACAAAACCATGTCAACCCCATGCCTCGTGTAGACGAAGTCGACCCACAAACCGAGGACAATTCGAAGCGCCTCGACTCGCTTAAGCTGCAAGACGGCCGACCCAATCTCCATGAGCGACAGGAATCTGTAGGATCAACTCGAAGTCGGTAATCCAAGTTTGCAGCTATCCAACATTCGTCGATACATCGAACTTGGATAAGAAAGAGACGAATTCCCTTTCCAAAGTCGAATACAGAGGGACGCTGGTGGATTCGGATAACGATCATTGCTGCATAGTCGTTTGGCAGTGGTATTATGATTATGAGAAGGGATTAGTTTTTCGCGGTTCAATAATGGACTGAAGAACACGCGTACCCGACATACAGTCGCTTTTACTGGGATTGGGACTGGCCAGCGTGAGCACCGTCGCTATATTTCGCCTTTTGACCCCTCAACCTTCTTTCTTGGTTTGCCCCTCAGCTAGACCACATTCAGGGGGGATTGTTCTGGGGAGGACAAAAGCGTGCAGATATTACAATGCTACTGAGTTCCGCTCTGGCTCTCAAGATGACAAGAAAAGAACGCGTGTTTTTATACTATACTGCCTTTCGTGGCATGATGGGAACCGAGCATTAAAAAAACATGGATTTCTACGCTTCTCGTGTAACTCTTTGGGGCGAATACTTAACCTTGTTCTTTTTCTTCTTCATTTTTTCTTTTTCTGGCTGTGTCACTTTTTTCACCCTTTCGCGACATGGAACCGGGCGCATGGAGGAGCTGTAGGTTCTTCGTTGATCCCGGGTTTGAGTTGTGTTTTTGTGCTTTTGCTGTGTGTAAAGAGGGAAGAGGAATTGAGGGTCTGCTTGGCTTTACGTAGACGATGAATGAGCAAGACTAAAATAAAAGTCATTACTATTACGACGTTGGTAAATCATGGATCAGATTATGTGTACAAGATGTGAATCAAATTCAGAGATCTATTATTGGCATGTTGTTGTACATAGTGTTTCTTGTTACAAACGTCTCATTGGACACCTTACCATCCTCGACCTCGATCATATCCACCCCTACCTCTACCACGGTATCCGTTTCCTCGCCCCCTTCCTTGATATCCGTTGTGTGGCGGAGGTGGAGGCGGCGGAACATTCCAGCCACCCATCATTTGGCCCATCATGGCTGCGTTAGGGGGGGAACCAGCCTGGTGCCATATGAGGAGGAGGCGGCGGTGGTGGCCAAGGACCTTGGTAGCCAGTTGGGGGAGGTGGTGGGACAGGGAAGTCTCCTGGTGGTGGGACAGGAAGAAAAGGTGCTGGAGGCGCTTGCTGAGGAAAAGGAGGCGGGCGATGTGGACGGTCTTGGGCCTCTTTGTCCTGAAAGCGTGGAGGTGAACGCGACGGTGATCTGCTGTACCCTGGGCGCTCAAATCGTGCTTTGCGGCTTCGACTTCGACTTCGACTCCGGCTGTAGCTGGGACTGCGTGGTCGTTTTGCAATGCGATCGTTATCGGGACTATATGACCGGCTTCGGCTGCGGGAAAGACTTCGACCCCTAGAGTCTTGGGAAGCTCTTCGGCGCTTATGCTTGGGCCGTGAAGAACTTCGTGATCGACTGCGAGAATAGCTGCGAGATCTGGAGCGCGAACGACCCCTGTCTGTCCCCTTTCTGTTCTTCTTCTTTCTCTCCTTCATTTTCTCACAAAACTGACGGGACCAACCGTAGTATGTGTCTCCTCCGATAACCTCGCCCGTGATTTCATCCAGAACGACTCGTTCTCCTAACTCATTTAGGTCGTTACCGGGTTCGTCATTCCACTTTTGCTCCTTCGAGAATATGCGTTCAACCTCTCCCAGGAGATCTTGTACGGCGTTGACGAGAACTTTGTCCGCAGGACCAGCAGCGAGTTGAATAGGCCGAATCTGGTCGGGAAACATTGGTTTTGTTGAGTTCGGAGTCAGGTGAGGTAGCCACGTTGTTGCGGGTAAATCGTACCACGGTACTGTGCTGTCACCATGGAAGGATGGAAGCGTAAAGGGCGCCTCCTTTGCAAGCTTGAGACTAACATTGGATGCTTGCGCTTCTTGGGCGGACTGAGGAGCGACACCACTTGCGAGAGCATCTTCGAGCTTTTTGGCGAAACCCGACTTGACGTATTGCTGGTTCTCCCACAGGCGAATAAGATCCGCGATCTTTTGCTTATGTTTCGGGCAGTTGTCGAATGCGGCGGCACTTGCGATCATCCCAGGCAAAACGGGTTCCCAAGCTGTCGCAAATTTGAAGTCGTCATTTCTCGTGACGACGTGATACAGCACGTCATTTAGGACATACAGGAGATGCAGTCTCCGTCGCTTAAGGCTCGGCCGTGAGCCATCGTCCTGTAGACTCTTGGATAGGGCGTTGAAGTATTTTGCCAGGGCAGTCGTGCGCGCGGCAGAGGGCGTAATTTTATCGATGATCCAAACCTTGCATTTCTGTTTGACCAAAAAAAGCACGAAAAATTTAGTGACTTCTGCTTGGGTACAGAGGGAAGAGCTTTTCAAGCGATGGAGCAGACCTGGACGTTGGGGCGCGAGCACTTGGTGAGGGCGTCTGTAAGGATCGGGAAGAAGGCATCGACTTCTGGACGGCTAAGAGATGTTGGATCGGCGCGGAAGAGAGTAGCAGAGAGGGTGGCCTTTGCGATGGCCAGCTCTGGCGAAGCCATTGTTATGAGTAATCACTGGAGACTCTGATACGAAGACAATAAAATGTTAAATGAACGAAGTTGATTATTGAAGCTATGGTGGAGCTGAGGCTAAGAAGGCCTCCTTCAACGAATGCGGCTAATTGCCGGGTCTCTCAGCACGTGGCTTGGCTGCACCAGCGGTAATTCGAGTATAACGCTCATGACGAGCCGCGAATAACGTCACTTTACCTGTACCATCTCAGAAACATCCCTTACTCAATTTCTCGTAATACTGATTTAGTGAGAGTGTGCTAACGTTGCAGCAACACAGAAAAGAGCGATTCTTTCCGTAGAAGCTCCAAGCGAGGTCGGAACCAGGTTCAAGGCTCCACCCCAACCGGTCTTGTCCGTAATGTGTTGCATCCAGGTTATCACCGAATATGACAGCGTTGGTGAGCAAATTTGCGTACAATTGCAGATGAAATAAATTCAGTGTGATAGTTTTCTCAGTTCGAAATATCCAAGCAATCTGAAATCCTTTGCCTTTTCTAGTAATTCATAATGACGATGCGTTAAGGTAATTGTTGTACACAGCTCCAATACCGAGCCTTCTCCTCATATACACTTTTCCAGGTTGTGAGCTTAAGAGAATCGATCTCCCTTTGGACTTCGGTATACATTTACGCTTTCGTATTTGCTCTTCTCTCCAATTCGCTGACTCTCGGTCTCGGGCGCATGTCTCGTAGGGGCAGGGTCGCTGCTTGCTTCTTGGCTTGGAGAGCCGGTGCTATCAGTGCGGGCAGGGCTTCCGTTGCCCTCTGTGGTTTCCAAGTTCTCAATCATCTGTCTCTTCTTGCGGTGGGCTTCCATCTTGGCCTGTCGGTCGGCGTTGATCTGCTGCTTAGCGAAGTAGTAGGCACCGCCACCAGCTGTGATATGGTCAATTGATTGCGCTAGGGAAGAAGGGGTTGTGAAGTTATTTACCGACGCAAAGAGAGCCCCAGCCCAGCCTAAAGTTAACATTGTCAGCTTGGAACTGCTAGAGATCGGGGGAGCGGAAATCGGAGGCGCAAAAGTACGAACCAGAAAGATTTAACCTAGAGCAGTCAGTATCAACGGCGCAATAATCGGATTTGTCTCGTTCTAAACTTACAGTGTTCATTTTGGCGATAATCAGCACTTCAGATTGATGTTGAAAATTTTGAGAGCGAAAATCGGGACGCAGGATTGAAAGATTGTAAGAGGCAGGGTTTTGTTAAGGTGTAAGTGGAATGGGCTGACATGATGAACCGAGAGGTTCCTTTCGAGGTCTAGACCTTGCCGCTTGGCGCCGGATTTGGTACGTACCGTTGAAGAGGTCCGGTGGTTTTCAGTGCTTGACTTGACCATCTCCCGCCGCTAGAACAGTTTCACCTTGGGGCGTTGCGGCAACCACAAACTGCCGTTAGAAAGGTCACAGGCGTCGCTCTTACAGGGATCAATTCATTTGTGCTTTGATGGCACGCGGCGAGTTGAATCTAAACTTTGTGATATGTGAACTCTCTCTTAGCTCGATCGGCACTTGATTCCTTGGGGCCAGTCGACAATCTGGAGTGAAGTCTTATGATGGGTTTTGAGTACCTATCTTGCGGCCATCTCTAACAAATATCTGTAGCTTTCTCCGAGTTGCAGGTAAATACATATGTGCAACTGTTTCATGACAGTCGATCAACAGGTACACGACTAAATCGGACAATTTTCTGTACCCTTTAGCATGATATAGGTTTCAGCGTAAGTTAGGGCAACATAACTTATCACAGACCTCGGAATAACCTTAAACTATTTGCGACAATGTTTTCCCTTAGCGATTAGCCTTGTATCATGACGTCCCTTGTTTTTTGCTGACCGCGTGGACATTTTGAACTTCGATGGTTTCCCCGCTGATACACCCCTGAAGCCTTAGCGGAAATCACTGACCCTGGTAGCTCTACAGTGCATCATTCATGAAACGAACCTATATGCACAGTACTGACCTCTTGCAAAACACATGTCTCTACAGTGCCAAGAACCACGCTAGACGCACCCACTTATGACATAAGGGTGGCTCAGCCAGCTCGAAATTGTGAGAGACCACGCAAGACAACTCGCAGCAAGATCGACATCGAAGCCACGAGGAGAATAGGGGACTTTGAATGAGAAAAAAACAAGACACTTCTCCAAAACATCCCTCGCTAGTTTTCCACGCACTTCCACCACGATATCAACGATACGAGACTCTTTGGGTTCTCGCCAAAGGCCCCTGTCATTAACATTAACATCACCCACCCGCTCTTTCGTCGACCCCCAACGTTCCTTGTCACTGCCCAGTGCCGACTTTTGGAGCTTTAACTTACCGTCTCGAATTCTGGCTCTTCATTACACTCCCTTTGCTTGACTCTGGCTTACTACGACCTGTCGCGCCGGATTCAGCTTCAACTTTCGACTGTTGATGCCTTCATGAGTGAGACGACTGGGCGTGGGTGTAGCGGGTAGAGTCACCCTCGACCCTCGCTGTCGAGAGGAAGCATTTGTCTTATTATCATGGATCCAACCAATGGAGAAGGGCCTGATGGCTCTTCACTTGTATGGACTCTCATTGTCTCAGGTATCTATAAAGCTAACAGTCCTACAGAAGCCGGTATCCTCGTTACGAGCCCGATTCGAGAACATGGGCAACTCGACCAACTCCAACGCCAGCAAACCTGTCGATATTCCACCTCCTACAGCTCCAGCTGCCACCGGGCCTCCTTCACGACCTATCTCCCCAGCTCCCAAACCGACCCGTCTACGTGATTTCAAGCCTGGACAAGAAGTGCCGCCGGCCAGTCCTTCAACCCCTGCAATCCCTGCGAGACCAAAGCCTAAACCAGCGGCACTGTCTGTGAATCACGATGCCCCTCCCCCGCCGACGTCCGCACGACCAGCTCCGACCCCGAAACCACAACCAGTTCAGCTGCAACAACCACCTGCGTCGGCTAAGCTTCCAGCTGTGACAGTTCTTCCACCTCAATCACCCCCCAAGGGTCGAATATCAGCACTCGCAGTTGGAGACCAACCTTCATTCGTAAACCCAGATGCTGTCGCGACACCTCAAACACCAACTGGCGGTAGCCGATCATTCAAGATTCCAAGTCGATCACTTAATACTTCACCATCTCTCAATACTCCTAAGTCTCCTCGCCCTGGCGGTTCGAGGCCACCGTCACCGCCTCCACCTAGACGTTCTGGGGAGCTGATCAGGACTCGAGAACCCAAGGTTCCTCCACCGCCGCCAGCCCCTCGCAATGAAAAGGCACTGATACCTGCGCCTCCCAAGATTACATCTCTTTCTGGGCCAACAGTCATTGGGAAGGGCAGCATCTCCCAAGAAAACTCGCCGTTTAACAGTCCGCCGAGTAGCTTGGGATCTGGAGAGGAGACACCTCCAAAACTACCAACGCGACCAAGGCCACAATCGCACATTGAACCAAGCAGGCCAAAATCTGTGGTTGTGGGTTTTGATCCTCCGCCTGTTCATCATTCGATCACGACTATAAGAAAGGATCGTGAAGAGGCCAATGGGTTCTCAAGAGGCAATATAACTCCTCAGGTAACTGGCGAGCCTCGGCCAGCACTACCAGCAAGACCTGCAAACTTTGACATCCCGCCTCGACCTCCTCCAGTAAACAATAATAGTAATAGCATGCCACCTCCCCCAAGACCACAACGCCCAGCTGCAACGACAGCAGTGCAAGCCGTCGATCCGGCGCCTACTTCTTCACCCCCCAAGCGAGTGGTTTCAACCCCTACGACACAGCAACCTCAGCAACAGCTTGCGGCTCCTTCACGAGGTCATGGCAGGTCTATGACGATAGATAGAGCATCTGACCGAACACCAGCCGAGTTCCGTATTGCCCCGACGACCGTTGCCGCCCCGATTGCTGCTGCCACACCTCCAAAGTCTGTACAGTCCACTCCAGTAGTTGCCGCAAAGATTGCTCCGAAGGCTGAGCCTATCCATCACGTCACGACATATCCCGAGGCTTCAAACACCAATCGACGACCACCCTTCAGCAAGCATGGAACTTATGAGATTCCAACAAAGTATGATGCGAGAAGTTTCGACGTTTGTGGTGAATTTATTTGCGCCAGTGGTTACATGACAAGAGTTTGGAGTCTCATTGACGGCGAGCAAATCATGAGCTTGCAGCATACTGAGGGAGTCAAGGCGACCGCGGTAAGCTTCAAACCTGCTGCTGACCCACGAGAAGAAGGCAAGAGGCTATGGATCGGTACCAATACTGGAGACCTCATGGAAGTCGAGGTGGCAACGCATGCCATAACACCGAGCAAGCCAAATGTCCATGGTCGAAACGAAGTTGTACGAATATTCCGACACTGGAACGAAATCTGGACTATGGATGAATCGGGAACTCTACTCGTGTGGGGACCGGATGAGAAAGCAGTTGCAAACATTACAGGACATCCCACTCAGAGCTACAAGCTTCCAAAAGGACACACACATTCCATGGTTATCGGGGATTATCTTTGGCATGCGACAGGCAAGGAGATTCGAGTATTCGCGCCTGCAGCTGATGGGCGAACCCAATTCCAAGTGCTCGTTCGTCCCCTGATAGCGGATAGTGCCGGCGAGGTTACTTCGGGCACTCTTGTCAAGTCACATCCGGATAAGGTCTTCTTTGGTCATGTGGACGGCAAGGTGACTGTCTACAATACCAATGACTATTCATGTGTGATGATGATGAACATCAGCACATGGAAGATCAACGCATTGGCTAGTGCAGGTAACTACATCTGGGCGGCGTACAACACTGGTAAAATATGTGTGTATGACGTGGAGGAGGCACCTTGGGTCATTCTCAAAGAGTGGCAGGGGCACGAGAATCCCATTGTCAAGATGGCCGCCGACCCCTCTTGCTCATATTTCCTGGATCGACAGCAAATCATTTCATTGGGGGCTGATAACAAGATTAAGGCATGGGATGGCTTGCTTGAGGATGACTTCCTCGAAGATTCAATGAAGTCAAAAGATACTCAATACTGCGACTTCGACGAAATCCGAGCCCTGTTCTTTACTTGGAATGCTGGAGCATCGACGCCTTCGAGTCTACGACATTCCGGTAGCGATTCGACATTCTTTCAGGATCTTGTTCAGTCAAGCGGTTCGCCAGATATCCTTGTGTTTGGTTTCCAGGAACTTGTGGACTTGGAGGACAAGAAGTTGACGGCCAAGCGATTCTTGAAGCCCAAGAAGAAAGAAGCCGGAACAGACCAGGAACGAATGAGCCACCAGTATCGAGACTGGCGTGACTTTTTGATGAAGACCCTCGATGACTACATGCCAGCAGACGATTTATATCACCTCCTTCATACAGCGCCTATGGTTGGGTTGTTTACCTGTGTCTTTGTGAAGGCAACCCTGCGCGACAGGATCAGGGGCCTCCAAGGCGCCGAAGTCAAGCGAGGTATGGGTGGTTTGCACGGTAACAAGGGCTGTGTTGCGGTACGCTTCCGAGTTGATGACACTTCCATCTGTCTCGTCAATTGTCATTTGGCTGCCGGACAGTCACAAGCCAACGCCCGACACAATGACATTGCTGCCATTCTTGAAGCTAATTTATTTGCTGTTGAACGAGATTCTGCAGCTCGCATTGACAGCTTCGTTGGTGGCGGCGATGGCAGTCTGATCATGGATCATGAGCTGTGTATTCTCAATGGCGACTTGAACTATCGAATTGACACCATGTCTCGTGATACTGTTGTCACAGCAGTCAAACAGAACAATCTGGGCAAACTTCTCGAACGAGATCAGCTTTTGGTAGCACGAAGACGAAACCCAGCATTCAAGCTTCGAGCCTTTGAAGAAATGCCCATCACATTCGCGCCAACTTACAAGTACGACGTTGGTACTGACAACTACGACACCAGCGAGAAGAGACGAAGCCCTGCCTGGTGTGATCGCCTCCTATACAGAGGACGAGGCCGTGTTGAGCAATATGATTACAGACGGCATGAGGTCCGGGTGAGTGACCACCGTCCTGTAACTGGAACTTTCAACCTTTGGGTCAAGAAGGTCGATCCAAGAGGTCGAGCAACAGCTTGGATGGAAAGTCAGCAGAGCTTCGAAGATATGCGGGAGAAAGAAACGTCCGAAGACAAGTGAGTATGAACGTGCTTCACCGACGGTGCTGAACTAACAAGAAAACAGACTTTTGTTCTTAAGGGATATTTGCGGCTTTGACGAAGAGACGAGCAAGAGGCTCATTAGAGAGAAGTCAGCGAGACGTGACAACCGCAGTCCCGTTCGCGCCTAGTTATCTACTCAATACCCAGACGGCAAAGTCGTCTTGATTCCTAAAACACAGCACAGAAAAGAAAGACATGAGAGGCGTATGAACGAGTTGGATTGATGATTTATCGGAGTAAAAAGCAGGTTGGGGAGACTTCTAAAGGAATGCGGATGTGATGGTGAGTATCATGGATAAGGGCGTGCGCAGGCGATAGACTAGTTGTTTTTACTACATTTCTTGTCTTTGTTGATAGCTGGAAGTACTTTAGACATTGACATGGACACATGAGGGGATTGTGGACATTTATGATAGACGTTTGGTCACCCAAGGAGAAAGAGATGCTGGGAATAGCTGATGATGAAAGACGAGATAAAGGAAAATATAAGACATTGAAGTGTCGGGCAATCTAGTATGTGACTTTAAATGTTGACCTGTAGCTCTCAATATAAAGTGACAGGAGCTGACAGATATGATGAGCTCTAGCGGTGAGCTGCCCTTGTTCGGTTATCTCAAATGTAGATTTCGGAGGCTCTACTGAGACGATAAAGTCAATTCACCCTAAAGCGAGATTGATCATGCCATAATGCATCATTATCGACCTGTGCATCCTGATATCCAGAAGAATAGGGTAAGTCGCTTGTAAGTGGCCTACATTAATATTATCAGTCTGGCGCTACAACGTTTGTTGGAAGCGAAATACGAAATACCCGACCAACGCAAGTTAACGATAAGTGTTGGTATAAAGAATACGATTACGAGCTTTGGAGCGGCTGCATACATCAAAATGCATGTCAGCCTGCATTTGTCTCAAGCTGGAGGCCAACTTCGCGCGATGGATGGAGGATAGACGCCCCGCATCATCCGAAGTCCCCTGAAAATTACTGGAAGGCCCCTGTAATTGCAGCTAGCGGAAGCCGGTCCCGCAGGTCAATTCGTTGTGGGATTGGAAGGGGATTGGCTGGCTCGTGTGCGGCTCCTTGTTGAGCCCGTTGCCAAGTCACCTAATTCGTGAATGGATAAAGCCATCAATTTATCTCCTCCTGAGCTGAGATGAGAGATTGATTTTGACTTTTTTCTTCAATTCTGTTTCTGTTGATTGTATCAGTGAAAAGAGACTGACAAGAGACTTGAATTGGAGTCTCTGCGGACATCTTTTGGCGGATTTGCTCATCATAGACTCGTCAGCCTTGACTAATTACTCAGGTTGATCGAGCGGTGAGACTCAACTTATCTCCTTCACCCTTTCAAAGCTCGACCTCAAGAAAAGTCCTGAAAATGGCGAGCTCAACGGAAAACACGGCTGGTCCTCGAAAGACACCAATTGCCAGCCCAGGACCCAACAGCAAACCTCTCCCAAGGCCGGAATTGACAGATGAGCAAAAGACAAAGTATGAGGCTCTGCTAGAGCAAGTCAAGGGTATCACCGAGATCCAATGCGAGAAGAAAGCCGACGAGGAGGACAAATCAGGCCCCATCACGGATCACGAGCGCTCATGGCTCACCCGCGAGTGTCTCCTCCGTTATCTCCGCGCTACAAAGTGGTCAGTCGACGACTCTGCCAAGCGGCTCAAAGCAACTCTCGCATGGCGTCGAGAGTACGGTCTTGAGGGTTTCACGCCTGAGTACATTTCACCTGAGCAGGAGACCGGAAAGCAGATGATCATTGGGTATGATCGTCAGGGTCGGCCCTGTCAGTATCTTAACCCGGCGAGACAAAACACGGATACCAGTCCCCGACAGCTGCATCACTTGTTCTACATGGTCGAGCGGGTGACGGATCTTATGCCACCTGGAGTGGAGATGCTGAGCCTCATGATCAATTTCAAGCCCAGCAAGGAGCGCAAGAACACGAGTGTGCCTGTTTCCGTTGCGCGAGAGGTGTTGCATATTCTGCAGAACCACTATCCTGAGAGACTAGGCAAGGCTCTTATCATCAATGGTGAGTACTGTGTATCTCTTGTAACGAAGAACAGAACTGACGATATCAGTACCGTGGATCGTATGGGGTTTCTTCAAAATCATCACCCCCTTCATCGACCCCGTGACGCGCGAGAAGCTCAAGTTCAACGAAGACATGAAGCAGTATGTTCCTCCTGAGCAGCTGTGGAGCCTCGACTGGGGCGGTGATATGGACTTTGAGTATGACCACGAGACATACTGGCCAGCGCTGAACGAGCTGTGCCGCCAGAAGCGTGACGAAAAGTACCGACGGTGGGAAGCAGCTGGCAAGGAGATTGGTGAAAGTGAGGATTACCTCGCGGGTGGCACGGATGTCAGTGTCAAGGGATTCAAGTTTGGTGAAGATGCTGGTGTTAAGGATGTGCAGGAGAAGTTGGCGGAGACTAAGCTGGAAGAGCAGCCTGTTGCAGCTTAGGTGTACGGTGATATCTCGCGTGTTTTTGGGTGAGGTGATAGATGGTTGAGCGTGTGTCTATGTGCTAGGGCGGAGTGGCGTTGAGCCTCATCTAAACTAGAGCAGGCTATCGTGGGGGATCGACCGGTTTATACAGTTCCGAGGACGCCTGCTCGCATAGTAGGCATGTTATAGACATTTTTCGCATTTCCCTCAGATTGGTCAGCAGGAGACTTGAATCAGACGGAAAAGGGCAATGCTCGAATGGAGCCCGTGAATCAGCTCACTGCGGTTCGGGATGGTGTTGATAGTGAATAATCTACTACATCAAAGGCGATTGACTTGGATCACTCATGTTCACTTCTTCAGTCTACTTCGTGTCTTGCATCACTGGGTGATACTCCAGAGGGCGCTTGGCGTATCGGCGCACCTATATCAATATTCACAAGCGTTCATGTCCACCATGGCTGAGTATGAGTCTCACGCACCAATCATTTCTGAAAGAATTCTCCGAGCATGTTCACCAGTCTTATTCATATGCAACTGACATAAGGCCAAATGTAACCAAGTCCTAGTGATATGACAATTCACAAAGTGCAACAGAGCCTCACTCACCCCCAAGCTTATTCGGGCGCAGCGGTTCGCGACATGTATTCCAAATTGAACAAGCCTGGAGGTATGCAAAGACACAATAGGAAAAGCCGAGGTCATTTGAACACTCCAGCTTATGCCCATTTCTTTCAAACCCCTCTTCTTGCCTGTAGGTCCAGGGTGAAGATACACGACACAAGGCTGAATGGCATGTAAGTCGTCGTAATCGGAGTAAAGTCTCCCTAATTTTGATAAAGGCTGACAGTTGTTTTTTTGTTTACAGAAGATCCAAACAAAAAAACAAGACACATCTGACCCGAAAAGCAGGCCAAAAACAACCTCCATCTTTCGTAGCGTTAATGCTGCCTGTTGGTTTTGCCTCTTGTTGCATGCGGTGCCTCAAAATGAGAAATCTAGCCACTCACAGGAATTGGCACTCACACACTCTGTAGAGATAGGCAATGAGCGCGACCTACGCAATTCATGCACAACAAACTCGTCGGATCAACCCCACATCAAGAGTGAAAACACTTTCATTTGCTTATTCCCATAGCCAAGAATTGTTTTGAGTCACACTTGGTTATGGTTTGGTCCGGGAGAGTACTCGATCGTTACACAAAGTGGCATAGTCTATTTTAGGGTGAATCAAACCCCCGTGCACGTATTCACGAAAACAGGAATATAAACAGTCTTGGGGAGCCTAAAATCTAGGCAGATTATGTGTGTACGTACGGGAAGTGCGTAAACTCCCTAGCTAGGTAATTGTCATGTACGTAGGGCAAAAAGAAAACAAGTGTGCTTTTTTGCTTGGTAACATGACCCAACATAACCTAACCACTTCCTGAAGGATTCGGACCAGGAGGAAACCAACCTACATTATCACTGATATAAATACAGGGTTCCTTCTATGGATTCGAGCTGCATACTACGCGCCCAAAGTGCATAACAAGGCATTCTAGAGCCTCTCTTAACCACAGCCTGATCTTCACTTCACCCGTAGCAACAGCAACAGCATCAGCATCTCCTCAACCAACACCAACTCAGAGCTGGGCCGGACCCGAGGGTCAGGTCATATGCTCTTCTTCTCTTCCTCATTTCAGGTATAAAAGGAGGTCCCGAGGAGAAGTTGTGTGACCCTGCCAGCACAGTCTTGCATCTTACTCGTCCGAGGAAGAAAGGGCCTTTATTGGATCAGTCGTTCAAGCACACTTGCATCCGCATAAACATCTTCGCCAACAGGAAGAACTGTGCCTCTGCAGACCTGAAACCAATCTACAACTGCCTTATCACGGCCTGAACAACTTCACTCCCTCATACACCATGGACATCACAAAGATGAGCAAGATGGGCTGGTCTCCTTTTCTCCAAGCCATGAACAGCACCGCCCAACCACTGAACTCTTCCTCATCATTCCCCGGAATAATGGACACTTTTCTTGTTTCCGCAGGCCAAGCATCGCCTCTGCTCCAGCTCTTCCTATTCGTCTACCGCTTCGTGGGCGCTCAGTTGGGTCTTGACCCATCTATCCTCCTCACCCTTCTCGGTTGTATCTGGGGCTTGTCCAAACTCTTTGATCAGCTATATGCAGCGATCGATAACTTTGTTCACACGTATTTCAGGTGTACCATATACGTTAGCGAGAATGATCAGATCTATTCTACGCTCATGCAGTTCCTGTCGGAGCAGCAAGACATTGCATCTAATCGTCATCTCACAGCCCAGACCGTCTTCAAGAGTGCTTGGGACGAGGAAGAAGATCAAGCAGATGTGCTAGCCACAAATACTGTCGAAGACGGTGAAGATTCGCCCAAGTATCTCAACTTTGCCAGCGACGCAGCTAGATGTGTAAGTTTTCGTATTCGTGCCTTTTGCAGTCACTGACGTCCCCCAGAACCCACGATACGTCCCAGCCATGGGCACGACAGGGTTTTGGCACGACAGAACGTACTTTCGGGTCAACCGGAAGAGAGAGTCTCTACAAAGTACCAACGGTTGGGGAGGGACCAAGGATGTTGAGGAGCTCAAAATATCTTGCTTCGGCAGGTCTATTGGCAAGTTAATATCGCTGATCTTGGATCGACACTTAACTAACGATTCGCAGACCCTATCAAGCAACTTCTTGCAGATGCAAAAACAGCCTATTTCCTCGACACTCGCCACAAGACCACCATCTACCGCCCCAGAATAAAAGAAAGCCGCCGTGATGCTTGGAGCATGTGGCAGCAAGTTGCCCGGAGACCCATCAGACCAATGAGAACTGTGATTCTCGAACATGAAGAGAAGCACGACGTTTTGCGAGACATCAACGAGTATTTGCACCCCGGAACTCCTAAGTGGTATGCTTCTCGAGGTATTCCTCTCCGCCGTGGTTATCTCTTTCACGGACCACCCGGCACTGGCAAGACAAGCTTTTCGTTCGCATTGGCTGGCGTTTTCGGCATAGATATCTATGTCATCAGTCTTCAAGATCCTACCGTCAGCGAAGAGGATCTGGCTGTCTTGTTCACCAGACTTCCTCGCCGATGTGTTGTCCTTCTGGAAGACATCGACACTGCTGGCCTTCGTCGCCCCAACGGTGAAGAAGACGAAGAGGAGAACGAAGACGCTACCGGAGAAAAGAGCAGCGATGTCAAAGGCAAGAAGCCAGAAAAAGCGGAGAAGAAAGAAAAGAAGAAATCCAAAAAGGCCAAAGACTCCTCCGACAGCGATACCGACAGCTCTGAGGAGGACAGAAAGAGACGCAGAAAGCGAAGACGAAACAGAAGAGACAGAGAAAATACTAGCAACAGGGGTACTAATAACATCTTGACTGT
The DNA here is from genome assembly GCF_900079805.1 of Fusarium fujikuroi IMI 58289. Classification (NCBI taxonomy): domain Eukaryota; kingdom Fungi; phylum Ascomycota; class Sordariomycetes; order Hypocreales; family Nectriaceae; genus Fusarium; species Fusarium fujikuroi. Next base: position 400,961 of record NC_036625.1, read on the forward strand.
GGAAAGTATTTCACTTTCTGGACTTCTCAACGCCATCGACGGTGTTGCTTCGCACGAAGGTCGTATCCTCATCATGACCACCAACAAGCCCGAGTCACTCGACGAGGCTCTCATTCGACCGGGGCGAGTCGATGTGCAAGTTGGGTTCAAGAACGCAACCAGCGCACAGGCATCGGAGCTCTTTTACCGGATGTACGAGATGTCGCGTAACAAGCCAGTCCCAATGTCCAAGACCAAGCCTGCCGCATCCAAGGCACAGAATGGCAGTATCCACAGTCTCGTGGATAACAAAGGAAAAGAGACCACTCTGTCGATCGAAGAACTCAAGGAGATCTCGCAGGAGTTTGGCCAACTGATCCCAGAGGGCATGTTCTCGCCTGCGGAGATTCAGGGGTTCTTGCTCAAGCGCAAGAAGAGTCCTCGAAAGGCTCTTGAGGATGCTTCTGGCTGGATCGAGGCTACTGTGAAACAGAAAGAGCTGAAGTCCAAGGTCGTTACTGTCCAGTAGTCTAAGGACTTCGACAAATGCATCGCCGAGGGGGTGATGCCTGGGGTTGCACTAGGATGATAATTGCTGGACTTTGCTTCTTGCTATAATTTGATGACGGAACACGTAGTCTTAGATCATAATTAGTAATTAATGAGTCCATGCCTCACTTTCTTTAATTAAAGTTCTTGCTTTTATTTTGCGATATTGATGAATGTTTAAGTGCCGTTGTGATATTTGACTTATCAAGGTGAACTCTCGGTGTAGCTCGGTCAGTAGCTCAGGTCTCCACATATGTCACCTCCCTCTACCTCACCCTCCAGACAAGCCCACGTTTACACGTGCGACAACGAACCCCAAAGCACGACGACCACGCTAGATTTCTCCCACCTACGAGCTCTAGGAACACCCCGAATAATATCAGAAGCTGCGAAATGCTCCAGCGACAGCCTCACAGCCCATCATGAGCAACCTCCAACCCCCCAACACCGTGGCGCCAACGCCTACACCAAGCGGCAGCAAAGACCCTGGCCTGCGATACCCCAGCAATGGAAAGAATATCTACAGTCGCCCGTTGAATAGGACCAAGACGGCCGAGCTGAGCCAGGCGAGCTTTGCGTATCTGTTTGGCGAGATGGTGACGTATGCGCAGAGAAGGGTCAAGGGCATTCAGGAGCTTGAACAGCGGTACGTGCAGTATCCTCCCTGTTTATGGAGTGCGGGAGCTAATTGTGTGCAGACTTAACCTTCAAGGCCACTCTATCGGTCTCAAACTCCTCGATCTTCTCCTCTTCCGCGAACCAGCGCGTACGCAGACCCGACCACTCAGTATCATTGCCCTTCTCCACTTCATAAAGCAAAATATCTGGCAGCACCTCTTCGGCCGTCAAGCAGACCGACTCGAGAAATCCGCCAACCCCGAAACACCAGAGGAATACATGATCATCGATAACGAACCTCTCGTGAACCAATACATCAGCGTTCCCAAAGAAATGAGCCAGCTGAACTGCGCTGCCTACGTAGCCGGTATTGTGGAAGGTGTCTGCGACGGAGCTGATTTCCCAGCAAAAGTTACAGCGCATACAGTTGCAGAGGGTGATATGTGGCCTGGCAAGACGGTCTTTCTCGTCAAGTTCAGACCGGAAGTACTGGAGAGGGAAGGATTCTTGGGGAAGAACTAGGTGATCAAGATGGAGTTTTGGAGTTTTTATGATGGGCTGAATTTGATAGAGACGAATTGTGTCTTTGGCGATGTGATATCATGCCTGAGTTAATATTGAACCATGCTGCCATGCTGCTTCTCTATAGCCATTCTACGCCCAACGCCTTGCTTAAAAATCAGTGACAAGAATGTGTATCCCATTCATCGCGGCAGAGCACTCCCAGAGCCCTTCGGCTTTCCACCAGTTCCAATACTAGGACCCTTGTTCATGAGCTCCGAAAGACCTAGGTCCTTCCAAGCTGGCTCCTTCGACTTTTGAGTAGCACGCTGAATTCCAAACGCAGCATGTTGATCCGGAACGACGTCGTCTTCGTCTTCCGGGTTAATGGGCTGGTGAACGGGTGGAACGTAGATCTCGTCATCCGGGAGCTTGTCCTTGCAGAAGTCCTCGAAGAGGTCTGCGTCGCGGGAGCGGTGCATGTGAACGAACGTGAAGGATGAGTCTTTGTTCTGAAAGTGTTAGCTAGGGTTGAAGTGCTTAGAGCAAGGGGCAGCTACCATTTTGAAGGATGTTGAGGTATCGTGAATGGTTTGTTTGTTGATGTTGAGGTTCGGTTGGTTTCCACAGCGGGACGGATGGCGGGGTGTGGGGCCGTAGTGAGAGCTCTGGCAGTTGGGTCACTACGGCGGTATATAGAAGTCCATAGGGCTTACTGTTCTAAAACCTAAAATGCAGTAGATTTATACCTTCTGTATATTTCTATAAGAAGGAAGATATCTTTATAATTATATAATAAAAATCGGATTATATAAGTAATAAAAATAGGCCTAGCCATATTAAGATTAATAGGTTATTATATAACTTAATTTTTCCTAATTTAAACTACTACTTCTTTATTAATATTACTTTAACTGCTTTTAGACATAAGGTTGATTAATTACATGCCTAGGTATGTATATTTAATTAGTAGAGGTTAATTTAACTTTTGCCAACTAACTTATATAAATAAAGTTAACTTAATTCCTTTAAACCTTTAAACCCTATTATTACCTTATATTTATCTTTAATTTCTATATAAGTGTTACGGACTGGCTCCTTAGCTGCAACCAAAAGGACGTCAATATAGATATTATTAAACTTAAAGAAAGGAAAGAGATTCCTTAAGGAACTCTTGTTAGAAAGCTTGTGTATTGTCCTTCTTCTAGAAGAGGGGAAATTCTGTATCTAAATCCCTCAACTTCTGGCATCTTGCTGAGGTTTTACCTAGATATAAGCGATTATTTTATTCTCCTAATCTAACACCCCTCTTTAGTGTATAACAATTCTAATAATAATATGCTGGTCTTAAAGATTTAAGTATTGTGTTGTATTGCTTTGGTAAGATATTGGTAGACTGTTATAGGGTGGTCTGTGCTTATGTTGTCTTGGTAACTAGATTTTAGTATTTATATTTTTCTACCTCACTAAAATTGTTAGTTTTCGGCAAGCTTTTGTTAATATCTTATCTACTTATCTTTGAAATTCTTTAGTTATAATTTCTAATAGTTTTATCACTATATCTTATATTAACTTCTATATAAATGTTCTCTAAGAGTTTGTCTACGATCTGGAGGTTTAGCTGATTAATCAGTCCCCCGGCGAGATCCTATGTTTTTACTGTATCTATAATATCTACTGCGATCTCTCTCTCTGATGCTATGCCGGCCTCTTGCTGGAGTGTTGTGTTTTCTGTGCTGATGACTGAAAGAAGTGCGGCTCTATATGTATTTCTCTATCTCGATTGCTAGGTCTTTGCTGATATTTTGCCGGTTCCTTATAAGTACTTTAGCGCAGTCTAGGCTTACTACCTGGCAATTAAGTGCCTCTAGGATCGTTTTGCCGATAAGGAACTTAATCCTACTTAGGTCTAGCGGGCCTATACTGCAATTAAGTCTTGCGGCGCAGCTTGGCAAGTAGTTACTAACTATATGCATAACCCTGCCTCTAGTAGTGGCAGCATTCTGGCTGCTATAATTCAGTCTTAAGATATTGCGTCCCTTTGGGACCTTTAGGCACTCTAGTGCCTTATTTCTGTATGTTTTTCGTTGAGGCTTTTCCGACTTCTCGGCTAACCTGTTTCTAGGGTGGTGTCGAACTTACTCCTGAGGAAGTGTCCGCTCGGGTTGCCTCTGCGATGCCCCTCTACGCCCGCAATGTCTCTGCCGCAACCCGCCTTCGTTCGGCGATCCTTCGCCTAGATACCTGCGAGGATATCCCTGTTAAGGGCAAGGGGACCTGCGATGAACTCCCGTCTGCATTCGAAGCCAAGCCGGCTCTTCGTGCTCTGCTCGACGAGCATTCGGATAACCCCGTTCCTAACGTTCCAGTCGCTTTTGCTGGCGTTACTCCTGTCAGTCGTCCCAGCCAGTCTACTCCTGCCCGTCGCCGAGGCGCCGCCGAGCCTCCCCGCACCCCTAAGTAATTTGGCTGGGGGTTTTTGGTTCTCTGGTCTTTGTCGTGTGGTTGGCGTTGGTTGCGCGAGCGTTCGCCGGGGCTTCGCCCCTTCTGTACTTTAGTGGTTTTTCGGGGGTAATGAATCTAAATTAAATCTTTTGGGCATCCATTCCGTTGCATGACCTAATCTGAAATGATTTCTATCTGCCGTCTAATCGCTGTGATCTTGGCAAGCCCTAGTTACTTAAGAAAATTTTGGAATTTCTTACTGGTAAGGTTTTTAGTTAGGCTGTCAGCTATTAGCTGAGTTAATGGGGTATATATTACATCTACTGTCCCATTTGCTACTTCTTGTCTTAGCTAATGGTTGTAGATCTGTATATGTCGTAGCTTTGTGCGCAGCTTGACCAATTCCTCCTTGATTAGTTGAATAGTTTGTAAGTTATTGTATTGGATAGTTACCTTCGGTGGCTTGGCGGGGCCTTGCCGAGGGATCTTATCTTCTAGATTGACTTATAATGAGGATATAAGCCGGCTTATAAAGATAGCCTCTTTGGCTGCTTGTAATAGGGCAAGTAATTCTGCCTCGGTAGTAGATGTGGTTACAGTATCTTGCTTATTTACTTGCCAGCTTATTACTCCTCCAAATAGTTACATAATAAAGGCCTGTAAGCTTTAACGGTCCACCAAGTTATCGGCAAAGCTTATATCTAAGGCTACCAGTAACCTATTAACTAAAGAGTTATTATCACTTCTAAATTAAAGGGCTAAGTCTTTAGTTTAGGTAAGATACTATAGTGCTCTATCTGCCGCTTTATAATATTATAGTCCTAGGTTTTAGTTAAATCTTACTAATTAGCTAGCTATAAAGGTAATATCTAGGCAAGTTATTACCGCAATATATATAATAGTACCTACTTTCTATTAGTAACTATTTATGCTTTTTAGGCTTAATAATTTGGTATATAGTAATAACTCTTCTTATGCTATTAGGATAACTGCTCTATATCTTGGTAGGGGGTCTGGAAGTAATTGTCACATTTTATTAATATATATAGCTTAGGAGAGCTATAGGTGACGGTTTGGTCTGTCCTTTATGACCTTAATGCCTAAGAACTATTATAGGGTCTTGCCTCCTTTAATATAATATATCTCTTATAACTTCTTTATTAGATCTTTTGCCTTTTCTTCTTATTCTTTTAGGTAGCAGAGGATATAGTTATCTATATAGAAGAAAAATACTATATTGCCTTAGACCTAATAACAGTCCTTGCCGAGTACTTAGCAAAATCCTATATATAATAGACCTTTCTTAAAGTGTTTTTACTATAAAAGAGGTGACCTTTAGAGTCTATATAATGCCTTTTATAGCTTAAGGACTATATTAGGTTTTTGGTAACCTATTGGCATTTCTATATATATATCTTTATCTAATATTGATTATATAAATATATTAATTGCATTATACTAGAGTATCTTATAGTTAAATCTGGTCGCAATTGCTATTAGAACCCTAAAAGATATTCTGGCTAGTATAGCTATATATATGTCTTGGCTATCCTTTGCCTGTTAGTCTTTCTAGACTACTAATCTTGCCTTAATTTTTAGGAATCTTTTATATTTATCTAACTTGTAGATATATACCTAGTGATATTTAAGTATTTGGTGACCCTTTACTGTAGTCTTAGCTACTTCTATTTATAATTAAGAGAGTTTATAGCTCTCTAAATAAGCTTCTTCTGCCTTCTAGATTATATCCTGGTATAGATAACTCTTTATGTTAGTATGTAAGTTAGGGAGCCTCTCTAGGAGCTTTTAATATATACCGATATAGGGCCCCTTTTCCTTGCCTAGTGTAGAGCTTATTCTATCCCTTTAGGCCTCCTGCTTTCCTGCATTAGATTAGTTTAGAGGCTAAGGTAAGCTCCCTCCCTCTAGTAAGTTCTTAAAGCTAGCCAGACTCTCTTAACTCTTATAATCTTAAGTCTTCCGTTAGGTGCCTATATATATTTTATACTATAGTATCCCTGCCAGGAATGCTATATTAAATAGAATACAATTTCTTACTTACATCTTAGCAAGGGTTCTACTTACTGGCTCACTACCTCTCTTTACCTTTAGGTTATCTTCTATTATATAGAAGAAACCTAATAGAGATAATTCTAGAGGTATTAATAATAGCTTAAATCTAAACTAGATATATAATTCTAATTCCTTACCTATCTTTATTAAGTTATCGGCTTTAGGGCTTATAAATTCTATATTTTTATTAGTAATTTTATTTAGTTCTTTATTTACTAGATACCTCTACTATAGATTAGGCTAAATTTACTAAAGTAAGATTAATTCCTTAATTCATTTCTCTATTACCACTAGGTCTTCGGCCTATAGGTTATCTCAAAGGGTCGCCATATTTCTATCAAAATACTAATATTTATTAAAGGTAATATCCTGCATTAAGAATACCTCCTTATTCAATAGGTTCTAAATCCTATAGGAATTACTTAATATATATCCTACTAGGTATCTAATCCATCCTCTAGGGGTTTAATAATACAATCTATTACGTTACAGTTATATATCCTTTATTAGTGTAAATGCTTTATATCTATATGCTCTAAGGTATAATAGGTCTAGTTTTACTAACTGCTTAACTATACACTTTAAGTAGAATATCTTATATAGTGATTTATGCTATTTTTAAACTAATGGCATATAGTTATAGAGATAGGTGGCTGCCTTTATTAATTTAAGCTAGAGGTATTCTAGAATTTTTATACCTACCTTTATTGCCTTACTTTTCTAGATAATAACTGCAGCTACTCTTTTTACACTATTATTCTAAGCCTATATATTTAGAGTAAATAGTTTATATTATATTCCTTACTAAACTATCTTAATATATATTTATAGATAGGTTATTATAATCTTATTATTACATTTAATTACCTTTACTTTCTTAAAGTACTATACTTCTATTATATTTAAGAAGCCTTTTAGTGCTAAGAGGATAGTAAGGATTATCTAATTAGTTATATAATAGTCTTAGGTAAACCCTAATATTCTATCTGTAAATATCTATACTAAACTATAGCCTATATATTCTGGTAATATAGAGTAGAAGTTTATAGCTATTTAATCTCCTAGACTTATAACTTGAACTAACTCTTAAGGAGTATGGCATACCAGTTAGCAAGCTTTTACCACTCTATATGCATTATAGTTAACTATAGTTATTTACTGTATTCCTATTAGAATCTCTAACTTTATCTATACTTCTCTTGCAGATATGGCTAGGCATTAGAGAGCCTCTGGCCCTAAGTGGCCTAACCTTAGGTACTATATTAAGGTATTACCTCTTAATGGCTTTCTCTTGGTCTATATTGTATATATATGCCGTTTTAGAGGGATAAGAAGTGTATTTACTGCTAGTCTAGCTTATATTAGTTCTAGGTCTTAAGGAGAATGCTTATATTTAAGTACTTATTGCCCTCCAATCTCTAAGACCTTACCGAGTTTACTTCTATCTAAACGCCATAAATAATTATTTCCTAGGCTTATATCCCACTAAATTCCTTATTTTCTTAACTTAATAAATAATATTAGGTTTATGGCTAATATAATGCATAAGGCTATATCATAAAGTTACAGTATTCTTAGTATATTGTCACTTAACTTAAGTTTAATTTGCGCTTTACTATATCTCTCTATTAGAACCTATATTACTCCTAACTAAAAGAAGTCCCTAAGGGCTGCTACCCTAAAGTTCTTTATTTACTTTATATCCCTAAATATATATATAGTTACTCCTAAATCTAATAATACACTTTTATTTAAAGGGTAATGGTTAGCTACCGTTAGGCCTGCACTTAGCTAAGCGGAGCCGACTAGATGTAATTAGGCTAATCCTTCTAGTTTCAGCTTCCTAATTCAATTAGCTATACCTTCCTTATTTTCTTCTATCCTTCTCTGCGCCTAGTTAGTAAGAGCCTATACTGGTTTGAACCTAATATAGGCCTTCTTAGGAAAAGTATAAAAGCAGTTTAATAAGGTATACCTTAGTCTATATGCTTTATATCTTCCTGCCTTATCTTTGCTAGGTCCTTAGTGAGGATGCTTCTTTCCTTTCCACTCCTTTTGCCTAGGCTTCCTTAAGGTATTTTAATCTTCTCCAGCCTCTTTCCCTTATTTAACTAGAAAGGCTCTATAGCTTACTTTAGCTTTTTATATATCTAGCTATAATACTAATACTAGCCAAATATCTACCGCTACTATATTAATAGATAGGGTATTAGATTAAATATAATTTATTTAGGTAATACTATAGGCATTTGCCTATAACTCTAGTAGGGTTAACCTTAAAGCTATAATAAGATTAGGAAACTACTAATCTGCCTCTTTAGCCTCTTACAGGCCTATATCTTAGGCTTTATTAATTAAGGTCCTCTATTGCTTAAGCCAGTTACTTACTCCTTTATAGGTTATATATCTATAGTATATAGGTTTTGCTAAGACTTCTTTATATACTTAGTAAGCCTCCTGCTTCTACTCTATTTACGTTAAGAAGAACTTATTATAGAGAGACTAAACCTATTCCACTAAAGTATTATCTTCTAAAAAATAATGCCTTATAATCTCTTTATCTACTGTATTTAGCATTTAATCTTAAATAATAGATATTTTCCTCTTTAAGTCCTTATAGTTTTTTAGATATATCTTATATATTGCCTTTATTATAGTGACTGTTTAATAATCTTTCTCTATAAAATATAGTATTTATTAAGTCTATATTTTATATTTAGTATAGTTTCTATCTGGTTTAATAATAGGGGGATTGACTTTCTGTATAGCTATCTCTTATATTAATAAAGATAATACTTTTATAGTAGTTACCGCTCTGGCAACTATAGCGCTTTGCTATCTTACCGCCAATATATTAGAAGGTATAGGTATAACTACCTTAAAGGTAGGCTTATTAGATGCTATTAGATCAATATAGGCCTATAGATCCTTATTCTTTAATTTGACCTTTAGGGCCTTATACCAGCTAATCTACTTATTGCTAGATTTAAGCCTAATTATCTGATTAATTATCGTTCTAAATATCTTTAGCAAGCACTAGGCTTTCCTTTTTGGTTACACTTATAGTAGTTTTTCTTGCAAATAAGACTCTTAATTGTTAGAAAGCTTATGTATTATCCTTCTTCTAGAAGAGGGGAAATTCTATATCTAAATCCCTTAACTTCTAGCATCTTGCCGAGGTTTTACCTAGATACAAGCAATCATTTCATTCTCCCAATCTGACAACTCTCCTTATATACTATTAAGTTCTGGCCTGGGTCTAGACCAGACCCCTAAGTTATATAGCCTTATAGAGGCTTAGGCAAAGCCCAAGCCTATAACAATTTACTATATTATAATTACTTTTATATATTAATTATAACTCTATTTATTTATATATAAATAGTTAAATATAAATATATATAATGTGGTTAATAAGCAAGCGTTATAGATAAGTAAGTATTGCACTTTTCTTAACCTTTTTAACTTATAGCTTAAAAGCTTAAGCTGCAGTTTAAAAAGGCTGGCTTTTATTTATTAAATTCTTCCCTAAATAACTTAAGAATTACTTAATAAGTCCTTATATTATAACTGCCTTTACTGTATATACTATAGCACTAACTGCCTAGTTATTAAGATTTACTTTAATTATTACTTTTTAATAATTTAGCTATTATCTATATATTAATATTTATCTATTTAATTACTTATAATACTTTCTATATAGTTATAATCCTCTTTTTTTATAATTTAGTCCTTTTTGCCTTATAGTATTAGCTTAATATCTTATTTATATCTTAAAGATTATAAAGTTTAGCCCTTAATAAGGTAACCTTATATATAACTGCCTTTATTGCCTTAATAGTTAACTTTAAAGCTTTAATAATAGACTTTAGGGAGTTACTATAATGCCTTTTAATTTACCTTTTAAGGTATTTAAATTAAAATTAGGCCTTAATAACTATCTTTAAAGTCTTTAAAGCCTATAGTGTTAATAGTTAAATAGCCTCCTTAAGAGGCATTAAGGTCTATAGCTATATATTAAGCTTTAAGATTATAGTTTTTAGGTTAAAAGAAGTAAGCCTAGCTCCTTTAAAACCCTTTTAGATATTACTTTCTATAGAGGTAGCTTTAAATATAATATAAAAGGTAAAAAAGAACTTAATTTTAGAAATATAAGTTATAAAGTATTTAATTAAATACTTTATTTTTTAGCTATAAGCCTTTTTTAGTGGCCTAAAGTACTTAATATTAAGAGGCTAAAGTAAATAAAATATATAAATAGGTATATAGAGTATAATAATCTTATTTTCTTTATAATATCTTTTAAAATTAGCTAAATAGTGGCTTTTATAACTATTAAGAATTAAGAGATAATAATAATTAATTAATTAGTTAATTATAAACTAATTAAAGTGCTTTAGCTACTTAAGACCTAGCTTATTATTTATCTACCTATTTTAACTTATTATAATAACCTAATTAGGTAGGAGGTTATATTTTTAATATTAATTAGTAAGGTAATATTAGCCTGCATTAATAATAAATAGCATAATTACTTAACCTTCTATATTAATTGCCTGGATTACAGTAATCTATTTCTAGTTTCTAGGCTATACTAATTTTAGCCTTTTTTATATTTTTAAACCTATAATAGCCATTCTAGCCATAATAAGGCCCATTATAAAGCCAGTCTTATTAAAGTTTTAAATATTATTTAATTAGATATTATACTTTATAATTATATTTTATATAAGCCTAAACTAGCTATAAATAATAGTTAGATCTTTATATTTAGCTCTTTAATAGTTATATCTTTAAAATAAATATATCTTTAGCTTTAATTATTACTTTATAAAGTTATAAGCCTAGCACTTACTAATAGGTAATATATTATAATTAGCTAGTAGAGAATTAGCTATTTCTTCTATAAAATATAATTATAAGGGAAACCCTTATAAATCTAGGTTAAGAATAAATTAAACTATTATTTATTCCTTTAGATTAAATAGTCTTTATAAATTTAGGATAGAATTGCATTATAATTAAATACTATACTAACAGCAATATAGATAGTATTTATTAATCTTATATATTTTAGTAATATATTAAATACTTAATTTTAGGTTATTTTAAAGGGCCTAAAGGGTAAAGAGGGTTCTAGCTTTATCTAAATATTAAGATATCTTTAGTGGTTAAGAACTAATTAATTAAATAAGAAGTAAGATATAAGAGGGAAAAGTGCAATACTTACTTATCTGCAACGCTCGCTTATTAACTATATTATATTAAGCTAATTTAATATTAAATTACCTCTTTTCTTAAAATAAATTTATTTTATATTTATATATATCCTTAATTTAACTCACTACTTCTTTACTAATATTACTTTATTTATAGCTCTTAAATATAAGGTTAATTAATTATATGCCTAAATATATATATTTAATTAATAGAGGTTAATTTTACTTTTACTAACTAACTTATATAAAAGTTAACCTAATTCCTTTATAATAGATTTTAACTTTAATAGAACCTTTAAACCCTGCTATTACCTTGCATTTATCCCTTTACTCTTATAGTCTTAGACTATAACTAGCTTAATCTATATATTAATTTTATATAACTAAAAGGATATAATATATATATTTAGCCTTAATAATTATATTATTAAGCCACTCTTTATATAAGGCTAAATTTAGGCCTATTAATATAAATAAAAAAGCTATCTCTTTTATATTAAAAAGTATGCCTTTTTTAATAGCCCTTTCTAGCTTTTTTAATTTAAATAGCTCTTTAGCTAGTTAAACTAAATAAACTTAATAATTTAAATTAGCCTAATCTATATAATTAATTAAATTAATTAAAGTATAATTAAAAATAGCTATTTTAATTAAACTTAATAGGCTTTTTAATAAAAAGTTCTTTATAATAGCTATAGCTATTATATAGATCTTATAGTATTTTTTACCTTTAGCTTAATTTAATATTAATTTAATTACTATAATAAGGTTATAATTAATTATATAATAGCCCTAATTAGGTTTTAGGCTCTTATATATAATAAATATTATATTAATAGCTATAATTAATATTAGTAACTATAACTAATAGTTAGGTTAGGAAATATACTTTATAATAAACTTAGCCTAGTTAAATAGGTTAATTAAAGATCTTTTAATTAAGGTAAAGAAAAAAGGTTAATATAGCTACTAAAAGACCTATAAATAGTATTAATACTGCTTAATTAAGGCAGTAATTATATTATTAAGGTAAATAAACCTTATAAAATTCTAACCTTTAAGATATAGGCCTACTATAAGGGCCTTATTATTTAAGCCTTTATATATAAAGTTAATAGCTTAATGGCTTTATAAGGCTAATAGTAAGGGAAAAAAAAATATTTATATATATATTAGTATTTTCTCTTTACTTTAATTTTCTTTTTATATATATTTAATAACTTTTATTAATAAAACTTATAATAATATAACTTTATAAAGATTTTAATTTATATTAACTTTAAATTATATAATAAAAAAAGGAAAATAAACTTATAGAAAATAATATATTATTACTTTTATATAAATATTATTAAATTTAAATTAACTATATAATATTTTACTATAAATTAAAGAAATAAAAAAAGCCTATTAATTAAAAAGTATATATAGAATTTTAAATATTTATAATAATAAATTAAAAAGCTATTCTTTATAGCCTTTAATAATTAATTTATTTTATTATAGCTTTAAATTAAAAGGTTTATTATTACTTAAATAGATCTTAAATATTTATAAAAAGAGCTTAAGCTATTTTATTATTAAAATAATATTTAAATTACTATAGCTAAATAAAAGCTTTAAGAGTTCTTTATATAAAAAGCTATATAAAGTATAAAGCTTATTACCTTTAGTTATATATACCTTTATATTTATATATTTTAATAATAACTTATTTTTAATTAATATAAGATTTATAAAATATATTAAGAATTTTATTTTAAATTTATTATTAAATAATAAAATATAATTAATTATTACTATAAGGGGTAAATCCCCTTAAGGCCTAACTTTATTTAGTTATTAAATATATATAATAAGCTTAAGGCTTAAAGATTTAAGATTTATATATTTATTAATATATACTTAAAGATAATTATATAGCTTTATATTAATATATTTATAAATACTTTTTAAAATACCTTTAAGTAATATCTTTATATATTATTAACTTAAAAGACTATACTTTAAAGGTAAAGAGCAACAATAAGGAAAAGACTATAAAAAGACAATAATTTCTAATAGCCTTAATTATAAGCTAAATGCATATAGCTATAAAGGTTTAATTAAAATAAGGTCTTTATTATTAAATAGGTAATTAAGTAATTAGTTTAATAATATTAAATATAAAGATAAAAAGTATAAAATTCTATTTAAAAAAGTATATTAAAATTAAAATATTAAGGAAAATCTATCTCTTTATATCTATTACTATAAATAGCCTTTTAACCCTATTAATAAGGCTAGACCTCTTACCCTAGAATGCTTATTATAACTATTATATAGGTCTTTATATAGTTTTAATATATACCTTTATACTTAAAAAACTATATTAAATAAGTAATTTATTAAAAGTAATTATATATATATAATAAGTCCTTTTTTTTTAATAGTCTTTTTATAATTAATTAATTAATTAATTAATTCTAACTTAAATAAAACTTATAACTTATTCTATTATATTAATAAATACCTATATCCTCCTATTACTTTTAATTCCTTACTACTATCTATTTATTATAAATTTAATTTAATTAAGTTTAAAGTTAAAAAGTATTAACTATTAAGTTTTAAATATTATTTTATTAATTAGGTCTTATTAATCCTATAGAAATAAATATAATTTAAGTCCTTAAAGTTAAAAGAAAAGGATAATTAGGTATACCTTAAATAGGTAGCTTTTATAATTTTAGTTTAATAATTATTTCCTAAAAGTAAGCTTTAAAATCTTAAATTATTCTTTTAATAGTCTTTTTATTTCCTTTAGTTATTTTAATATAATATATATATAATATATCTTTAATAATAATAGGTTTATTAATTATAACTATTATAATAAGCTGCCTTAATAAAAGGTTTAATTAAACTATTAGCTTTTAAGTTATAAAAGGCTATAGGCTTAATTAAATATTTAACTTAAGACTTTATTTAATAGATAGTAATAAAAGAGGTAAAAAAAATAGATTAAGGCTTTAAAGTATCTATTAGTTTTATAGTAAGATTAAACTTAAGTAATTATTTAGATTTAGTAATAATATAGGACTTTTAAGCTTTAGCTAGTTTATTAAAGTAACCTTAATAGATTTAGGGTTAGCAGCTATGTTTTTTAAAGTTATAGGGTACTAAATAGGAATCCTGCTTTTTTAGTAAAAGGCATTTAGTATAGAAGTTTTTAAAGCTAGCCTTAAAGTTATTATATAGGCTTGCTAAACTAAGACCCTTAGCAGTAAGGATATTATATATATTAATAACTTTAAATTATAATTCTAACTAGTAGTAAAAAATAAGTAATAATCTCTATATAAAGAGTCTTAATTAATTAAATAAATTAATTACTTATTATAGCCTTAATTACTATATAAAGGTATTAAAATTTAATATACTTTTATAAATATTTATATTAATTTTTATAAGCCTAATAGCTTAAATACCTTTTATTTTAATTAATTTTAATTAAAGAATTACTTTATAAAATATCTCTTTTCTCTATATAGGCTTTCCTTTATATAACTTTAATTTAATTACTTTAAATATATATTTACTTTAATTTAGTTTTATTTTAAGACCTAGCCTCTTAATATAAATATAGTTATATCTATTAAAGTAGCTAAATATATTAGACTTATTTAGATTTTAAAGAATATCTTAAATTTACTTTAAGAGTTTAATCTATTTAAGCAGTTTCTTTAATATTATAGCCTCTATAGGCTTACTATTAGTACTTTTTTTTTAATAAAGGTAAGTTATATTCTTTACCTTAAGCTCCTTAAGAATAATAACTTTAATTAAGATATAGATTAAATCTCTTTAGCCTTAAATATATTAAAGCTATTTAATTTCTTAAAAAATTAGCACTTAATTATTATATTTAAGGTAGGTATTTTATTATAGAAAGTCTTTTTTATTATTAATATTTAATATAATAGATAGTTTAAACCTATTTAAAGTTATATATTTAAGTTTAATATAAATATATATAGTTAAATTAAGGGATTAAATAAATAGCAGTCTATAACTATTAAAATTAGGCTAATATATTAAAAAAGGCATAAAGTAATTAAAATTATATAAAATACTATAAATTATTAATTACTCTCTTTAAGCTAAAATAATTACCTTAATATAAAAGATTTAACTTTCCTTATAAGTATTAAAGATATATAATTAATTATATTTTTAGTCTTATAGAATAAAGATTTAATATTTAATATCCTTAAAGTAAATTAAAAAGCCAATAAACCTCCTTTTAATAACTTTCTATTTCTATTTTATAGAAAAAATATAATAGCTAAAGTCTATATTAACTCTTAATATACTATCTAAAAGCTTTTTCTTATAGTAATAATCTATTAGGCCTATTATAATTTATTAAGAAAGGTAATTAATAAATAACTTATTACTTTAAATAGTAAAGACTTAATTATAAATATAGTAAATATTAATTATTCTATATAAAGTTATAACTAAAAGATATATTAAGGCCTTTTTATTAATATATTAATTTTATTCTATTTACTTAAATAGCTAAATTAATAAGAAGTAATATTCTGCCTAATTTATATTAATATTATTATTAATTTTTTAAGTCTTAAAATTATATAATACTAAAGCCTTATTTATAATAAGTTTATACTATATAGATATATATATAATATTATACCTTAAGGGATTAATTTATTTTTTTTTTTTTTAAGTTTATATATTAGCCCTAAAAGGTATTTAAGTATCTTTAAACTCTACTATAATTTAAACGTTCCTTACCTCCTAGATAGTAAAGCTTTATTAAGTTAATATCATTAAGTTAGCTGCCTTAATTATAGCCTAAACCTAAATATATTTAATTTAGCTAGAAAGCCTTACTCTTTAGCTAGCTAGAATCTTCTTCCTGCTACCCCACTTTAAAGGATACTACACTTTAATCGTCCAACATGCTTTAACAGTAAGTCATCTAACCTGACTTCCCTTTTAATTGCAATTACTAATAATACTGTAGCTGCCCTATTATAATGCCTATTAGAAGAAGCCTACAGTTTAATCCTAATAAGGCTTATCTAACTAAAGACCTTAATATAATCCCTTTAATTAACCTATTTATTAATAGAGATAATTATATTAACCTCTATAATATAGCTATAGAAATTAGATTGGCCTAAAAGTATATAAATAATACTAGCTGCATTAAGTTAGTAGCCTTTAGTTATAAAATTCTAAAGGTCTTATAGCCTTATTACTAGCTAGTTAATAAAGGATTCCTTAAGCTTAAAATAAAAGAACTTAATAAGCTTAAAGGTAAGTTACTTAAAGGGGTAGCTTTAAGCTATAATTAGCTGGTATTTATTAAGGCTATTTACCTAAGCAGCTTATATAATAAGTAGCTTAAAGGCATTAAGTAATAGGCTAAAAGGATACTAAAAAAGACTAAACTACTGCAATAGGCTTATTATAATCTTAAACTATAAAAGTGTAAAAATAAAAGGGATATATACTGTAAAATCTAGAATAAAAGAGAGATAATTATAAGATTTAAGAGGAAAATATATTAAGTTTTATATAGGTTTAGGCAGGCCGCTAAAAGTTAAAGACCTAAAGTTATAACATCAGTAAAGAAAGGGGAAAATAAATTATATTATATAGTATATAACTAATCTATAATTATAAAGACCAGCTAAACATTAATGCACTATTAATATAAATAGGGAAAGGGATTAATTTATATTAATAAAAGGTTTTTTTAATCCTTTTATAAATAAATTATAGTAAGCTATATTATTAAAGTTATATTAAAATAAAGGTTATTAATATTTAAGTATTTCTTAATATTATAAGGGTTTTCCTTATTATTTTTAATATAATATTTACTATAAATAATAAGGTATTATACTAACTTATTAATAAAGTACTAAAGGTAATACTTATTATTATTTTTAAGTATAAAAGGTAAAAGGCTTAAGTCCTTTACTTTAAGGAAATTAGGGTTTTTATTACTTATAAAGGCTAATTTACTATAATATATACAATAAGTAAGCAGGATAAATAAGTAAGTAAAATAAAAATCTTAACCTTCTTAAGATAAATTATAATAAAAATATAATAGACTATCTAATTAATTAAAATTAATTATTATAATTATTACTAAATACCTTTAGAACTACTTAATAGATTTTTATATTATATTTAGTCTTACTGTATATACTATATTACTAAATACCTGGCCTAATTAATCTTCCTTAACTATTACTTCTTAATAATTTAGCTAATATCTATATACTTATATCTATTTAATTAATTAAATCTTAACCTTTCTATATAGTTAAGCTCTCTCTATTCTATAAGTATATCTTTTTTACCTTATACTGCTAGTTAAGTATATTATTTACCTTATAAAGCTTTTAGTTCTTAGCCTTTAATAAGGCAGTTTTCTATATATTCTTTATAACTGCCTTTATAAGAGACTAAAGAGCTTTAAGGATTAACTTTAGGGAGTTACTATAATATTTTCTAATTTAGCCTTAAAGGTATTTAGACTGTAATCTGGCCTTAAGGACTATTATTAAGGTCCTTAAAGTCTAAGCTTAAGCTTATTAGGCTACCTCTTTAATAGGTATTAAAGTCTATAGCTATATATTAAGCTTTAAGATTATAACTTTAGGATTAAAAGGAATAAATCTAGCTTCTTTAAAACCCTCCTTAATATTTAACTTAATTATAGTATTTTAAAAGGCAGTATAAAAGGCCAGGAAGAACTTAATCTTAAAAATATAGGTTATAAACTATTTAATTAATTACTTTATTTCTTAACTATATGCCTTTTTTAGCGGCCTAAAATACCTAATATTAAGTGGCTATAATAGATATAAAAAATAAAGAGATATATAGAGTATAATAATATTATTAACTTTATAATATAGCTAGAAATTAATAGATTAATAACTTTTATAGCTATTAAGGATTAAAAAATAATAGATACTAATTAATTAATTAGCTATATATTAATTAAAGTACTTTAGCCAGTTAAGGCCTATTTTATTATCTATTTAGCTATTTAGTATTATAGTAATAACTTAAGTGCTTAAGAGATTACTATTTTAGTATTAATTAATAAGGTAATATTAGCCTATAACTACTAGATATAGATTAATTACTTGGCCTTTTATATTAATTATTTAAATTGCAGTAACCTATTTTTAATTTTTAAATTAGATTAATTTTAGATTTTTATGCCTTTTTAAGCTAGTAATTACTATACTGCTTAATATTATGCCTATTATAAAGCCAGTTTTATTAAAGTTCTAGATATTATCTAATTAAATATTATACTTTATAATTATATTTTATATAAGCCTAAACTAGTTATAAATAGTAGTTAGATCTTTATATTAAGCTCTTTAATAATTATATTTATAAAAAGAATATATCTTAAGCTATAGTTACTACTTAATAAAATTAATAGCCTAGTGCTTACTAACTAGTAATATATTGCATTTAGTAAGCAGTTAATTTACTATTTCCTTAATATTATAATATTAATATAGAAATCCTTATAAATTTAGGTCTAGAATATACTTAATTATAACCTATTCCTCTTAATTACTTAATTTCTAATTATTAGAGATATAATTAATATAAGCCTAATAGCCCTAAGATTAATAGTAAAGGGTCTAAAAGGAGATATTATAAAGAAATATAGCTTATTATAGACTTAATTTTAGGTCTTCTTAATAGGCCTAAAGTGCAAGATTAATATAAGCCTTAATAGTAAATTGCAATATATTATTTAATTAAGAATTAATTAATTAAATAGTATTAATATAAGGTAAGGGATTTTTATCCTGCTTGCTTATCTATCCTGCTTGCTTATTATATATATTATAGATAGTTATTATTAAATATTATTACTATAATAAGAGATAGAAAAGGTATTTAGTTTAAAGGTAAGGTAGGTTATTTAAATAGTAAAGAAAGTTTTCTTTAAACTTAATAAGTAAAAGACTAAATAATTAAAAACTTCTAACTTTAGTATTAAAAAGGAGATATAATTATAGTTATAGAATTTATAGTTATATAAATATAGATTAAGGCAGAAGTTTAAAGATAAATATAATTATAAGATTAAAAATAGCTTTAAGTAATCTTAAAGTATAAAGGCAGGCAGTTAAATTAGTTAATAAAGTAAGAAGTAAGTAATATATTAAATAAAAAAAGGAAAAAGAAATTAAAAGAGAGAAAAGAGAGCTTTTTATATCTATAGAAACCCTCTATATAGCTATATTAATAATTTATCTTTATTATATACTTAAAAGCTCTTATCCTAAACTTAAAATCCTTTCTCTTTCTATTACCTTTTACCTTTTTTCCTTTTCCTTTATTTCTTTAATCTCTCCTTTAATACTTTTTATCTAATTAATCCCTTTTATTACTTTAATCTTTTAATATTAAGTCCCCTTTTATATTTACTAAAGACCCTTAATAATTTTAATCTACTTAAAAAAAAAAAAAACTCTTTTAAATCTTATAGCAGTTATTAAGTACTGCATTTATAAATCTAATTTCCTCCCTAAAGTTAATTATTATTAATAATTATATAGTAGTATTTAAATTAATGCTAAAAATTTTAAGAATTCTATTATCTATATATTTATAAGTATTACTATTTTTTATACTTTTCCTATATACTAATTAATTTCTTAAATCTTTAATTCTTTTAATATTTAAATCTATATTAATATAGCACTTAACTATATATAATATCCCTTATATATTAAACTTTTATATTGCTTTATTTCTGGCTTTTTAAAACTAACTATTAAATTTACTTTTATCTTTTAGGAAAAGATACTTATAGTTACTAATTAAAGTAATATTATTCTTACTAATTAGCTTACTAAATATACTTATTAATAATTCTAGCTTATATATATCCTAGCTAAGTTTACTTATTATTAAGACTAGTTTTTCTTTAAGCTTATAAAAAGTAAGCCTTGTCTTAAAGCCTTTTTAATTAATTTCTTTAGTATTTATAATTTTAAGATATATTAAAACTATATTAATTCTTACCTTTTTACTACTAGCTAAAATAATAAGTATATCTTTTAGCCTTTTTATTATTATATTTTAATTAAAGGTTTTTAAAGCAATTAGTATTTTAACTATATTTAAAATATAAAGGCTAATTGTAATTAATACTATCTTTCTATTTATTAGGCTAATAAACCTTAATCTAGTTTCCTTAAGGCTTTTTTATTAAAAAAAGATAGTATTATTTAAGCTAGTTCTTTTTAATAAACTAAAGAATTTTATTAAATATCTATAAGTTAATTAAACCTTTAATCTTCTTTAAGAATTATTAATTAGTAGCCTGTAATGCCTTAAGATAATAAACTAAATAGTATAGTAGTAATAAAGAATACTAAACTTATAATTAATTAGATAATAGATAAGAAATAAGGTATCTTTAAGTAATGAAGACTTAATTTTTTAATAATAAAAATATAAAATTAGGTAATTAATTAATACCTTTATTTTAGAGATATTATTTTTCTATAATAAATCTTACTTTATTTAATACTTTTAAAGTCTGTATTTTAAAAATATATAATTTTAATGCTATATTTAAGAAATTTAAGATATATTTAATATTTATTTAAGATATTAAAAGTATATCTTTAGTATATTTTATATATTATTTAGGCATTTAAGTAATATTTAGTCTAGATTTTAAGTTTTTAAGGCATATTTAAGCTAATCTATTTTCCTTAAATCTAGACTTTACCTTTCTTATTTTAGTAAAATACTAATTATTTAAGGGCTATCTTTTCTATATATTAACTAATTATTTAATTTTAGTCTTCTATTTACAGTCTTTAAGGCACTTTTATTTAATATCCTTCTCTTATTTTAGTTATAGTTTATATTTCTCCTTTAAATCTATAAGATTTTATATTAAATTTATTCTCCTTTTTTATTACAATTAAATATATATTTATAAAGTTTATAGGCTCTATTCTATATTAATATTATTTCTTTTATTATTTTTTATAAAGATAGTATTTTATCTCTTTATATTATTACTTATTTTCTTCTTTTTTACTAAAAGTAAAATACTATAAAATACTTTTAGTATTAATAACTTTATTTTTTATATCTTAATTACCTTTAAATTAAAGCTCTTAAAATCTCTATTAATTAATTTAAGATTAATTAATTAATTTATAGATATCTTTTTTACCTTTAGGAAGCCTCTTAAGCTATACCTTAAAGTATATTCTTAATCCCTTATATAGATTTAATATTAAGTTTAATATACCTAAATCCTTCTTATCTTTATTATTATTATTAATCTTATTTTCTAAATTAATAATTAAATTAACTAATAATATTAATTTAATTACTTTTCTTTTAATATAATTAGCTAATTTTATACTTAAGGTATTAAAAACTAGATCTTATAGAGGCTTAATACTTATCCTTTCCTCCTTTAGCTTTAGGTATTTCTTATAGATTTACTAACTATCCTTATTCTTAATAAACTTTTAAAGTTAGTCTCTATATATTAACTTATTTAATAGCCTTAATCCATTAGGCTTTTAAAGTAAGTAATAATTAGCTTCTAAATAGTACTTAATAATATAAAAGGGACTATCCTATTTTTTAATTATCTTATACTTAACTAATATATTATTTACTTATAGTATATTATATTTAAAAATAAGGTCTTTAATTTTTAATAGTTAATGTTATATTTTATATTAAAGCTTTTTATTCCTTAAAGCTAAAGCCTTTTTTTAATATTTAGTAACCTTTACTTTAGCTTTTTTTATATTTACTTCTTTTATCTATAGGATATAAATTTATACCTTAAGCCTCTCTTTTAGTATATAAATCTTATTTTAATTAATTAATTACTAAATAGGGTATTTAACCTCTAAAAGGTATATAGGCTTTTAACTATATATTAAGTAAAAAGGCAAAAATCTATAAGATCCTTTTATAGCTATCTATTTAGTAAATAGAATATATTTAAAGTTATTTACCTAAATATATTTCCCTTTATACTTAAGCTTTTTTAGGACCTTTCTAAATATATAATAACTATACTTATTTAGGCTATTAGCTTTAAGGTTATATAGTAAGGTTTTAATAGTCTTTACTCTATATTGCTAAAAGACCTATAGTAATTCCTTTTTTATCTTTAGGCCTCTATTTATTACTATAATTATTATTATTCTAAATTATAAGATTAATCCTTTAATAAATCTAATTATTACTTTTATTAATAAGGCTTTTAGTAGCTTAACTTTAATTTATTTTATTAAATTATATTAGGCCTTAAGTAAATACTTATACCTTTAATTATTTAATATATATTAAATATTAAAATAGACTTTAATAAAGAGATTACCTAATATAATATAATAGATTACCTCCTGCAGTCTCTTAAAGTAATACTTCTAATAAGTTTTATATAACCTAACTATAGCAGTAATATCTCCCTAAAAGTTTTTCTAGAAATACCTCTTTTAAATTAAGTTAATAATAATATTATATCTTTTATAGTTATATCTCTTATAATACTGCCTAATTACTTCCTTTTAAATTATAGAATTCTTTTTAATTAATATAGATTACTTTTATTTTTAATATATATACTTCTAGAGCTAATAGTTATAAATAAAGAATTTCTTACTTTAGCTCCTTAAGGTATAGTACTAAAAGTCTACTATATCTAGTAGCCTTTATAAAGTTAATAGATAATAGGCTAAGCATTTAAATTTTAATAAGTAATTTCTATTAAAGATCTTAAATAACCTATTAATCTTAACTATATTAAAGTAAAGGTTAATAAAGTCCTTAATATCCTCTTTAACTTTAATATCTAACTAATTAAATAATCTAGCTAGCTTATATAATAGTCTATTAATAACCCTATTTTTTAATTTTAATATATACTAAACTTTAAAATTAAAAAAAAGTAAATAGCTAATCTATTATAAAATTAATAACTTAAATATATTATTTACTTTTCTATTTAATTAATATATTAATATTTATATATTAATCTTAAAGGTAAACTTAATGCTATATATTATCTCTTTTAACCTTTAAAATATATATAATACTACTTAATACTTCCTTTTTATTGTATTATATATAGACTTAGCTTTATTTTATAACCCTAACTTAAATTACATTAAATAGTATTTCCCTTTAATAACTTATATTAATATAATACTTTAATTAATTAAACTTATATTAACTATAAAGATTACCTTTTCTATCTCTTTAATATAATTAAAGGTAATTAATAAAGGTAATTAAGTAATTTTCTCTTTTAAAATATCTATTACTTTTTACTCTAGCTAGCCCTATAAGAACTTAATATCCTTTTAAAGCAGTTTAATAAGGGATTTAATAATTTAAATAAAATAATAAATCTATTATCTATAGTATTTAGTAATCTCTAGAAATAACTATACTTTCTTTATATTAATATATGTTTTCTATTTTATAATCTTAATTACTTTAGTATTATTAAATACCTTTCTATATATACTATAAAGATATTTTACTATAATTATTATTTTTTAATAGAATTAAAACTTTCTTTTTATAATAATATATCTTAATAACTTAATATTAAGGAAAACCTTATTAATATTAATTAGATATTTAAAGATATACCTCCTTATACTTAAAGTAACTTATTTTTTATTATAGGTAGTAGTTAATCTTTTAATATAAATATTATTAAAGAAAGCTTTATAGATCTTTAAAATAAAATCTCTAAAAATATAAATAATATTTTTTATAAATTAGGCTATTAAGTTTATTACTCTTTAAGGTAAACTATATATCCTTAATAGCCTTATTAATATATTAAATATAGTTATATCCTAGCTTTTTTTATTAAAAGGGAATTAATTATATCTTAAAAAGAAATTTAATAGTAAAATAATCTTATATATAGTAAAATCTATTAAAAACTTATTTATATATAGCAGTAATAAGCTATTCTTTATAGTTACTTTATTTATTAAAGTTATAAAATTAATTAAGTAGAAATTACTATCCTTTTTAATAACTAAAAACTAAGCATTATAATAAACACTATAGGATTCCTTTAATACTTTATATATAAGTTATTTCTTTAATAGCCTAATAATTACTACCTTATAACCTTTAGGTATTAAGATATTTTTTATTTATTATACTTTATATAGAACTATTCTTAGAATTTATAAAGAAGTAATAATTAAATTTAACTGCCTATATTTTAAGAAATCTTATATTAAGGCTGCCTTTTAATTATATATTACCTTAAGGAATATATTTAATTTTATATTTATTAATATATTACTTATTTAATCCTTTAGTACTAAAAGTCTTTTTCCTTTTAGCTAATAACCTTACTTAATCTTAAAGAACTTAAAGGTAATCTATTTAATATACTTTATTATAATATTTAGTATATTTTTAATTTTAACTTATTTTTTTTTTAGAAGGGATTACTATTTAAAATAGAACTATCTAAAGGTATATTATCTATAAGATAGATCTTTACTCCCTTTTATTTATATATTATATTAACTTTAATATTAGTTACCTTTTTATCCTTATTTATACCCTATTTTTCTTTCTTTTTTTCCTTAATAGCTCTATCTATATACTGCCTAATCTTATTAAAAGTAGCTCTAAAGACCTCTTTATATTACTTTATTTTTTCTTTAGTAATTAACTTAATAACCTTACCTATAGACTTAGAACTTATTGCCTTAATTAATAATACAATATTATCCTCTTTTAAGCCTACTATATTTTTAACTTTTGGCTTAATAATAAAGTTAATATTTATTTTAAATTAATTAATCTTTTAGTTTTAATTTATATTAGCTTTTACTTAATTAATTTTATTATAAAAGTAATAAACTTTATATTATTTAGCTAGTAAATTAATAGTATTAATCTATTTTATAGTAAATAATTAAATATTATTTATATTAATCTTATAAAAGGTATTTTTAAAATAAAAGGTATTATTACTTTAGTTAAAGTAATAAAGAATTATTAAAAGATTTAAATATTTACTAAATATATTTTAATATTTATTTAGCCTATTATTTTAAGTTTATTATCAATATAGAATATTATTATAGCTTTAATATTAATTATTTTTAGCTTATAATTTTTTATAACTTTCTTAAAGATAATATTCTCTTTAAATTTAATATTAATTATAGCTTCTATAATATAACTATTTAGGTTATTAAGCCTAACTATAATCCTAAATAGCTTCTGCCTCTATACTATTAATTTATTACTATTCTAAAGGTAAAGGTTTAAATTAAGGTTATTTATTACTAAATCCTTTAATTCTTTATTATTAATTAGCTATAGTATTATACTTTAATTAATAGTTTAAACTATTTATTAAATTTTATAAAGGATATCTTTATTCTTAATAACTATATACTTCTCTTTTATTAATTTTTATTCTTTATTACTTTAAATATATCTATTTAATTAATTAATTATATCTTTACTACCAGTCTTAAAGTAAATAGTATTAATATTAATATTAATTTTAAATGTTTTTTTTATTAAGTTTTAGTAATTCTTCTTATAGTTTTAACTTATAAATTAAATTATATTTATAAAGGTTAAGATAATTTAGGAAATATTTTAGTTAATTTTTATATCCTTAACTATTTAATATAAAACCTTAATAATACTATTTACTATATCCTCTATTCTTTTAATAATCTCTTTACCTAGCTATAAGTTAAGTATTACTATATTAAAGATAGTTAGTTTAATTTTCTTAAAATAGATATTTACCTTTATTTAAATATAAATTTAATTTTAATAAGCCTTATGATTATTTAATCTTTTAGGTCTTTTTTTCTGCTTAAAAAGACTAAAACTCCTTAAGTCTTTTTTTATAGTTTACTTTTTTAGGATTTTTATAGCTTAAACCTTCTTTTTATTTTTAATATAAACTTACTTTTTAGTATTTATATTTATATTAATATTAAAAATTTAAATTTTAAAGGGCTTAAACTTTTAATTATTTAGTATTATATTTAAATATTTATTAAATATAATAAAATTTATTTAAATTAATTTAATATCTTAAGGCTAAGTATTATTATATATTCTATTTATAATATTTATTAGTAAGTAGGTATTACTACTAAAGTAGGCATATAGGAGTTTATAGAGATTAAAATTAGGCTTTTTATTTAAGTATTTTTAGATAGTATTTAAGACCTTTCCTTTTATATTTTAATTAATTTTTATATTATTATATATAGTTATATACTTAGTATTTCTATAAAGGAAGGACTTAAGAAAGTGCAGGATTTAAATATAAATTAGTTTTTTAATATTAAAATTGGCTTTTGCCTTATAAATTAAATAGCTTAGAACTAGCTTTTTATAATAACCTATTTAAGCTATATTGCTTAATATATTATAATTAGCTATATTATTTTTTTTATTAAATTTTAAATTATAGCACCCTTTTAGAAAATAGCCCTTTTTAATATAATATTAATATAAATATTATTAGCCCTAATTAATATAGTTTATATTAATATATATATTAAACTCTTTTTTAGTCTAATTAGTTAGGTCTATAGCTATTAAGTATATTTAAATAGTTATATATTAAAGCTAGCTTATTATTTAGTTTATAAGCTTTTTATCTATTTATACTTAAAGTATTTTAAATATCTTTTTAATTTTATTTTTTACTTTTTTAGTTAAGTTAACTTATATTTCCTTAAATAAGGTAATTAATTTATTTATTAAGGTATTTACTATAGACTTTTAGTCTTTCTTTAGGATTATTTTAGTAGGTACTTTTATTACTACCTTTAGCTTTAAGATCTCTTAAGCTTAATTTTAAAGCCTATTTTTTTTATCTTTTTTTAAATATTAATAATTCTTAGCTTTAGTAATCTTATTATTAATAATTAATTTAATTATTTAGGTAAGTTAGCTATAAGGTATATTTTATATATTATCCTACCCTTTTTTATATTATAAAAAGACTTTATTTAAAATATTCTAGTAAATTATATTAAAGATAATGTGGTTAATAAGCAAGCGCCACAGATAAGTAAGTGCTGCACTTTTCCCTCCTATATTTAACTTTTTATCCAATTAGATAATTCTTAATAACTAAAAATGCTATAACCTTTAGATAAAGCTAGAACTTTTCTTGCATTTTAGGCCCTTTAAAATAATTCTAAACTTAATATTTAATATACTATAAAGAATTATAAGATTAATAAGAGGCAATTATATTGCCGCTAAAATAGCATTTAATTATAATATAATTTTATTTTAAATTTGCAGAAACTATTTAATTTAGAGGAATAGATAATAATCTAATTTATTTTTAACTTAGATTTATAAGGATTTCCCTTATAATTGCGTTTTATAGAAGAAATAGTTAATTCTCTGCTAGCTAATTATAATATATTACCTATTAGTAAGTGCTAGGCTTATAATTTTATAAAGTAATAACTAGAGCTAAAGATATATTTATTTTAGAGATATAATTATTAAAGAGCTAAAGATAAAGATCTAACTATTATTTATAGCTAGTTTAGGCTTATATAAAATATAATTATAAAGTATAATATCTATTTAAATAATATCTAGAACTTTAATAAAATAGGCTTTATAATAGGCCTTATTATAGCTAGAATAGCTATTATAGGTTTAGAAATATAAAAAAGGCTAAAATTAATATAGCCTAAAAACTAGAAATAAATTACTATAATTTAGGCAATTAATATAAAAGGTTAAGTAATTGCACTATTTATTATTAATATAGGCTAATATTACTTTATTAATTAATACTAAAAATATAACTTTTTATTAAATTAGGTTATTATAATAAGCTAAAATAGGTAAATAAATAATAAATTAAATCTTAAGTAATTAAAGTATTTTAATTAATTTATAATTAATTAATTAACTAATTTTTATTATCTCTTAATCCTTAATAGTTATAAAAGCTATTATTTAGCTAATTTTAAGAGATATTATAAGGAGAATAAAATTATTATATTTTATATACTAGTTTATATATTTTATTTACTTTAGCCTTTTAATATTAGGTATTTTAGGCTATTAAAAAAGGCTTATAGCTAAAAAATAGAGTATTTAATTAAATACTTTATAACTTATATTTTTAAAATTAAGTTCTTTTTTGCCTTTTATATTATATTTAAAGCTACCTTTATAGAAAGTAATATTTAAAGGGGTTTTAAAGGAGTTAAATTTATTCCTTTTAACTTAAAAACTGTAATTTTAAAGCTTAATATATAGCTATAAACCTTAATGCCTTTTAAGAAGGCCACTTAACTATTAATACTATAGGCTTTAAAGACCCTAAAGATAGTAATAGAGGCCTAATTTTAATTTAAATACCTTAAAAGGTAAATTAAAAGGCATTATAGTAGCTCTCTAAAGTCTATTATTAAAGCTTTAAAGTTAACTATTAAGGCAATAAAGGCAGTTATATATAAGGTTATTTTATTAAGGGCTAAGCTTTATAATCTTTAAGATATAAATAAGATATTAAGCTAATACTATAGAGTAAAAAAGATTAAATTATAGAAAGAAAGGACTATAACTATATAGAAAGTATTATAAATAATTAATTAAATAGATATTAATATATAGGTAATAGCTAAATTATTAAGAAGTAGTAATTAAAAAAGGTTAAAGTAACTAAATAGTTAATACTATAGTATATACAGTAAAGGCAATTATAATATAAAGATTTATTAAATAGCTTTTAAGTTATTTAGAGAGGAATTTAGTAAGTAAAAGTAAGCCTTTTTAAACTATAGTTTAAGCTTTTAAGCTATAGGTTAAAAAGGCTAAGGAAAGTGCAGTACTTACTTATTTATAGCACTTGCTTATTAATTATATTATTTTTAAATTAAAAAGTTATTAATTTATATTCTTTTTAAGTTTTTTAAACTTAAATTAATAGTAAGTTAACTATTTAATTATTTAAAGGTAGTTATTAAAGAGCTATTTTTAATTAAGTTTCTTAAGCTTAGCTTTAAGGCTATTTATAGCTATATTATCTTTAGCTATAAAGATCTCCTTTAGGTTCTTTTTAATTTCCTTTTATATATATTTTTTATAAATATAATAGATATTACCTATAAGAGACTTTATAATAAGGGTCTTAAGGGTTATAATATATTTCTTTAGTAGAATATTAGTATTATCTATATAATACTTAAAGTAGTAAAGGTATTTTATAATATTCTTTTTAAAAAAGGTTTCTTTATATAGAGAAATTTAATTAATAATAATATATTTTTTATACTATTTATAGAATACTTTAATAAAGGTATAGAATTAATTATTAATTATAGTAGAAGCTATAGTTATACTGCTAGCCTAAATTAATAAAGTTATAGGCTTTATAGATTAAGTTTTTATATCCTTAAAGGTTAAAGTAATATTAAATAAGCTTATTATAGTAAGTATTAATTAATTAATTAATTTAAAATATCTTTATAAGTTTTCTATAAGTACCTCCTTTCTATAAAAGGTTAAAGAGGTATTTCTTTTATCTATTCTCTATAAAACTATTATCTTAATTATTATTATAATAGTTAGGTCTTTTATAAGGGTCTAGAATACTATTAATATAAAAATATCTTATAATACTGCTTTTAAAGACCTTTTAATTAGATAATTTTAAGAGATATTTTATTAGAATTCTAAAGTATTATTAATTTTAATCTCTTTAAGGAAAATAGCTTTTTAGGTTTTAATTTTAATATAAAGACCTTAAAAAACTTTATTCTTAAGGTAGGTATTTCTTAAGGATACTATAGCTATATTATAGTACTATTAAGTTAAGGCTATTTCTTTTTATTTATTAAAATATAAAATCTTTATTTTATAAAATAAAGATATAAAATAATCTTAATTCTATAATTATAATATTACCTTTTATACTTATAAAATATTTAGTATTATTACTTTTAGCTTAAAAACTAAAGGATTTATTACTATTTATAGCTTCTATAAGTAAGTTATTATTTTATTATTATTATTATTATTATAGCCTTTTATTTTATATTTTTTTATTTTAATGCCTTCTTTCTTTAATATATCTATAACTTTTAGTAGTATAAAAGTGTCTTTCTTTCTATTTAATTAGTTAGTTTTAAAATCCCTTTAGGTAATAATTATTAATAAAGAGGATTTTTTTAGGTTTTAAGGACTAATTTAAAGGTAAAGAGTAATAATAAAGAAAAAACTGTAAAAAGATAATAATTTCTAATAGCCTTAATTATAAGCTAAGTATATATAGCTATAAAGGTTTAATTAAAATAGGGTCTTTATTATTAGATAGGTAATTAAGTAATTAGTTTAATAATATTAAATATAAAGATAAAAAGTATAAAATTTAATTTAAAAAAGTATATTAAAATTAAGATATTAAAAGGAATCTATCCCTTTATATTTATTACTATAAATAGCCTTCTGACCCTACTAATAAGGCTAGACCTCTTACCCTAGAATGCTTATTATAACTATTATAATATAGTATTTTATAAAACTTTTTAAGGGTTTTAAAGTAATTATATATATATAATAATTATATATAATAATTTAATTAAAAGTAATAAAGTAAATATAATTATATAAGGCAATATATAAATATTTAATATAGATATAGTAAGAAAAAATATATAAAATGGCTTAAAACTGGGTTTTAGAATAGTAAGCCCTATGGACTTCCGTAGCGGTATGGCAGTTAATCAACCTTCAGGGCCTAATGAGGTTTCAGAGATTTGAATTTCGATTAGGTTAGATAGGCAGAGCTGAAGTATTACCTTATTTCGAGTGATTTTGTGTTTTTCGTATCATTTGCTTCTGAACGAGGTTGTCCTTTTAGCTACCTACCTACCTAAGGTACCTATACCTATAGGCGGTTTCGCTATTAAGTCACTCAGGTGTTACAGCCCACCTACCGTGGGGAAGTGGCTGAAATATCTCTGCTTCTGCATCATCTTCAAACCGTGTCGACTTGTCGTTCACGGTCCGCTCTCTAAGCTTCATCTTGCAATTTTCACTATCTACTAGACTAATTCATCCACTGGCTCCGACGGCCACTGTTTCAAACCGCTATGGAGACTTCAGGCGAGCAACAGCGTCCAAATGAAGCACGGCCTGCAAGCGTGCCACAACCTGTACTTATACCAAGACTGCCCCTCGACATCCTCTATCACATTGGATATCTTCTGGCTGCTGAGTCCGTCGTTGAGCATGAGCACCAAATAGACAGCAACAGTTCGTGCGACTGCTGTATGGACAAGTCGTCAACTACTCTCTACAAACTGACCTATACATCCAAAGCTACCAGGGATGTCTTAGAACCCTTGCTCTATCGGAATCTCATCTTGACAACGCCCCAGGATGTCACAAATATATTCATCAATCTCATTCAAAGACCCGAACTTCGCCAACATGTTCAGTACATTCTTTGCTATGCTGATTTGGCGGGACCCCGTGTCAGGAAATTCGAAATGCCCGAATGCAAGAAGATTTGGTCAAAGCGATGCCCTTCTGACAAACCTGCTCTGATGCGTCTTCTCGATGGCGCTGGGCTTCACAAACTTGCTTGGTCGGCTTGTATGTTGGAGCGAACAAAACAGCGATTCATGTTTTCTCCCGATTTCAAGCATGATGGCATTCTGGAACTGCTGTTTGCCTCTATTCTCTTCTTGTCGCCAAACGTCACCAGCTTTACCTGGCGGGATTGCAACAACAACCCAAAAGCCTTCATACTGGATCACATTATGTGCAAGGCGGTACACGACGGCCTCCCTCTCATGCCCAAGCTGCAGAAACTCAGCACCGAAAAGGCAGAGTTTGAGGAGAGCAAGCAAGCACAATTCTTCACCCCGCACATCAACCTGTGGGAGAACTTGTACAGCCTACAACTCAACGACATCGACCTCGACATGGAATTTGTTTTGATGCTTTTCAATGGAAGCTTCAAAGAGAACCGGCCCGTGAGAGAACTTATCGTCCGCTGCGTGACTGGTTCAGAGCGACCAGAGAGCTTGACTTCGTTCCCACCAGGTTTCGAACTGGCATCGACAATGCTTCTGGGGGACAAGAATCTCGATAATTATAAGGACCATTTCAAAGCTTTCCCTAATCTCAACCTCCTCGATGTCACTTTTGTCTTTCATAGAGGACGCATGGAAGAAGGTTCACTTACCTTGAAGGCGTTTTTACACGCTGTTGGGTCACCCGAGCGCCTATGCCTGTCGGGCCATCCTCTTCCGACCTCGACTCTGGACACTGGCGTCACACACTCAAGACTCAAGTACCTCAAGGTCCGGGAATTCCAGCCAAACGCGCCTGCAAAGACAACATCGAAGGACAACCTCATCGCGGGGCTCAACCAATTCTGGAACAAAAAGTCCATGATCGTGCCGAATCTTAAGGAGATTGACTGGGATCACTACACATTCAAGAGGGAAGACATGGAGGGCGAAGATAAAGCTGTTTGGGAACTTGTCGGAGAAGAAGAATGGGAAGATGATTCGGGCTCTGATGAAGACGAAGATGAAGACGAGGCAGCGCTTTGGTACTCTATGGGAAGAGGCGATATAGATGCATTTGTAGAGAATGCAATGGATGTGGAAGACATGTGGGATGCCTGGGGACCTTAGAGTGGGATCTGGTACTTCTGAAGATTTTGTAGTCTACATCTACGCGCCCCCAAAGAGACGAACTGTTAACAGGTTAGACAGATTATCATTGATCATCTAAAAGACACAATTCATGAAACACTTCAGCTATCTATGAGATCGTGGTAACTACCGAGTCTCAAATGCCTCTCATAGCGAATTTGTGATACATGGCTGAGCCGGTCTCATATACCCGAGACCTTTAGTCAGTCAAATAGCACTGTTTCGCAATCATAGACCCGAAACTTGATGGGAAAAGCCAAACCGAATTTCTGATGAATTACAAAAGGCTTAGGAGCCTAATGTAAGAAAAAGCCAAACTGAAATTTTGTCGAGCTGCACAGTTAGTAGATCACGCAATGCGCTTTGAGGTACTGCGAAGAGCCCAAGCTGACGTTTCGTTGCCTTGAAGGTGGTTCCTTCAAACGCAATGCAAATGTGGTAGTTTCGAGTTATCAGTTCGTATCATCCTCACCCTCATCATCGTCCTCAAGAGCTGGAGCGACCAAAGCATTCAAAGCTCCAGCTGCCGACAAATCAATGGCCATTTGAACAATATCCGGGTGCGAAGCCTCCATGTTTATGAGAAACTGCTGCAGTAGTTCAGGCGTTTCTACGCTACGAACGAAATTCTGCAGGTCTTCCCGGGACATGCTGTGCAACTGGTGAAACATACTCGCTTCAGCGGACATAATCCAGGAGTCAAAGTTGAAGTATCCCGTTTGGCCACGGTTCTTGAGGTGGACCTTCTGCTGGCAGGACATGAGCAACCGGTCAGTAGCCGTATGTGAATCCCATTTAGCCAGGGGCTGCCAGGTAGCGTGGATCGGGTGGCTTGCGTCGAGGGTGAAGCCGGATTCATTGTGGTCCTCGATTCTGATGTTGGTGAATTCGGCCTTGTCGAACATGTCGATGTCCCAGAAGACATACCCCCATGGAAGTGACTGGTAAGTGGTGACTTCTCCATCGGATTCGTTCAGGAAAATTGCATAGCGACTTAGGATATGCCACGCGTTCTCTGGCCCGGGGTCGGGATCTTTGATGAAAGGAGTACGCATCATGAAGTCTGGAGTGTCCATCCGTGCCCATTTGCCCGGAGCCCCCTCGTAATCGTGGACAACACAGGTGAGATGCTCGTCGTTACCGGGGAAAGGAGGTCTGGTGGGGAGATGAGGGTTCCAGTCAATGGGTGGATTGATACTTCGCATAACTCTCGCTCTTTCGATTCGTGACCCAGCAGTGAGAAAGTCTTTCAGAAAGGGGAGGCCTTGGGCAATGAGACTCATTGACCCAGGGCAAAGGGCATGGCTGATGTAGTATGGCAGCTGGGTACCCAATTCGATATCTCGTTCGAGAAAGGTATTGAAAGCTGGAACCATTAGACCATATGTAATTATTATTGATGAGGGGACTTACAAGGTGCGATTTCAGTAACCAAGATGCCGCAGATGCTAGTCAGCTGCTCAATCTCCACAGCAGAGTACTGGCTGTGAAAAGCCTTGAGAATACGATGTTCCTCCAAATCCTTCAGGCAATGAACCCAGTGAGCCTCCTTATGCTCCTCGTCGGTCGGGGGTCTGTTCATCCCATTATTGTCATGTAGATGCGAGGCAATCATGAGCTTCATGATGTTCAAACACGCATGCAAGCGATATAGCGCACGCTGAAAGCGCACCCGAACATTAGTGTTGATAGAGAATGCACCTCTGTACTTGACGACTGGATGCTTTTTAATCAGGGACGAAGGAAGACGTTTTGCGAAGTATTCAACAGCTTTATGAAGGCGCCACATCTTCTTGACTCGGTCGAGTGTGAGGAACTGGCTGTAGATGCGCTGCTGTTCACTGGAATAGACACGATTGATAGCCTTAATGCCAGCTTTGAGGCCCTTCCATTCTGCCATTTTCATGTTGAAGGTCACGACGGCTTCCCGGTAAACAGGTTCCTCCATGGAGTTGAAGAGGACGCATGATGTAATGTAGGCGGGACGTTGCTTGAAAGCGTTGTAAAGCTTCGGGCCGGAGAGCATGGCAGCACGGATAGAGGCTCTGTCGGGGATGAAGGAGAGGGCATAGGAGAGAAGTTCGGGAGGAACTTTCTCAATGGGAGGTGTCTTGTTGCCGCTCGCATCCGAAGCCATGTCGGTATCGCTCGCATATGAGGTCATGTCGATATCGTTGGAGGACTCCGTTGAGGAGCCTGGCTTGGAAGGCTCCGACATCGTGAGAAATCAGCGCAAAGAGGAAGAAGGTTTCAAGAGCAAGTTTCCCAGGAGAGAGAACAGGTAGATAAGGAGGAGTTAGCAGAGTTTGTTTACCGTTAGGTTTGTTTACTGTCAGTTTGTCCGTGAATCATCCCGCGGGTGATTTGGCAGTTGCTAGCAGTGTCTGCAGCTGCCTTGACAAGCAGCTCGCCTAGGGCAAACGTCGTCTACTTCAAGAAGCGAACAATCTTGCAAGAATTTACTCATAGAATTGTAGAGATGTTGTTGGGCTGTAGAAGCTTGACGTTTGACGTCAAACTGTATCTTTGTCGTTCTGTGTAACCTTCCTACTAACGACCCAACCCTTTTTGCTGCGAAACCACAGTAAGAATTGGGCTGCTGGCTAATCAACACCAAAGGCATTTTCACTGAATTTGCAGAATTGGCACCCTACAAGACTTTTAATATCTGATTCGATATCTACTGGTCCTGATGTTGTTCCCAAAGCCCAGAAATGGATAAGAAGGTCTCCTCACTTGGTCCTTAAGCCAGGTTTGTGCACCAGTACTTCCATCCTTTAGTACTGTGGCTCCAGGTTCTCCTCTTCTCACCCCGATGCTTCTAACCATCTGTGTAACCAAGATGTGCAATCAACCTATGAACTACCGAGACGGCCCCGAAACAAATTCCTTCGTGACCAAGCATCCATGCATCCATTATCTCAAAGGCGGTTATCGAGCTCCCACGCCGTTTCTGTAACATATGCATACCAGGTGTTATTGTGTGGAGTGAGCCAGGTGCGCTGCATTCCCAATCCACATAATGATCCGAATCCCCAGTTCACGACATCTCGAAACTCGTCCATTTGGATAGGGCCGTTTACAGTGTCGTAATTTTCATTGGTGGACACGGTTACTTTGCAGGAATTGAACCAAGCCCACATGGTTGTATTCTTCCCGATTTCGGTGAGTAGAGGACTATGAATCGCTTTATCAAGAGCGTATTCACAATCTGATCGAGCGGCTGTGGTGTTCGTCCCGCATAGCCAGTAGTATGTGCTCGAATTGTATGATGGGTTCCAGCCCAGCATGTCGTTACGCAGAAAGTTGGCGCTTGTAAGAGACAGATGAGACATGAATGTCAATACGAACCACATTGTGTCCGATGGAGCTGGTCTGTGTTCTTAAGATCGAATATGACGCGGTGGCTTTATAAGTTAGATTATAATTAAGGAGAAATCGCTTGCTAGGATGAGCGAGAAGAGAGTCCGTTTATATGCATCGTATTTCCATCGATTCACCTCATGCCTCTCATTCATTCACATACTCAGTCACTATATAATCACCTCTGACTAGCTCAACTGGTCGTGTGAGTCGCAGTTTGAGTAGATGCACATCAATGTTCCGATTCACTACTTACTTAGTGGAGCTCAAGGTGAATCATGCTGCTCTCTGAGTTATTTGTATGTGCTGTTGAACATCTTTTAACAATAGGTTTGTTGCATGCTTTGTGAATGACAGCTAGGTGCGGTTTAACTTTGGTCTTAGTAACGACTGAGAGATGACTTGTACTTGTGAAGGACTTAAGGGGTTTTGTTGTTGATGATCCGACCGCAGCACGATGGCTACCTGGAAAACGGCACAAGTCACACGGATATTCTAGTAATTGCCTCGAGACTGAGTAGCCAAGAGCCTATGGACAAGGTCGAACTCATGTCGATATCAACTAGCCCCTGAACCTTTAAGCTTTTGGGAGAATAAGTATTTTATTGAACGGCGGAACCAATACTACCCAAAATGATATGATCGATCCCTCTAAAAGTCATTACGAGGCTCCCAGCCCTTCTCCGTTACATAGGCTACCCAAGTATTGTTATTTGGCTTGACTGTGGTTCGGGTCAATTTATCGGGGCACTTATCCACCAACCCCTGGCGCACAACACCCACAAACTCATCTTGCTGGATCTCGAGGGCAAAGTATCCGAGGGGCCCGGGTTGTATATAAAGCTGACAGGAACCCCAATACTTGGCTAGGCCATTGGCTTTTCCGATACCGAACCAGCCAGTTTTGGAAATAGTCTTGAACCAGTCAAGTAGCTCGTTGCAGTCTGATACACTAAAAGGGGCCATCTATTATATGTAAGTAAAATGGAAATACTCCAAGATTGTTGAGAAGTAATCTACATGACCACAATCCCAGGAGTATTCTCCATCTGTATCTGGGGCGCTGCGAGACACATGGCTCGCCGTCGTTAGCGAGAGGAGGGAGACGAGAACTAAGAGAGAGTGCATGATCTTAACTGGGTAGCTGTACTTTGAAGTGATGGTCGTGGGTGGTGCTGTATAGCCAGGTGATTTCTGAGACATGAGAGAGCCAACATGTTCCAGGAGCGTGCTTCTTATAGTCAATTCATCGCCCCCATTCAGATGCCAAACGCTGCAATTGAAAGCAATATCACTGTTCATGGCTTGGCGAATAGCTGTTGGATTGCTTTGAATTGTAACCAGACATTCGAGCAGAAACCTGCTCTGAATGCTGAATACTGGAACTTAGGGTGATTAGACTAAACGTATATTCCATTGTGCAGAGAGGAGACGATGTTTGACAAGCACATTCAATAATGACTGTAGGTCAGCTCCTGCTGAGCTCAATTCGTGCAACGATTTGAGCGTATCAGACAAATCATTTTTGGTAACATTGGCTGACCTGAAGTCGTACCATTGTGCATTTTGTTACATGTAGTTCACCGAACTTGTGAATCCAATGGGAATACCCTATAGACTTGGTGAAGTCGTTGATCATAACGGATCAAAGAAATGCCGGGCCACCACCGACGATCTTCCCTCCCGCACTGGGGTGACAGCTCGGATGTCATAGCGGGGCAACACCTCGAGAGCTCCGACCTTCTTCCGTCTGCCTGGAGGAAGCTCAAACTCTCAATCTTTGTACCAATCACTCCGAATAGCGTTTCTGTTACTTTGAGTTTATTATCTTTGGGCTGTAACGCACCAAGATCGCATCTTCTCCTT
Source organism: Fusarium fujikuroi IMI 58289 (assembly GCF_900079805.1). Taxonomy (NCBI): domain Eukaryota; kingdom Fungi; phylum Ascomycota; class Sordariomycetes; order Hypocreales; family Nectriaceae; genus Fusarium; species Fusarium fujikuroi. The sequence goes on from NC_036625.1 coordinate 439,368, forward strand.
CTACAGTATCAACTTCCTCAATACCCCTCCATCCGTTACCCCGCGCTTATGATCTGAAACCATCAAGCTCACACCATCGTGAAGCTCGCTCAGTATGGCTTCTGGTCAAATCAGTGCCACGCCGCAGGCGGTGATGGGCCACGTTACAAAGCTCAGTGACAATGACCCCGACTTCCGTTTCATGGCCCTAAACGATTTACTTCAACTCCTGCATATCGCTAAGCCCGACTTTCTGCACCATGACTATAATATCGCCGCTCGTACTGTTGATAGTCTCATCAAGGTGTTGGACGATCAAAATGGTGAGGTGCAGAACCTCGCAGTGAAGTGGTATGTCAAGCGGACAATCCAATCTATGAAGTGCTAACGGCTACCAGCCTGGGCCCATTTGTGGGCAAGATTCCGATGCCCGTTATCGCTCCGTTGATCGAGAAGCTCTCGACCCTGAAGCTTAAGAATTCTGTGGACAATGCTGTTCCTTCACTTGCCCTGCGAAATGTCATCATCGCTCTCCCTCGACCAGTTCCAGGCCTCCCACCAACAAACGATGTGCAGGAAGCATATAGCGCCATCAGCCGCGTGTTGATCCCCCGCCTTATTGGGCCCGGCCCCAAAACCCAGGTCCCAAAGAACCCCAGGGTCCCTCTTCCTCCTGTCCCCGAAGGACTCCTACAAAATGAAGGCGACCTCAACGCAGAAGCTGTCGACGTATTGATTGAGGTTGTCAGATGCTTTGGACCTATGCTTGTCCAGGTTGAAGTAGAGGCTATGCAAGAGGTTGTTATTCAGCTACTCGAAAGCGAGAAAGGCACATCAGTTGTCAAGAAGAGGGCTGTCGTTGCTATATCCATGCTCGCAGTCTATTTGTCTGACGAGCACCTGGAAGAAGTAGTCAAGCGAATCACCCTTGGCCTAACGAAGCAAATCACCCCCGTCACCAGAAGATTATACATCTCGATCCTCGGTAGTATGGCCCGTTCGATTCCCGCACGATTTGGACCCCATCTTGCCGGTACTGCACCCTTGATTATCAAGGCACTTAGCGAGGAGGAGCTGCAAGAACATCTCGATGCGCTTAGCGACGGAGACGATCTCGGGCAAGATTTCAACGAGGTCCGAGAAGCTGCTTTGGTAGCCCTAGATGCCTTCTTGGCCTCATGCCCTCAAGAGATGCGCCCGTTCACAGATGGAACTATAGAAGCCTGCCTGCGATATCTCAAATATGATCCCAACTACAACGTGGATGACGAGGACGAGGATATGGAGGATGAAGAGGAAGATGAAGAAATGGATGAGGACGACGAATTCGATGCCGACGATGGCTTTGAAGACGACGACGATGACGCTAGCTGGAAGGTTCGACGGTGCGCTGCAAAGACCATCTACACAGTTATCTCAACACGTGGCAGTGGTGACCTGCTTGAGAACGGTGTACTTTACAACCAGACGGCACCTCACCTTATAAAACGTATTTCTGAGCGAGAGGAGAACGTTCGCCTTGAGATCATTTCGGCACTTTCGCTCTTGGTTCGCAAGACTGGTGAAGGACTTCCCACAACGGACCTCTCCCTAGACGATCTTGAGCCAGAATTCGAGACCCGCATCCCAATCAGCAGGAAACGAAGACGTCAGAGCAGTGGCGGAGGCGCTTCTGCGTCCCAGTTCATGTCAGGATCTGGATTGGTTTCACCCGTCTTGGAGAAAATTCCTCCTAGCGGTCCACGAGCTGACTTGGCTCGCCTTACACCGTCTATCGTCAAGGCAACCACCAAGCAACTCAAGGGCAAGACTATTCCTACCAAGCAGGCAGTCATAAAGCTTCTGGATGACATAGTTTCAGTTCAACATGGCGGATTGGCTGAGTACTTTGATCAAGTCATTGGACCTATAATTGAGGCTATCCAGCCCGCTGGTGCTGTATCCGCCTCGACTCAAGTGGCGTCCCATTCCGGCTCCTCTTCAGCGACCCCAAGCACTTTGAGAATCACTGCTCTTAGCGTGATCAGTGACATTGCCAAGACTCATTCGTCAACTCTTCTACAGCCCTATCTTACGAAGATTGTCGATGGTGTGGCATCTGCTGCCAACAATCGTTTCTACAAGATCTCAAGTGAGGCTATCCGCACCGTGGAGGAGCTGGTTAAGACGATTACCCCACCAAGATCACGCAATGCTGCTTCCAAGTACAAGGCTGAGCTGGAAAAGCTTTATACCGTCATTATAGACAGGTCCTCCGCTCAGGATGCCGATGCCGAGGTTCGCCAACGCGCCATCCATGCATTAGGAGTCCTTGTTTCGCGAAATTCAACCTCCGAGGGATCTTCCCTTCTCTCTGAGGATAAGGTGAAGACTGCTCTGGAAGTCTTGCAAGAGAGACTGAAGAATGAGACTACTCGCCTTGCTGCCGTCCGCGCTGTGGAGAACGTTGCCCGTTATGCCCGAACCCCCGAACAACTGGACAAGGCATGGGTTCAAGATGTTAGTTTGGAACTGTCAGCACAGCTACGAAAAGCAAATCGGTCGCTTCGTGGCTCCAGTATCATTGCTCTTCGTAACCTTGTCTTGTCGCCCGCCACGAAGGGTCAGCTGGAACCGGATACCATTCAAGGAATTGTCACCGACTTGATGCCCATCATCGTTAACAGCGACGCGCATCTCCTTGGACCGACATTAATTATCCTTGCAAACTTGGTGATCGAGCACCCCGAGCTGGTGGTCACTGATGAGATGATTGCCGCCATCTCGCAGCTGCTCAAGGAGCATCACGCAGGAATCGTTCTTGAACAACTTCTTGTGCTAGTCAGCAACATTGGAGAGAGCGGAGTCGGCCAGGGGCTCATGCAGGGACTTTTGAAAGACGTCAGCGTTGCAGGTGACCCTCCTGTCGTCGGTAAAGTTATTGGGACTCTGCTCGTTACCGGCGGAGACTCAGTTGGTGTCAAGCTTGATAGCTTTGTCACGGAGCTCTATACTAGTGCTAAAACGAACGATGAAGCCCGAGTCAGTCTTGCCCTGGCCGTTTTAGGTGAAGCCGGAAAGAGACTTGGAACAAGCTCGACGTTGAAGCCGGATCTTTTCTTGGATCAGTTCCACAAGGAGCCAGACAAGGTGTCTCTCTCGGCAGCCGTGGCTCTTGGCCAGGCTGGCTCCGGCAATGTTCCAGAATTCCTTCCCATCATCTTGAAGACCATGCAGAAAGGTGGAAACACTCAGTACCTCCTTATTCAGTCCATCAAGGAAATCCTACAATCGATCTCTGCGCAGTCTACTGACCTACGCAACTACGCCCCAGCTATCTGGGACGAGCTTCTCAAGGCTTCCGACAATGCCGACAACAAGGTCGTTTGTGCTGAATCTGTTGGACGACTTGTCACACTTGACCCTGCCGTTTTCATTCCACGGCTTCAGGTATGCATGCCGAAGCCCTTACGTTCTGAATGTTCTAACTCTTCATAGGCTCTCTTGAAGGACCAGTCTCTGGGTATTCGAGGGATGGCTGTTCAGGCTGTTCGCTATACCCTTCCTGAAAGTGACGAGGTTTTGGACGTGATGCTACGGGAGGTTCTAATTGAGATGCTTCTGACAATGCTACAAGACTCCGATATGGATATTCGGCGACTAGCAATGATCACACTCACTACAGCTGCTCGATCAAAGCCCGATCTAATCCACCCGCACTTGGGAGAACTGATGCCATTTGTTCTTCAAGAATCAGTCATCAAGAAGGAACTTGTGAAGGAAGTGATGATGGGTCCTTTCAAGCACACCGTCGACGATGGCCTGGAGGTCCGAAAGGTGCGTTAACGATGAACTCGTTGTGAACAGGAACTAACTTTTAACAGAGCGCGTATGAGACACTGTACGCCTTGATGGAGACTGCATTCAGTCGCATCAATAACATCGACTTTTACGATCGTGTCATCGCTGGTCTCAAGGATGATAATGATATTAGGCAGCTCTGCAATCTCATGGTGACCAAGCTGATCGTGATCGACCCCGATGAGACGACTCGACGCTTGAACTCGATCGCTGAGGCGTACAGAACTGTCCTCTCGGTCAAGCTGAAGGATAATGCCGTGAAGCAGGATGTAGAGAAACAAGAGGAAGCTAACAAGAGCATTCTCAGAGTTACTTCGCTGCTGGGAGAGAAGATGAAGGCCATGACTGGCAACGCTGGAGCAGCTACCAGTAACGCTGGTGCCGCCAGCACCTGGACAGGATACTGGGATTGGGTCAATAAAGAGTTTGAGAAGCAGTTAAAAACACTGAGGGAGGAGAACAACCAATTGCAGACCCGGATGGTCTAAGATCTACACTGTAATGGCAATGGCGAGGCGATGACAGTTCTGGAAGACGCAGTTCAGACAACTGGCTCGTTTCACCCTTTGGCACAACGATCATTGCACCGAGGATTAGGTACCATTATTACAACAATTATACAATCTTGGACCAATACGCCGGATATTGGGATGGTTACCAATGGCGACGGACGGATCCTATAAAGCGAGAAGCTTAGTGGCACTACTACACGAAGCACGAGTTTTATTAGTCAAAAGTGTTGGGATTAACTCTCTTCCTCGTTTATTGGTTTGACTACTTGAAACCTCCTCACTGTTGCCTTCCAGCGACTGAATCACAGAATTCCTTTGGGGGCCAAAATTAGGTGGGTATGTTAGTACCTAGGAAGCCATTCTCGTATCTTGGTAGACCTCCCGAGATGATTCTAAAGCTATCTTTAAATTGAAAGAGTATTCTGGCTCATATTCATTAACTCCTGTCGCCTGTATATCGCTGCTTATAACCACCTACTCGTCTCGTAGCTGAGCTGCTCTCAGCATTATGGGGCGCAGGATGATGCCTAAATGGGTAAGTGGGATAAAGAGCATGATCGCCAGGCCAAGACTGACGAGGACTGCTTAGAGGCCAGGATGTTATGCGGGGGATCATATACCTTGCGGGAGGATAACGCGCCGTCTTATTTATATAAAGCTCGCTCATCCATTTCATTCATTTTCAGCGGATTGAGTCCTGCCTTCATCTCTTCAGTCTTTGAGCAACTTGCATGATGAAGATCCCAGTGCAGCCTCTCCCTCTTTTGCTTTTACTCACTGGCGATGTACTCGCTGCAAAGAACTACCATTGTCCTCCAATTGGCCCAGTCCTCCCTGCACCAACTAACCCAAGCTCACATCAGAATGTGAAAATTGCCATTGAGGCTATCACAGAGACTATAAAGGCCTATTCGAGCCTCCTGCACAGCACAGCTGTCTCAGTCGGTGTCACGTCAATCTACGAAGACAAGCCCTTGCTGGATTTCCATCATACGCCAGAAAATCTCGATCCTCGAGGCGCAAGCAAAATAGATGCCGACTCGGTTTATCGCATTGGTAGTATTTCGAAGGCGTATACTACCCTCGCTGCGCTCAAGCTGCAGGGAGTGGGCATGCATGACCCGGTGACGAAATATGTTCCTGAATTGAGGAAATTGAATAAGCAGCAGAGTGAGAATAATGCGATCACGACAGTTGATTGGGACAAGGTATCGCTGCAGGCTCTTGCATCGCACATGGGAGGCATGCCTGCTGATCGTAAGTTTTGAGCTCAATGAGAAATGAGATACTGATGTGTGGTAGTGGTAACGGATTTGACGAGCTTTAGGAATTGGACTGATCTCGGTCTTCCTGCTGCACATGATGTCTTGGGATGTGCCGGTCTGGTCGGAATTCCTCCCTGCGATGTTCAAGGTGAGTATCTACACACCAAAACCTGTGGTTTTGACTAACGTGGCAAGACTTCTGGGACAATTTTGGCAAACGACCTCCGACTTTTGCACCGTGGGGAAACCCCGTATACTCAAATGTAGCCTTCTTCGTTATGAGCTTGGTCATAGAGAGAGTTTCTGGAGAGTCTTATGAAGAGTTTGTACAGAAGAATGTTCTTGATGTTGCAGGGATGAATAGCACGACTTATTCGAAATCCGATGACTCCGTGGGAGCCATTGGACCTGACGATACTTTCTGGAATAGTTCTATCGGTATCCTGAGTCCGTAAGTTGCATCACGTCTGTGAGTACTGACATCTGGCTAACTTGTACAGGGCTGGCTCGTTCTACTCATCTACAAAAGACCTCCTCTCTTTCGGATCTTCCATCCTCAAGCACGAGTTCTTAGACCTGGCAGAGACAAACGAGTGGCTCAAACCTGTGACTTTTACTAGTGGCAGGGGAGAGTTTATCGGGGCCCCCTGGGAGATTGTGCGATCTAATAAGCTGACCTCTGATGAACGCGTGGTCACTGTTTATACCAAAGGAGGCGATATAGGAACCTATCATTCCATTTTTGCAATGATCCCTGACTATGGTATAGTTATCAGTGTATTAGTGGGAGGACCTGAGAGTGCGGGAGGTCTTCCTCTGGTTTTCTTCTCAATGATCACAAAAGTTCTTGTGCCCGCACTTGAAGCAGCGGGTAAAGACCAAGCGAAGAAGGCATTTGCAAGGACATACATCAACGAAGATACAAACTCGACTCTCGTTCTCGATGTTGACGATGACGGCCCTGGGTTAAGCATCACAAAGTGGATAGTCCGCGGCACAGACGTCTCAACACATTGGCTTCACTACCTCTCAGTGCTCAACCCCAACGTGCCCAAAATCTCACTATCTGGACGACTATATCCTACAGATCTCAAAGCGGGGAACAAGACAGCGTGGAGAGCAATGTTTAGGATTGGCACGGCGACTCAGATTGGGATGCAGGAGGGGTTGTTGTTCTGGGAGGATGCAAGTTGTATGAGTTGGGCGATGGTAGATAGAGCTGCGTATGAGTTTCTGGGACTGGATGAGATGCTGTTTGAGAGTGAGGATGGCAAGGCTGGGAAGGTTGAGTTGGTGGGATTCAAGACGACTTTGAGGAGGAGTGAGAAGGAGTGATAAAACTGTGTATTGTTGTCTATATAAGAAATGTCAAGTTCGCCAATCGCTTTCGTTGTCCTTGATCGTTACGTTGAGTATAATGGCCTTGGGATGAATAACATGGCCTGGTCGTATAATGAAGAACGTTGAGTGTGGTATCATGTCAAAGACGAGGTGTCGATACGTTGATGAGAGGAAGCGTGCATGGGAAGGCCACAGCGTATTGGGTGTCGAATGTCAGACGTCGAGGGTGCAAGGTAGGAGACTGGAGGGTAACGGTTTCTTCTGTAATAGCTGTCAGTTCAAAACTAGAAATTCGAGAGGAAATAAAAAATACCGAAGTTTCGACCAGAATTAGACGGTAGCCTTCTGCGGAAGCAGTGCCAGAAGACGAGTATGAAGGTGGGGACGTTGACTAACACGCCAACGATGGCGACTATAATCTCTGGAGGCATGGCCATGCGGCGAGAACTGGCACTTAAAAAACTGTAATTAATTTGATAGAAAGGCAGATAGAGTATTTGAGTATTCGATTGGGAATTCTTCAGCGTGGAAGGTTGACAATTTAAAAGAAGCCCGCGGAAGCCAGAGACATTTGAGTCGGGGCCAAGGTGGGATCAGCGAAGTCTTTAAGGGTAGTTGGGTGCGAATTGACGTACGTCAATCTGCCTCTGGAAATGGGCTGAGCTGCGGGAGAAGAGTGGAGTTCCTTAGTCAAACGTCCTCGATCTGGTTCATCTCGCTCGCAGCCTGCACCCGCGTCTGGCAATTCCGATCCCATAGGGTAAACTGGAGAGTTCTCTCTTCTCATGCCCGGCCGCAGTCTTGTGCTGGCCCACAATGTTTGAGGCTACAGGGATGGGAAAAAGACTCCGATACACGTTTCTTGGCTGCGGCGCGCATGGTATGTATTGTGCTTTTGAGTGAGAAATGGAAACACGAATTCTGGCCAACCTATCCTGACTCTTCCATGCTTCTAGGTAGTTTTGGCTGTCAATCTCGCGCTACGTTACAAAATCATTGACAATGTTATGGAATCGTATGAAGTCCCCAGTTAAGAATCTCAACCTACCTATTCATAGAAACCATGTATTAAGTTCACCTCTGTAGACGTTACAACTGAACAAGGACGATCTTGGCCTATATTCGCGTCTGAGATCACTTTGATATTATTATTTGGGCTGCATATTCCGATGGTCCAAAGTGTAATTTGAGGCATTCTACCTTAGGTAGAGACTGTCTTGGTCATAATCTGATCTTGATCTGCAATACAGACCCTGGCTCGGATTGCTGCGTGGCAGATGTGATTGAGGAAACGCGAATTTTGGCTGCCAATTAGAAACCGGAGGGAGGAATCAGCCTCACTGGAGCGCTGCTGCATGATGACCCCGAAAGAGTACGTATCGAACGCGAATTTTGGACAGAGGCCAGCTTTGACCAGGTACTCAGGTACTTCGAGTGCCTGAAAGCGTGGCAGTGAAATCGTTACCTGGGTCAATTAGTACATCAAGGCCCAACCCTCTCATTCATTCTCAATTTCCTGCACCGTACCTGCACCACTTATCATTTACCAGAGGTTTTTACTATGACAGAGGTCTACTGAAATCTATTAAGCATGCCGCAAACAGCAAGAATTCCGACCGCTCTATGGGAAGCTCAAAGGGCACGCATAACTGAGCTGTACGCCGATCAACACAAGACTCTCGACGAGGTTATCCAGATCATGGCGGAATCTGGCTTCCATGCTACGTGAGTAAAAAGATGCCAGATTAGTATTACTCGTCTAATAGGAAGATAGGAAGGCCCAATACATTCGCAAAGTAAACGTCAACTGGAAACTGGAAAAGAACTACACCAAAAAAAAATGGCAGCATGCAAGCGCTTTAGTCGAGAAGCGTCAGGCAGAGGGAAAATTAACGAAACTCAGCATTAATGGCAAAGTTATCTCGGAGAAGAGGCGAAAGAAAGCACTGAGAAGATACCGCGTTTCGCAGGTTGAAGAAGAATGTAAGTGTAGCATGCTTGGATTCAAACACCTGCTAATCTGGTGAGTTTGAAGTCGCTAATACTACCGCCTGTGGGGTGGTTGCTTGTACACCGCCATCTTCGAACTCCAGGGTCGTTCTCATCAACGGCCTCCCCTGGCTGAAGTTCCGAGAAAGCCTCAACAGTCTAAGTGAGTTTGTACTTACCCCAACCGTCCTATCTCAAAACTGACGCAACGCAGTTGAGAGTCGAACACCACTATTCAGTCCAAACCAACAAAATGGGACACTTGACTTCTGGGAAGTGGCAAATAAATTGCTATCCAGCGTCCATACCACCGGGAAAATGATTACTGGAAGTCTCCCATTGCCAGAGCCACCAAGACCTGTCTCCGACAATCTTTCGAAACACCTTGACGTAGAAGGAGAGCGGCTGTTTAAACTGGTGCCAATGTTGGATAATCCTCTGGAAATCGTCCAACACCAAGAGCCACCATGGTTAAATATTTTCAACTCGCTGGTGTTTCTTTGCTCCAATAATATGATGGAAACCAAAAGCTCCGCCTACGAGCTTCTCCAGGTCGCCATCTCGAGTGGCTTTCTCATTAAGATGAAGCGTTTATTTGCAATGAGTGTACCGACACTCGAAATATTTGCAAGACACCTTCTGTTTGTGGCGCTCCGAGTTCAAGGAAGCAAAGGAATAGAGCTCCTGCATTTCTTACTCGAGTCTGGGATCAGTCCCAATAGCATTGATCCAAATGATTGCAGATACTCTGCGCTTCAAAGAGCCGTACAAGAAAAGAACCGGGACGCCGTTCAACTCCTCCTTCAAATTGACGCCGATCCAAATGGAAAAGTACAATGCACCGGAAACTTCACTCCCGAGAGCCCTCTCAATAACGCCCTGAACCGGGATGGTGATGGAGAAATCGCAAAAATGTTAATTGAATCAGGGGCAGATGTCAATTTCGGATTTGACAAGCCTTTGATCAAAGCTGTCAATTATGGGGACTTGGCCCTCGTAAAACTCATGTTGGAAGCTGGAGCAGACCTAAAGATGCTTCCGGCAGAAGGTCTTTGGATGATATACTCTGCAATCAAACGTCAGGAATTGAGTCTGGTCAACATATTGATTGAAGCGGGAGTGAGCCCGAACTTAGTGATCGACAAACTTGACGATAAGGATATCAAGTGTCTGGAACAAGAGTTAGGCTCTTTCAACACGAACGGTATTAGGACGCCTCTCCATTACGCAATATCTTTTCGCGATGTTGGAATCGTCAAGCGTCTTATCAAAGGCGGCGCAGTCCTGGACATATTCATCGATCCAAGAATGCTTAAGAAGACGAACATAACTCTGCCCACGAATGAAATATTGACTCCTCTTCAGATGTCAATCCAGGAGGATGAGCATGAAATCACCAAAATCTTGTTGGATGCAGGTGCAGGCGTTGACTTCCGACATCCAGCTACTGGGACCGCACTGCAGTTAATATGCAGCTCAGAAATGGAGGAAGGAGAGAAGATAGAGTTTACTGAAGTCTTATTGGCAAAGGGGGCGGACATCAACTCTCTGCCTGGCGAGTCTGCAGGGAGAACCGCAATGCAGGCCGCGGCAGAATCTGGGAATCTTGACCTCCTAAAGCTACTTTTGACGAGAGACGGCAATCCCTTTGCCTCTGCCGCTAAGAAAGATGGGTTGACAATTTTCCAAGCCGCATTGAAGTCGCGATCTGCTAAGCTTGTGACCTACGTATTGTGGGAACTCGGGAGTCACCATGGATGTCTCAGTATCCTCGATGGAACGAACTATCTAGAGGAAGCAGTGTCAACAGGCGACAGGCGAATACTAGATATAATAATGGAGTTCTGGAGTTGTCATGGGCTACGTTGGCCGAGAGAGTTCGTTTCATCGGCCATAAAAGCCGCCATCCGGGATGGCTTCACGCACTTTATTCATGTTCTCGACACTGCCTCATTTGCCATCCCCGAAGAAAATGCCAACTCTATGATTTGCGAATCTATCCGGAATGGTAACAAAAGAACATTCGATTGGCTGATAGAATGTTTCGCCGGGGCCGAGTTGGATCTTGCCCAGCCTGGATGTCCAACATCTCTTTGGCTAGCAATGCACCAAGGGGAGTATTATATGGCGGAACATTTACTCAATGCTGGCGCCAATTCCAACAAACCATCACTGGTAGTATGTCGCAACTTATGTCATCATGATACCGGAACCGAAATGCCATTAAAGCAGGCAATATGTCGATTCGATAACAAGTTCATAGAATTACTCACTAACAATGGAGCAAACATACATTGCTTAGTTGATGGCAGCCTAACACCGCTTCTCGTTTCTCTCGAGATGAGAAATGAGGATGCTGCCAGTTTTCTTCTCTCAAAAGGAGTAGATCCAAATGTGGTCGGCATATCCGGTACATGTACCGCTCTTGGGCTTGCTCTTGAAAAGGTTGTCTCGCTCTCAACCGTCCAGTTACTTATTCAACGTGGTGCAGATGTTAACAGGCCTTCCATGTGGGGTACGCCACTTGAACAAGCCGCACGAGACTCTCGGCAAAATGATCATTTCGAGAGATGCCGATTACTTCTGGCAGCAGGCGCCGACGTCAATGCTTCTACCGGAAGCACTGCACTGGAAATAGCAGTCACCAGAAATATGCTGGGGCTGGCTAAGCTCCTGATTGAGGCAGGCGCAGATGTCAATGTACCAAAAGCTGGTACGACAGCACTTGAAGTGGCGGTTCATAATGACAACACAGATCTGGCAACACTTCTTGTCGAAGCTGGCGCCAGCTTGAACACTTCCTCGGTTCAAACCAGTGCACTCAAATTGGCTGTCAGCAATAATAACCTGGAACTCGCCGCACTCCTCCTTGCAAAAGGCGCTGATATTAATGACTCGACAGTGGGGGCTACTGTACTTCAGAGGGCGGCCAATCTAGGTAACTTGGAATTGGTAAAGCATCTCATTGATCGAGGTGCCGATGTTGACGCAACAGCCCCTGGAAGTTTCGCAACAGCTCTTCAGTTCGCCGCGATGAATGGCAGCATTGAGATCGTTAAGCATCTAGTCAAACATGGGGCCTCGATCAATGCAGAAGTTAGTCCTTACTACGGTGCAACAGCTCTCGGGCTTGCAGTTGCCCATGGCCATACTGAATCAGCCATATATCTGATCGAAAAAGGAGCTTCAATCGACAAATGTCCCTCTGCCGATGGTGCAACGCTTCTTCAGTTCGCCGCAAAGCATGGGAATCACGAAATTGTGACCTATCTGGTTGAAAACGCAATGGCAGTCAATGCAGAACCCGCGACTAAAAGAGGGGCAACCGCTCTTCAATTTGCGGCGATTAATGGTAATATCAAGATGGCTATTTTCCTTGTCGAGAACGGGGCTCGCGTCAGCGCCAAAGGAGCAGAGGTTGATGGGAGAACTGCACTTGAAGGAGCGGCAGAACACGGCCGACTTGACATGGTCCATCTTCTGTTGGACAACGACGAAGAACCTGACACGATTGAGGAAAGGTGTTGTTATGCAGCAAAGTTTGCAGAGGCTCAAGACCATGACGTGATTGCTAGGATATTGAGGAACTACAAGAGGCCGTGATGTTTACGAGCGATTGGAAGCAAATATGCCATTGATGATTGTATTCATAAGTAATCGAGATTGTATTGCTGCACTTGAAGTGCCATGTCTAAGCTAGCTGCTTCTGGGCAACCACCTCGTCTTAAGCCTCCTCCTTGTTCTTGTTTCTCTCGTCCATCTCGACTTGCTCAACACTAGCAGTCTCAATATCCTTCTTTTGGTGTTGAGGAAGGTTTTCGTCGTGGACACCAGCAACAGCATGCTCAAAGGCACGGCCACGCTTCTCAGGACCAAACATGGTGGTGAACATGATACCGAGGGCAATGATAGCAGTGGCGACACCCATGACAGGACCATAAGCCTCAACCTTGTCACCGTTCTTGAGAGTGACAAATGTCTTTTCGGCGATGGCGTTGACAATCTGGGCTGAGGGAGACGAGATCATGTTGCCGATCTGGTAAGTGACACCAGGGAATGAAGATCGGAAGGCAGGAGGCGACAGCTCGTTGAGATGGATGGGAATAACACCCCAGGCACCCTGGACGAAAAACTGGATGAAGAAACCAGAAGCACTCAGTCCTCTCTCGGTTGTGGGGAGAATCCAGGCTGGGATCATGAGAGCGGACATGAAAGCCGAGACGATGATGGCACGGCGACGACCAACAAACTGGCTGAGGTACCCAATGATGGTACCGCCAACACAGGCACCAGTCTTCATGAGAATCGAGGCACGAGAAGCAGCAGAGTTGTTGAGCTCCTTCTGCTCCAACATGAAGGTGGTGTAAGAGTCTTGAGAAGTGTGCGAGTAGTAGTTGAACCAAGTCATGAGGAAACAACAGTAAACACACATCTTCCACTCGGCGATGAGCATCTTCTTGCAGTCTGCCCAGAAAGCACCGGGTGTGGAAGACTTCTTGCCCTTGGCGCGGGCTTCGAGGAATTGTTGGGACTCGGGGAAGAAGATACGAACGATACCGACGGCGATTGAGATGCCGGCTAATTGATGTTAGTAAAAATGAAATGCTAGGCATTGGCGATGATATCTTACCAGCAATCCAGAAAACGGTCTTCCAACTCTCAGTGCTACCTCCAACGCCAAGGTTGGCGCATGCAGCCAAGACGTAGCCGAAAGAATAGCCCTGTTGCAAAATGCCGGACATCAAGCCTCGAGCGTTGGAGCTAGAGCGATATTAGCACGGAAATAAAAGCATTCTCCAAAACTTGGCAAACTTGGCATAATCAAGTTCGATTGGGGTAGGTTTGACTTACGGACACGACTCGAGAGCCATGGCGATAGCATTGCCGTAGACTCCGCCCATGAAAAGGCCAAAAAGACTTCGCACGGCGAGGAACTGCTGGAAGGTTGTGCTGTAGATGGTGGCGATCTGAAGAACACCGAGGATGATCATATTGAAGACCATGGGCCACTTGCGTCCCCATTTGTCACCAGCGAGACCGAACATGGCTGCGCCGACAGATCGGAGGAGGAGGGTGAGGGTGATGGCGGTGGTGATGGAGGTCTTGCTGGTGTCATAGTAGACCGACAGCTTCTTGGTCTGGATTGACAGAGCGTGGAAGTCGAAAGCATCAGCAGTCCAGGCGCAAAATCCTACAAGGAAGAAGATCCAATCCTTGCCAGAAAGCTGAGCCATCAGACTGATGGGGTTCTTGATGGGATCTGGGTCCCGCCACTCAGTGGTCTCTTCACCATGCTCGTTGGTGATCACGACGCGCTGCTTCCAGATGAAGAGATCACCGAGAGCTTGCTTAGCTGTGGGAATGACACCCTTGACCACAGGGCCAGCGGGCTCGCCTGCAGATGGTTGCTGGACCATTGTAAAGATGCTTATACAGGTCTTGTAGGGAGAAGGGGGTGAGGGGGTTGATGATGGTTGGGGAGAATTGAGTTTGCGAGTAGAGGAGGGGGGATTTATATCCTTTTTGCGGAACGCCAGCCACGGCCGCAGATCACAGCAACAAGCTTAACGTGTTATCTCCGATTACAGCATCACTAGCCATTCCCCTGCCATACCATACTATGCAGTGTAATGGTAGCATACACGCCAACATGTCGCACCAACACAAAACCCTAGAGTTACAGTCGACGTGGGGATGGGTCTCGAAGTTGGGGTACTCGTCTAGCGGATCATGCCCGTGAACAGAAAGTGAGGTGACCACCCTAGCCTTGCTCTGTTCCCCGCAGAGCGAAGGAATATGGGGATGGAGAAGGGATTATCATTTGTTGAGCCGGGTGAGAACGGAGGGAGGAAGGATGGTTTGTTGGCTAGGATCAAGGTTGAGTATGCGGGGGAAAAGAGGATGACAACGGATCCGCAAGTTTTACGAATGGACAAGTTCAGACAAGATAATGTGATGATAATACTACGTAGTCAAGTGTTTTCGGTGTTTTTGCTTGTTTTTGGTATCTCGTTATATGACATATCCTCTCTCGCCATTACCTATGACGCTGTATCACTCCATCACCGACAAAAGAGGGCTGGAAGCCATGAAACACAATTGGTCACATGGGATTAACCACCGAGATGACAACCCCGTTTGCATACATACGAAAGGTGGACACCTCCAAAAACCGTGCGGAGAGGCCGAGCCAGACTTATTCGGCAATACGGCACCGCTGTGCTTCTCAGTGTAACTGCCGATCACCCCGGAATTTACGCTTATACCACTTTAACGTTAGGGTTTGACATAACATTTTAAGGCTCCCTGTTAAGCTTACCTTGCACTGTGAAATATGGGGCCATCACACCCACTGGCTCTGCGGGGAGAGACAACTAACACCTAGAAACACCAGCGGGCTAGCAAGGGCAGAATGTAGGCAGAACTTTTTTCTCACAATCCCCGCTTACGCTGCAACTCAGTACAGAGAAAACAGAAACAAGTGGAGGCAGAATTGGGGGAGATACATGCCGAGTCTCCATCTCGATAAGTGACCTTGGCGTTGGAGGTGAAAGGTATTGGCGTTTCTTGGTCACATCTAGGAGAGGGTGCACTTGGAAGTGTAACGATGACCCATGATGGTTGTTGGTTTAATCCCTCGTTGGTCCATGCTTACATGCATCGTCTGTGTGAGTTAGGATTGTTCTGGAAGTTGATCGCCGTGGCACTTCTGTAACATCGTCCCTCTTTCGCCAGTCACTTTTGCAGTCCGACTGTTTTTCTTGGTTGGCGATCATTTCGACGGGATGACCTCACTAAGTGCGTCTTGACTGACTCGGGAAATAATCGCCTTGGCGCCGAGACGCTTTCTCGATGAGGAAATCCGTCGCATCACAGCCGACTTCATCTATCGTCAGTACCAACGGTTCAACCATTTGAAGCTATCGCTGAAGACCAGCCAAGTTCCTGTAAGATGTTATGAAAGGCTGCTAGAGATACGAGACAACATAAGCATGTCAAAGCTTTACGAGTCGAGTCTTCTGAGTCAATCCTCCCTCCGTCTTTTCCCCAAAGCGAACAAGGATTCCCGGCTCGGTTGGAGATTGAATCGCGGGGGCTAGGCTGCATCTGCTTCTTTAGTCACAAACTCCGCGCAGCATTAACCCAACAAAGTAATTGGCTAGAAGAATCGACGCACTCTTCATCGCACTGATTGGTTCTTGACCCCCAAAGTCTCGACGTTCTAGTGGCGGCTCGTACGATATCTCCAACCTCCACTCCACTTGAGGGGAACGATACACCTCTAGCTGGGGGTTTCGAATGCCCGAGGTTAATGCAATCTTGACTTTTTACTGAGATCCGGGGTATCTGGGGCTGTTACGCGTGTTCAACAGACAGAGATTAGGGCCCGTGTCGGAGATAGCGCATGGGAAATGTCGGGAACACAATGTAACAGAGTCCAAAGTGCTACGGTTCCAGACTCCGACGATGCATCGAGACTGGGGACACGAACGAGAATCTCCTATCATCCCAAGCGCCCGCACCTCTAGCGTTTTCGAGAACATTTCCCAATTATAACTCATATAGCTCTTCTCCACGCGTTGGCAACCTTCTTCTCCAAATTGTGGCAAACTTACCCCTGCCAATACGTGGAATGCTTCCGCTTATACCTTGATAAGCATGTATGCTTTTTATTCGGATCATTTCGGGATGTGGGAGGATGGTATCATGATAGTGGAAAATTGTTATCATGAGAAAGGGAATGAGCTGTTTTGATGTCTGCTTTTGAGTCATCTTCCCCATAAAGAAGCTCAGATGTTTCCGCAGGTCCGAGATCTTAAATCTCAACCCCATAATCTGAATCTTTCTCCAGGCGTTAACCATGTCTGTCATACCACAGTTGCAGTATCCCCAGAATACGGGCCTTATATCACCTGATTTGAGATACAGCTGAGATGAATCCTTCGTTAATCTTGTGTTATGGAGCTGTGATCAGATGTTAGCTGTACATTGGGGACGCTTTGACTCCAACTTTGTAAACGCGCGGAACTACGAGTCCGTTGCGAGTATAGCCTGATGCTGGGGTCATAGTGTTGCGATTCGACGGTGATGTGATTTGGGGTAAATGGTTCCAGACTATCGTTGAGGCATTATGGAGTAGTCTCTAGATTGTGAGCTAGGTATGTCACCCTCGTGGCTTAAAGTTTATGCTCGAGCCTTCTGTTAGTGACGGAGACTAGTCATCCCTTGTAATACTTTCTGGACCAAACAGCAGGGATAGAGGATAGCAAGGTCGGTTGCGCAAGATCGAAACCCAGCTATGTCCAGACATTCAGGCGACAAGTCTAGAAGACCACGTCCCGAGACATCCGAAGCTTCCAGACTGAGCTAACTTGAGTGCACTACACGTGGTGTTGTTAAGTGTTCCACTGGTTTCAAGCCACTGAATTATGTATGGTTGAGTCGCCGCTTCGCTTCGTGAGACCTGCTTGGTAAACCGACGATGCGGGCGCCGAATCGCAATCCTTAGCTTTTCAGCTGTCCCACCGTCCTGGGCGAGACGAAAATGGACGGTAAAGAAACGGCTTGTCGTTATCTCTTGACAATTTTCTTATGAGTCAATCCGAGGAGAAAGACATCAAGTATTCAATGTGTCTGTAAGTTAGCGTCAGTGCAAACCAGCTTCTCTAAGTAGATAACACTCGTATAGCGAGTTAGTATTTCGAGTATAATAAACGACGAGGGTGCCACCATGTTAGAAATTACTTGTTGAGAAGGGGTCAGATCAGTTTATCTATATCAAAGCTTGATACCGAGGGAAAACAGCCCAGCTCCATAAACTTGAGAGACATGACAGTATGTGATAGTTTATAGCTCGAAGGGTAGACCCACGCGGTAGTCTTTGTTTACCTCTCTTTAAATCCCTTCGAAGTCCTCTGTTACCTACTTGGATTTCTCAAGCCGGTGCCTGGTGCTGAGGGTCTAGGTTAAGCTATTTAAAGAGAATACTCTTCGAAAAGACCCAATTCACGAATAAGAAGCTCGCCAGCACATCAAGCAATGTATTCAAGTTACTATAGGTAGAACGAATGATTATTACATAGTTAAAAGGCATTCTAGCCAGAATAATATCTCTAAGAAGTGCCGACTCAGTTCATCACTTCCGCGTATTCCTACTTGACGTTCCCGTGATGGTCTAACATTTCGTCTTTCAGCAAGTCAAGAGAAGATACAGCTTATGAAATCACAATAGACTCCCCGATACTAAGGCAATTGCTGGTTTCTTGTGTACTTTGAGTCATCACAGAGTCCCACTGTGTGTTTCTCGTTAGATTTCTGTAGGAGAGGAAAGATAGCATCTCGCTAGCATGGATGCCAACAACGGAACTCGTGATATTCCACGTGAGTCCGTCGTGGACAAAGCTCAAAATAATATGGGTCTTGACAGACACACTGTATCACCTTCTGTTCAACGACTGTGCCAGAGGTCATAGCGAATAATCCTATCGCTTGAATTTGTGGCTTAGCCAGCCTTACGAGGCCCTCCGAGTCACCTTTGGCTACGCGCAAGATTCTACTGGATGGCTCGGACCTGAATCGGAAATTTATAAAGTTCCTTCCCAATAAAACACCAACGTCATTAGTTGTGATCTTCACCGACGCGCGTCTGACTGGCTGCTCCGTTTCCTCTAAACGCTAGCAATATTCTGATTGGTTGTAGTTTGAAACTAAACACCCTTCGAAACAAGTGTAGATCCTTCGCGTTGTAGGATTATACGAAAACCGGCAGTGTTCCAAATTCGTCATTGGCCGCGGCGTTCGAAATGTTAGTAATTACTCATTATTTAACTTTGATCAGCTTGAGTAGCCACGTTGGCCATGTAATTTACTACCGAGAAGGAGCGGAACTTATGGGGCTCTTAAATATGATACAAGTTGCGATCAGCCCTGTGATGTGCTACCGTGACTTGTAGAGTAATCAATATCTCCAATATGCTCAGTCTTCTCGTGAAAGCTACGACATGCATCGCTTTGCTATTATGCCTGACTTGGTATGGACAGACTCATTTTTACCGTGACCCTGGTAGTGTCTTCTTCGATAAAGCACGAGCATACGAGACACGGTACTCGAAACATCGGAAAGCTGAAGTTGAGAAGCTAATAAACTCGTATCCGGAGCTGAAAAAGCCGGCCCCGGGCCAAGTACGAGATGGAAACAAACTTCTCTGCATAGCACTCAGTTCTGTGAAGCGTGAGACACATTACCTCCCCGTAAGTACTACCTAAGATAGATGATTATGCTCAAGCTCATTGGGATAACAGATGACAATAGGGAGCATTGTACATGGCCTTTCGAAGGAAGAACGAAACGACCTCCTTATATCCATCCTGATAGCGGAAACCGATCCAAGACGCCATCCCGGCTGGAACCACCAATGGCTAAACCATGCAGCCGACGACATCTTCACCTACGATGTCAACGATACGCAAGCGAAACATCTGAGCGACCTTGAGCAAAGCGGGAAATATCAGGAAAAAGGCGTATTCGATTATACTTACGCCCTCGAACGATGCTACGCCACTGGCGCATTATACGTTGGCATGTTTGAGGATGACATTATTCTTGCTAAGGGATGGTTTATGAGAATTCTGCAAGGACTGTCAGAGATATCTGACTCTAGCAACTGGCTCTTCATGCGTCTTTTCAACCAAGAGAGATCAACAGGGTGGTCGAGTCGGGAGATTGGCGGAAACAACGAATTCTTGATAATCCTGGGCATCGACATAGGAATCGCAGCCTCAGTGTGGCTTGTACGTCGACATTGGCGAAGTTCACGCAAGTATCTTGACATGGAGACACTCGCAGTGACAACCTTGATACTGGTACCGGGACTGATAGTACTGCTGTATCAGTCGGGAAAAGCGTCATTATTTCCCCCACCCCCAGGAATTTTCAAAGAACCTTTCGGATGTTGCTCACAGGCAATGATTTTCCCACGAGCTCAGGTGCCTTTAGTGATAGATAGCCTGAAGGAGAGGAAGGAAGGGCAGATAGACTTGATGCTCGATGAGATTGCTTCGAGCAATGGTCTTGATAGATATGCTTTGTATCCAGTTCTGGCACAGCATATTGGTGAGTTTACCTAACGGCGTTGAAGACGGCTAGCTAACAACTTTCAAGGAGTCGATTCAGCAAGGAAGACAGCAAAAGACGAAGCACAAGCCATCTGGAGCATGGCCTTTGAAAACCACAACCCCAGAACTCTCAAGAAAGAGCACAACAAACTCCTTGAAAATTACGAAGTGTGGCGTGAGAAGGTGGAGCAAGATACTCTTGACTCCATGTATCTCGATGAGTTATCATAGTCTTTACTAGGTAATAAAATTAATCATAGAGTGAGGTTTCCTCAAATAGATAGAACTTGATTTTGGTATCGATTTTCCTTGTACACTCATGGCAGCTCTTCGCTAATTCCAATCGTGATATGTATATGCACTGTATCACTTGGAAGCCTAAGGCTTTTAGGAATCAAAGGTCAGTTGCAACTTCAATTCTGACATCTTCAGTAGGTAAGAATAAGCTCGCCGCCATCGCCTGTGTAACGCATGTAAGTTTTGAGGATATGTTAATGGAGAAGGAAAGTGCCGGTAAATAATTATATTCAAATTTCTTCCGTAGGAGACCTTGTGTACTCGGCCCGTAACTCGGCCTGTTTCGGTGGCTTCACCTTCGGAGCATTTATAGACTCGGCGAGTATACCGACTAAGAATAAGGTTACTATTATGCCTATACTGAATTGTCCGTCGGTGATTTTAAATCACGCCAATAGGGCGGATGAAACATTCAGCATAGATAACAGGCATAATCCGGTGTTTCATGATCCAGAAGAAGCAAAGACTTATTTTTGAAAGGATGAGTTTCATAAAAACCAACGCAAAGGTTTCGGCTGATCGGCTCATGCGCCAAGAATGTCACTTCGATCAACGACTCCCAAAGAAGTAATTGCTTCATGCTGCTTCGTCTATGAGTGGATAGTCCGTGCCAGATTAATCTTTTAAAGTTTCGCCTTGCGGGACGGAAAAATTACCATGTTGCAAGCTAGCCTGTCAAAACGAGATACGACGATCATTCCCTTTATCAACAATAGTACAAATCTTTGCTTAAGATGGCGGAATCTGCCTTGTCTTGAAGGGGCTTCTACTTTCCTGTTCCAGACGCTTGGCCGTTGTCAAAGTGGATGAACTCCACAACTGTTGGATCGTGGAGTTGAGGCTAAAATGACGGTTATTCAGCATCCCACTTCTTCGCGGTCAAGATGGGATGGATAGTGGAGTATGGGATGTTGGCGATATCAGAGAGTGAAATGTATCATTCATGCAATCAGTGAGGCTCTTCAACGTCTGGACCAGCTATTTGGGAGAACCAGGTCTTGAGTATTAGAATCAATCATCAAGGTTTATTGATATCATCAGAAAGATCGTGGGAGCAAAAGAAAAGGACTTTAAAGAGTTCAACAATACAGAAGACTAGCACAATTTTGATATCAGTGATGCTCATTAATACCTAGTCTAGACTAACAACAAATCTTCGGCGAATATTTCCTCATGCTCTCCTTGATTTGATGGATCTTATCAATCTGATCAAGGCATCAACCCCCACGAGTGTCGCAGGCTAGATCCGAGAAGGCATAGCAGTGCCCACTCTTCATTAACCTCAGGGCATGAAGCTCCACCAGCAAACTCAAGGACATGCCATAACCGAAGTCTTGTCCGCGGGTGTCTTGGGCCAAGTATTTCCATTTATCCAGACGTATTTCCTCCTGATGTTAGTTCTGATGTTTTGGCTCTTCTTTCACTCATTACCTCACTCTCCATTTTCTTAGCCTAGGTGCTACAGTCATTCTTTACCATAACCTCCGGCAGGTAAATCCATTCATTATGCGTACTTCAACTCTCATTGCCTCTCTGGCGGCTGCCGTCTCTGCCTATGAGCCCTGGCTCAACGAGCCTGACACTGGTCTTAACACTTACCTCGCTAGCACCAACTGGACCGAGGGCAGCCGACCTCTTCTCAAGGATATCCGTGGTGTCCCTGACTTTGACTTTGCTGCCCGCCAAGTCTTGACTGATCAGCAATACGCTTTCTATCGTACTGCTGCTGCGGGAGAGTGGGCCTACCGCAACAATCTCAAGGTATGGGAGAAGGCCAGACTTCGACCTCATCAACTCGCCAGCGTGAAGGGCCTCAACGAGACTCTTGGTGTTACTATCCTAGGCCATAACTTCAGTGCTCCAATTTTCATCTCACCTGCCGCTCGTGCTGGCTATGGTGACTCTGACCGTGGTGAGCTCAACTTTGTTGACGCAGCTGCTGATGAAGATATTCTCTATGTTGCTGCTCTCTATGCCACCAAGACTATTGAAGAGATTGGAGCTCAGCGCAAGAAGCGTGGCAACACCATCTTCCAGCAGATCTACTCCAATGCCAACCTCTCTGTTACTTGGGATGCCATGAAGCGTGCTGAGGACCAGGGTGTCAAGGCTTTTGTCTGGACTATTGATGCCCCTGCTACATCTACTCGTCACCGAGCTGCTCGCTATGATACCACTAATGCGTATGTTCACCATTTTCTAACACTAATATCAACTAACAAACTTCAGAAATGGTGCCACGTCTGTTCTAAGCTGGGATCTTTTCAAGGAGATCAAGTCTCATACCAAGCTTCCCATCATTCTCAAGGGTATCACCACCACTGAGGATGCCCTTCGCGCTGTTGAGGCTGGTGCTGATGGTATCTGGCTCTCGAATCACGGTGGTCGTCAAGTCGACTACTCTCCCTCTCCCCTTGAGATTGCATATGAGCTTCGACGCAACGCACCTGAGATCTTCAAAAAGACCGAGGTTATCGCCGACAGCGGTATCCGTTACGGAAGTGATGTGATCAAGCTGTTGGCTCTTGGAGTTAAGGCCGTTGGTCTCGGCCGTCCGTAAGTTTTCATTTCATTAACTGCTTAGGAAATTTGCTGACATTCTTCAAGTTTCATGTACTCCAACGTCTATGGCGTGGAGGGCCCCAAGAAGCTTATCCAGATTCTCAAGACCGAGATTCTTGCTGATGCGGCTCAGATTGGTATCACTGATCTTCACAACATTCCTTCCAAGGTGGTAAGTTTAGTCAACTATTAGGACGGAGACCAGTCTAGCTAACAAATACAAGCTCAATACTCGTGCCCTCGAGCGCGATGTTTATCTCATGGACGAGAATTAAGATGTCTCGCAGCCCCAAGAGACGCATTGATAAGAATTTATATGTATATATCTTTTCAGTAGATAAATATCTGGAATTGCAAAGTGCTCTTATCGAGGTACTCGTAGTTCTCCGTTATTAGTCAAATTGCTAGCCTAGTTGATTGGTCAGGATACCGAGCTGCATGGTGGCTTTGCTGACTATCATGTGCTACACTCTAGACTTTCACTTCCTAAATCAACGACTCCCTGTCTCGTGTCTCCCAGAAGCACAAAGAAAATCGCGCAAGGGGCGCTAGCCATGGAGGGCAGAACCTCTGTTGAATTGAGGTGCCGTGTTTGCCGTCGCATACCATGGAACCTTGAAGAATGGCAGGCATCGGCTGCTATTCAGCACCACGACTCTTTCGAAGCCCTTGAGACATCATCTGCCAGAGGCTGTTATCTTTGTCGTAGTTTTCGTGCTACAGTATACTATAGTCTCGGAACCATGGGCCTGAAGTCTCCTCCAGCAGGTCCTTGTTTCCTATGGTTGCCCACGAAAGGTTACATTGGCCTATCCTGAAGAAGGGATAATTTCGATGCGGGTAATTGGCCTGTAGTCTGCAGATTCTACGTTGGAGATATCCTGTTTCTCCTTGCGATATCCGTACATGTCGTCAGAGCTGACGAAGAGGTTGCGGTAAGTTGATGTGATTATTCATGGCACTCTCAGAAATTAACGGAAGAACAGAACGCTGCTCCAATATCATTAGACATGGCCTTGGGACCTGATTTAAAAGATGAGCTTTGTGATCAAATTCACGATTGTATCAACAAACGTGGCGTTCATCAAGAATGCGACGTTGGGTGGTTTCGTCAAGATCTCAACCCAAACCCACCAACACGCCTCATAGACGTCGATACTAACGACCCCAGTATCGTCAGACTCATTGTAACCGCCGAGGATTTGTGCAAAGACCTAGTGCCTAAGTATCTTACTCTCAGCTATTGCTGGGGCTCTACCAATGAACACGCCAAAACTACCCGAGCAACAATAGCTGCAAGGCGCGAAGGGATCTCAGTACATGACCTCCCGAAGACTATACAAGATGCTATCCAACTCACACGGCTATTGAAGTTTCGATACTTATGGATTGATGCTATATGCATCATTCAATCAGATCTCGAGGATGTGTACCTTGACGATTGGAACACAGAAGCACCGCGCATTGGATCATACTACCTACATTCTAAATGCCTCATCTCGGCATCCGCTGCGTCGGACAGTAGCCAGGGGCTTTTTGTTGAGCAGACTGCTCGAAGTTATCCTCTGAGAACGTGCGCACTGGCTTTCGACAATTACAAACAAGAGTATATTTGTCTCTCTGTACCTAGGCCTTCACCTTCAGAAGATTGGTCAGCTGAGCCGCTGGGGTCAAGAGGATGGTGCTTACAAGAGGCTGTTCTGTCACCTCGGATCCTGCATTGGTCCAAACATGCTCTGATATGGCAATGTAACGGCACAAAGAAGAGTCTTATGTATGGAAGCGACTTGGACACTGCTCAAGACATCAGAACCAGTAGGTCGCATATCAGCCTTGCCCAAGAACCTGATAGTGCAATGAGCGACGCATGGACAGAGCTCATATCCAGGTACTCCAAGATGCATTTCACATTCGAAACTGATCGACTCGTTGCAATTCAAGGCTTGGCTAACCGACTTGTTGACCTTCATGGTGGCGAGTACTTTGCCGGAGTATTTCGTTCACACCTTGCTGATGGGTTGCTATGGAAGAATTCGTACGACAAGGCTCACAACGCACTGGCCGGGGTACCCACCTGGTCGTGGGCTACAAGGTGCCTCAATATCTGGTTTCTTCCAGTCTCACATTCCTTCATACGGTTCACGAAACCAAATGTCTTCCCGGACAACCACGGCCCCATAAATCTCGACACTCCTGAGAAATGTGCTCTTCGATTTGAAGCTCCACTGATCAACATAAACCTAGGAAGGCCGTTCACGGAAACCGATATTGTTTCAACAGTGCAAAGGCCTGTGTTTGCATGTCATGTAAGCTTCACAGAAGACAGTGAAGACGAATACGCCGTGAATTTCGAATATGATGCCGAAAGCCTGATGCCTGAAAGTTTTGAAATACTAGAGGTACTTTTCCTCGGACTGCACGCGCTCCATAAACTGCGAGGATTTATTGGCCGGAGTGAGTTCGAAGAATCAACTGTCGTTGATCCTGATACTATAGTATCATGCGAAGGGATTCTCTTGCGAAGGGCAGGCCAATACTATGAACGTGTGGGGAGACTTGATTTTGACATGCCCAAGAATTACAAACGACGGATAAAGTTGAAAGAGCTGATGGACAGTAATAGAGCGAATGTTTGTCTTATATAGGTAGCTGAATATTATATTCGGCTTGACACAAGGACATGATGTTTTCAGAAGATAGCTCGATGGCGTTCTTTTCTTAGGCCGGAACTTACCGTGTCCTCTAACAGAAAGAACAGGGCGGAATTCCTGACATCATAAGAATGGATCAATCTCCTTTCAGCCTCGAATTTTCATTTCGTCAGAGGCTGTGCGAACCTACAGCCCCATTTGGAAGTAGAGCTGAAGCTCTGCTCTAAACCCATTTGGGCCTCATGTTGCGATACCCTTGTAAAGCCAAGAACTACACATCTGCATCTGACCAATCAGACAAAGCGCAGTATGCTACCAAGTTAAGTAAGGTCAATATCGCCTCGACGAAGTCAGAGTCTCTGTCTAACTCTGGACTTGTCATTGGCTGTTTACTGGTATTTTGGTGTCTGAGCCACTGAGAATAGGCGAAGCTTGGATATTTAATGCTTGGTGATCTTGACAGCGGAATTAAGCTTGTTTACTATGTCTTGGCTTCTAAGCATAGACGAAGGCGATGACATGGTCAAAGATGAGGTGGCTGCTGTATAAATAGCTCTAGCTCTTCCCGAATCTCGATTATGTTACGATATCATCGGCCATCATCATGGTTTCCTACAAACTTCTTACAATCGCTCTCTACGCGGGAGCAACACTCGCGCTTCCACAATCTAAAACCGCCAGTAACCCAACCGCTACCATAGACAATGGTATCATAATCGGAACCTCAACGTCCATTCCTGATTCCAAGCTCAAAGTCAATCAGTTCCTGGGAATCCCCTTCGCCGAAAAGCCTATTCGCTTCAGTCCCCCAAAGCCGGCCAAACCATGGGATTATCCCTACAATGCCACCGTATACAAGCCCGCTTGTTTTATGAAGTTCAACTATCCTGAAGAACGACGAAATCAAACGATTGAGATATTTGCTACACCTGGACCCCCAGCTGGGACTAGTGAAGATTGCCTGAACTTGAACATTTTTGCCCCTGCAGGTGCAAAACCCGGTTCAAAGCCTGTTGCGTTCTGGATTCATGGAGGAAGCTTCAGTCATGGATCTGGATCTTTGCCTTACTATGAAGGATCCAAGATGGCGGGCTATGAAGACCTGGTTGTTGTTACTGTAAATTACAGGACCAATATCTTTGGATTTCCTGAAACCTACGATTTGCCTGAGGGAGAGTGGAATCTTGGGTGAGTGAGACCTCGCATCCCAACCATATTTCCTTACTAACATGGCCCAGTTTCCTTGACCAACGACTAGCCCTTACCTGGGTGCAAGACAATATCGCTGCCTTTGGAGGAGATCCCAAGAAAGTCACCATTTTTGGTGAAAGTGCCGGTGCAGGAAGTGTTGATGATCTTCTCACGGCTCCACCAGATCCTCTCCCTTTCCGCGCGGCTATTCTGCAGTCGGGTTCTGCCTCAACAAACGTTACGCCCACTGGCTCTTGGAAGAATGCAACCAAGCTAGCTGACTGTGACAAAGGTGACTTTGATCAAGTCCTCAAGTGCATGCGCGGGATCCCAGCTGCCAAGCTTAAGGATATCATCGAAAGGGGCATGCTTGATTTCGCACCTCTCAGCGATGACGGAGTCACACTATCAAACTATCCCCGCGACATCCGGCTCAAGTCAAAGAACAACCCAAAGCTCATGGCCCGAGTTCCTGTTATGTTGGGTACAACAGCAGATGAGGCCAGAATCCCCAATTTCATGAACATCACCGTAAAGGATGCTCTTAAAACCTTGGCCCCGGGGATAAGTGACTTCCAAGTCTCGCTCCTCAAGTTCCTCTACCCCATCGGATCTCCCGGAATCAACAACGAGTTCGACCAGGTTACCAGAATGGCCACTGAAATCGGCATGCAGTGTCCCATTCGCTACGTCGCGGAAGACTTCGCTGAGGTAGACATAAAGACCTGGCGATATATCTACAACGCTAGCTTTTCCAATACTGAGATCTTCAAGGGCAGTGGAGCATATCACTCTGCAGAGATTCCAACTCTCTTTGGGACTTTTCCCGAGAAAGATGCTACCGAGTTTCAGGAGAAGCTAAGCAGGGAGATGCAGAAGGCTTGGGGCAAGTTCATCAGAGATCCCACTAATGGCCCTGGGTGGGAACAAATTTCTAATATCGGTGTCTTTGGAGGCGGCGTGGGACCTGATTCTGCCAAGGAACCAGCCAAGGCATTGGAGGTTAGGAATGCGAACATCATTGAGCCAAGATGCTTAATATTCAAGAGCATATGGGAGAAGGGTCAGACAAAGGAGTAATGTCATTGTTTGTAGGCCACATTCGTACAAGTTAAGAGGTCGTTGACTTTCATTGAAACAGTTCCACCAACTTTCCGTGTTTATTTGTATATTTATCTTCATGTCCAATGATTTCATATCGGCCAGTTGTACATAAAGAACCTAGACAAGATCAGGATTACACGCGGCCTGTAATGTATGGCTAGTGCCTGGCCGTATACACGAAACACTTATCCTTATCTCTTATTACTATCTTGACCCGGCACAGCATCATTCACTACCGGCTCTTAATAAGCAGTGACGAGAGCTCCCATACGCCTCTATTCTAGATCTTCACTCATGCTGACATCATTGATTGGAATCTGAGTTTTCGCATGACTTGCAATCAAGGCCTTTACCGATTTATTTTCCTGTTCCACATCTGTAAGACCTTGAAGGAGTCGTGGGTCTCCTTGTTTGAGCATGTCCTTCAGCAAGCGGAATGTAGAAACGACTAGGTAGCTTGCGTTGGCTTGCTCTGATAGACCTTTAAGTGCGAGGACGAGTGTTGACTGTAGGGCCTTCGTGGCTTCCGGTGATCATTACTTGGCGGAGGATATTGTGCCCAGTGTCATGAAGCCGAGGAGAATGTGGTACTGAAGTATGAACGGTTCAATAACGTGTCTGAGGTAGTATAACCGTGACACCGTCTCGAAACGCATATTGGTATCTGCAACGACATGATCCGCGCCGAAGACCCTGGATAGTTGTCAACGAATCTCTACGACTCTCGAGTCCCCGAATCCTTCTAGCCTTAGCTAAGAACTGATACTGCAGCGCTTGAGGCTTCCTAAACTCTGTGCGGTATGCAGTTTTGGTGTATACATGCTATAGCCGTCAGCTAAAGTGTGCATCTAGGTTCTTCAGCAGACGCATGCTCCAGCGAGGACTGCATTGACGAGATACAATGAACAAAAGTTCTCGCGACCAGCGACTATGTCGTCTAAGAAGTGGTCCTTGTGGAAAAAAGAAGTACATCTTGAAAAGCCCCCAAAGCAAGTTCTCGCTCGCTGGAACTATTTTCCATTGCGAATGCCTCAGTGTATCGATGCGCCGCTCTATCGATTTAGCAGCCTGATGCGGTGCCGTGTTTTGAGGTTGGTGACCGACTGTTCCCGCATTCAATCCAGCATTCGAGTTACTCCCCGCCGCATCCTCATTAACCATCTCATAGATACGAGATTAGGAGTAAGAATTATTCTCGCTACGCAAGTAATGGGGTATTTCAGGGCAGAATGTGAAGCTATATCGATGCCATGTTTGGGGAACAAGTTCTCGTTGGGAGAGCAGTCGCATAGAAGGCCGCGCTTGATACAGACGGTGGACCGTGGCTCTTGGCCATCGCACAGTTGGTGCTACAGCTCAAACAATTCACCCGCTCAAGATTTCCATATGTTTACTCTCACTTTGCGCTTCTTGCAGGCTAGACAAGCGGTGTCGACGTTCTTCCTCTGGGGAGGCAAGGGTGTTTGAGACTTGCCCGTGCTTCCATTGCGAGGGTCCACGATTCACAGTTGCCCGCCCTTGAGGGTCCATTCGATAGCTCAGTGTTTGGAGGGACAGTTATTAGGTAGGCAAAGGTACTGGTCAAGCTGGCCTTTCTCTCCTCGAGCAACATTATCGGCCCGGCGGATGCGCAGGTGCTTGGTTAGGTGGTACTTATTTACAGAGGCCTCGGTGTCTCACTTCAATGACATCAATTGGTGCATCTACGAAAGAAGAGGTGACTGGACACCGACCGAGTGGCAGTGACAGTAAAGTTTATGGCGTCATGGTAGGCTTCTAGAATAGAAGAAGGCCTCCCAGTGGCGTGCTAGTAAAGTAGCCTTAATTATAATATCTAGATATGGATGTTCAACTTAATCAGGCATCAACTTTACATTAACTCAAGTACCAGGAAGCTCTGGTATACTGCCATGCCTTTATGAAAGGTCTCGCTTGGAACCAGTAGTTTATCCTTGAAGATCCATTTATATCCTTGTGTCTCAAGTTCTCGACACCGGATCGAGAACAAAAGAACCGCGGCCCGTCAGTCTCACCTCCGCATCCGGAACCACGCACATCACAACCTCATGTACAAGGTCTGCCGTGCTTCATTTGGCGAAAGATAAGCGAAGAGTCAGTGTTTCCACAGTTACCAAGGTCTAGCCAAGTAATGACATAAGAATTGCACTTGCGTGGAAGTATAAGAAGCAGGAGTCGTCATCAGAGTGATCCCTTGGTTTGAAGCTTTCTAGAAGCTGCAGTTACGACCTTTCAGACTGTCTATCGAATGAATTGATCTTGGAAAACTCTCTAAGCAAGCAGTAAGGAACGCTTAAAGCGCCATCGTTACTCATCTCTATCGCTGATGTTAGCCTGAGACATAGCATCACCACCTGCTCACAATGTTCACTAAGACGGCCATTATCTTGCTAGCATCTTTATCGCAGGGAAAAGAAATTTTGAAGAGACGTCACGATGAATCAACGCCCATCATAGATAAATTCCCATGGTCTTCCTTCCTCAACAAAACAGGCCTCGATCCGCTCCAGTATCTCAAACCTCCGTCTGACGACACACCCGAGACACTCGTCTGCACTACGGCAAGATCTCCAATCTCAGACATTCGACGTCACTAACCATGATCAGGAACCCGGTCCCGATCGAATCGCCTGCCCAGTCGCCATAGCCGCATGGTCGAACTTCACCGATGCAGAACAGCACATAAGCATCCCAGGTGGCCAATGCCTATCCACGACAGAAGAAACCTGCCGAACCGTTGCGTGTGCGCCAAGAGGAAATGTCACGGTTCAAAGTGATGAAATAACAGGACGAATGTGGAACCCTGTATCGACGAAGTGTGTGTTTGGTGGCGTTGGGGGAATATGGCAGAATGATGGGTCAACTTTGGTCATTGAGATGGGATATGCAAGTCAAGAGTAAATCAAGATGTATTCGTACTTTACAAAAGAGTCTAGCTGGTATCCGCATCCAATATCCTTACAAATCCAATATGCCTTTCCTAACCTTGCGCCAAAAGAGGTATCTCCAAATAATCCCACCCAAAGGTCAAATCGCTTTCATAATCATTTTGTGTTCCTTTTACGCCGCAGCAGCACTGACAGCTCCGGTCATAGAAGGCGGAGCTCCGGGCAGATCCTCACTAGGATCAAGCTCGCCCTTCATCTCTTCCTCGCCCTCTTCGACCTTCTTCTCAGTTGTCTTCTTTCCGTCAGCGTCTCCAAGACCAATGATGTCGATCCATCGCCAGAACTCGACAGGGTTGTTGCCGCTCTTGTCAAAGATGGCTTGGTCATTGTTGATGCCGTCTTTGCAGGGATCACCGTTGGCTTCGTTGAACTTGTCGAGCTTATCGAACGAAGTACCGTCAACAAGATCTCCGGCGAATGTGCGACCGACGGGTAAGTTGTTCTCGCGAAGCATCTGGAGCTGAGCGCGGAGGTTAAGACGAAGCGCTCGCTCGGGCTGCTCAGCCTTGAAGATCTTCTGCGTCAACCACGGAAACAGAATTCCAAAGTCGGACTGGTTGAGATGTGCAGAGTTGCCGACATAGAAGAAGTTTGGCTCTGACATCTTGTAGCCACTGGGCCGCTCGAATAATTGAGGTGTAACGACCTTGACGGTAGGATCGGGGCTTAAAACACGCGCCTTCATGTGAAGATGGTCGGTCCACTTGAAGAAGTGCTCCGATTCGACTGCCAGAATAGCCTTTCCACCAGGAGCGCTGGCCTTGTCGGCATATGCAGGTAGCGGTAGGTTGAATAGAGGCGCCGAGTTGGGAGCCATCAGTGGCATGCACCACATGTCGAGCAACATGATGAGGGTCTTCTCAGTAACCTGCTTTCGAATATCACTGCCCTCAGCAGGGACAAAGATGGGCTTCTCCATAGCAGCTACCTCTTGAACATCAGCGTAGTATGTGCTCTTGAGGAATTGTGTCATCGTAGCAGCTCCAAAACTGTGGCCAGCAAAGATAATGCTTCCAGGATCCTGGATATTGCATCGACCGATGAATTGATCGAGGCTTGGGGTTGAGCGGTTCAAGTTGGTCAATCGTGTGCCATTGTCAACGGCGAGCATGGCTTGATGGATCATACCAAGCTCCCAGCATCGAATTCGGAGTTGGGCTTCGCGGGCTTGGTAGACTTCGGGGCTGACATCGTGGGAGATCTTCTCGTAGGGGACGTGGATTCGGCCGTTGGAGGTGATGGTTCCGTTTTGCTTCTCGGGAACTCGAATGAAGCTTGCGACAGCGCTGCCATCGCGATGCTCAGGGCAGATGACGACGATACCGTGAGAGGCAAGGGAGCCTGCGATGTAAGAGTACGAGTTTCGGCATCCTCCCAGACCGTGGGAAAAGATCATGGTCGGCCATCGCTTGTTCTCGGTCAACGATTCGAGGAGCTTCGCATTCTTGTGGGCTGGGATCGTAGTGTAGTGAAGATGTCGGGGCAGGAATCTGTTGACTGTCAGCGCAAGTCATGGCAACACTTCAAATTTGGCACACTTACGAAAGGAACTCTGCCAGCATAGGCCCAATACCGAGGAACTTTGTGTATGCAACGAGATGCTGTCGCTGAGGGTTGGGCAACCAGCTGATGTGCTTCTCGTGCGATTCGGGAACAGCTGGGTAGAACATGCGATACTGAACGGTATGGATCTGATCGACGCCCTCGGGGGCAGCGCTGGGCGCTTCAAGTTCAGAGATAGGAATCTCGACATCGACGGTGCCAACCTTGTAGGGCCCTGTGTATTCAGGGAATGCAGGAATCGGGCTTAGGCGTGAGAGGTAGGACATTTTGGAGGCGTTCATGATGAAAGCTGATGCGACGGTGCGCAATAATGAAGTGTCGCTTGTTGTGTATCGATCAAGGATGAAGAGAATGAAGAAATAATAATCGTTAAGTGAAGTCAATAGTGATAGAAAGTTTGTGCTTAGAAAGTGAAAAGACAGCGAAACTCCGTCGGCGATTGGATTGCTCGTACAGCGCAAATAAATCTAATTGTGGCTGTATCTTTTGGGTGACGTTTACACGGGCCGGGACGCTATGACAAGGGTACAGCACTGGTTTCACATGCAAGTAAATGACCAAACTATTCGCTGAAAGAGCCAGCAATTTCGACAATGGGAAAAAAAGGGGGGAAGCAAACAACATAAATAATTAATTAAAAAGGAGTAAAAGAAAGGTTTCACAGCATCATCGTCAGCATCATAAAACAAGGGGCAAGTCACGCGACAAAAAACCTGCAAAGGCATGGAAGCATTGATCTATTCCCATTTGGTGACCGAATTGGCTGTAAGTGTCTTGTGCACAGTTACCAAGATCTCCTAGATTTTTTTGGGTACAGCGACTAAAAAAAAAAAGTTATTGAGGATCGACGTCATGATAAGATGTCATAGCCACGTAGACGCCACGATCGCCCCCAGGCCGAGGCAGAAAAAGTCCGGAGATTCCGTATTCCTTGGCATTTTTGTTGGAGAATTTTCATGGGTTTTCTTGCAGCCATTAACGGGGATGATCGTCAGGTCCATCGGTCTCTCGGCCGAGTTCAAACGTCCGTGATAGCTTCGATGGTATCATTTGCAAACTCAATATGCAGATTTTCCTCTAGAGCTTTCCCTGATAGACCGTGGACGTCGTAGCATCGTCAAACTCTCTCTGTTCTTCCAGTGATAACATGCAGCCCCTTTCGAATAATCTCCTTCGATCCTCTTCTGGAATGACCCCCATGATATCCATTTTGTCGTTCTCCTCTCCATGGTCTGCAGTCCTTACAGAAATCATGCCCACACTCAAAGTAGTCCCATCGCCATGGTTTAACATCCTGCTTGCAAACATGACCCTCATTAGGTCCCTTTCCGCATCTGCAACAGATCCATCCTCTCATCATGCACTCTTTGTATGCACATCCGGCCTTTCCGCAGGGCCGTAGCGATCGAATAACAGTAAAGTCAACGCTCCCGCATGAGCATTCGGAGCTGTTGGAGATTTCTTTTCTCGTTGTGCAGTCGATATATCGGGCTTTTTCTTCGTGCCCGCAGGCATAATGTATCCATTCGCAGGTGCACATTGTGTATCATTTCGCAGTTGGAGTTGAAGATGCAAGGAACCCATACCAGCGCGAGACAGAAAAGCAGCCCGGTCAGTGTTTGTAACCCGCACAAATCTCCATTCAGTGACACAAAGATCTACGCGAATTCCTTGGATTTCGGCCGCGTCATTGTCCGTTTCTCGATCTTTGCATCACGCTCCATGTAAGTCTCCACAAACGTTCCGAACGACCACTTAAACTCCTCCTCAGCTTTTACTCTGAATCCAAGCTTCTCGTACACCAGCTTTCCTTTGGGTGTAGCCTCAAGGAAACATGGAAGACCGTCTGTGTCTGCACGCTCGATGCCCCAGCGGAGAAGTAAAGTGCCTGCGCCTTTGCGTTGCCAGGTCTCGTGCGTGCAGATGACTTCGAGATAATAATGAGGTCTATCGCCCATGAGCCCGCGATGGCCTCTTGTCATAGCGCCAAAGAACTCGACAGCGAGATCACCATTTGCTGGCCATGCCTCGGCTGGTGGAGGGTCTTGAATTGGGGCACCGGGGAGTGCCCATTTCGCTAGCGAAACTACCTTCTCATCTTTTGAGTCTGGGGATGATTTGTGAGTAACGACGAGTAATTCACACAGAGGGTCTGCAATGTCATCCGTGAATGTCTTCTGGAAGAAGCGATCTGAGGCTTCGATGTCGGACGTAAAGACACGACTTCCGATAGATGTGTCACCAAAGGCTGAGTAGTAGACCTGGCACATCTCAGGGATGTCCTCTGGGACAGCAGGGCGCAGCTGAAAAGGCATATTCGCGATATTGAGTGATACAGTGAGTGAGAAGATGATTCAGTGACAAAGTGGTGACACGATTCATAAATATTGTGACACTGCTGAGCCGTCCTCTAGCATTGAATCGCCATGGGACATCCCCACAAGCGAATCCCAAGCGGAAGGTCTAGCGAGGCACCCTTGTCCATCCATATTGACGGGAGTGCTTGAAGATCAACTGCGCTATTTGAAGGGAAAGTGATTATGTTGGAGGATATGAGGAGTCTTGAATCTGGTGAAGATCATAAGAAAGATGCCAAAAATTGCAATCATTGGTGTTGAAAAGCCTCGCTGATGCGGTCGTTATAACTCAACTAACCCGTCTTATGCCGCATTACCCCGTCCCCCGCGCCCTTCACATCAAAAGCAACACACTAAGTATTGACATGTACTATGTAGTATGACTCCTCAGTCTTGGCTTATAAAGATCGTGAGAAATGTTATAATTGAGAAATAAACAAAGAACTACCAACATCGTATACATCATCAAAATTTATCGACCATGTCCAACGACCTCGCCAAACAACTGAAGGCTCTTCACAAGCCATCATCACCAGTTGTCTTCCCAAATATTTGGGACGTCGCTTCGTTCCAAACCGTTACATCACTCAACAATGGGACTTCTAAGCCAGTCAAGGCTCTAGCGACAGCGTCTTGGGCCGTTGCAGCAACATACGGTATCCAAGATGAGGAGCTCACCCTAGAGCAGAACATGGAAGCGATTAGCAAGGTTGCACCGCTCGCCAAAGCGGCTGGCATTCCGTTGTCTGCCGATTTACAAGATGGGTACGGGTCTCAGATTGAATCTACTGTCAAGCGAGCTGTTGAGCTTGGTGTTGTCGGCGCCAACATCGAGGATGTGAGTTCTGAAACAGGCGAATTCTACCCCATCGACGAACAAGTCCAACGTCTCAAGGCAGCTCTCAAAGCTGCCTCTGACGCAGGCTGTCCCGATTTCGTCGTCAATGCACGATGCGACACCTTCCATGTCGACACAGGCCTCTCAGAAGCTGAAGCGATGAAAGAAGCTATCAAACGCGGAAAAGCGTACCTTGAAGCTGGTGCTACCACAGTGTTTTACTGGGGTGGCTCAGGACGGGGCCTACGAGATGCATGGGTTAAGACCTTGGTGAAAGAGCTTGATGGAAGGGTTGCGGTCAAGCTGGCGCATAGAACCAAGGATGCGCTGTCAACCAAGGAATTGGGTGAGATTGGTGTTGCGAGGATTAGTGTTGGGCCAAGTCTGTTTCTCTTGGCGCAGGCTGCTATCAAAGAGGCTGCTGCGAGTATCCTCGATGGTGGAAATTTGTAATTCCTCATTCACGGTAGTACAGAAAAGACTCTTTCGACAATATCTCTGATTATTCGTTGGTGTAGCTTTGTTGCCTGCAATGATGTGAGGTTCACGTCGCTCAACATTCGTGTCTCTGCAGATCCTAAATCATCCTCAAACAACACCTCTGATGACACTTTTGGCCATCCAATCCCGGGCTCAGTAACCTTCAGATGGAACTTTGGTCAGTTACAATGGTTTTTCCAGTTTTGAGGCGGTGTTGGATGCCTGCAGGCAGCCTAAGCCTTATGGGCCGGTGCCTGGTTCTAGATCCATTGACGGGCTGTGCTGCGATCAGCACGGTCAGCAATTGCTGCAAATGGTCGCCGATAAAATCATTCAGCCTATCAGATGATTACGAGAGGCATATACCCGCTGTTCACTGTTGATTTTCGCTGGAGTAGCTATTCACAGCTCGACTTGGCATTCCTTTTTGCGGGTCTGGGCAATGCCGTGTGAGTAATATGCCGTCGTGCCTACAGATGGACGCCTTACCTGAGGCTGAATCGGTGTTATATTATGTATAAAGAGTAACATACAAGCTGCAGTAAAAGTCATCATCTTAAGTTTCTTCACACTTCTTCACACGCCTTCATCTAATCCTCCTATCTCTACTACAAACGCTATTCTTCCCTCACATAAGTTACCATCAACACCAATACGTACATCATGACTACCGACACTATGGACTCAACCAAGAGCAGCGGTGACGAGTCTACCGTCATCCTGACACCTACAGACACAGAACCCAAGGAGGAGACCACAGAAACCAAGACAGAACAAAAGACAGAAGACTCCAAGTCAGAAGAAACACCAAAAGAGGACGAAGAGAAGAAGGAAAAGGTCATGGTCGGTCTCCTCACAGAAAGCAAAGATCTATACGCAAAGTTTGATAAGAACGGAGACCGATCATGGACAGACAAGTACCCCGATGATCTTGAGGAAGCAGCAGAGAATGAGGAGACCCAGAAATACGCCGTCATCATCCGCAAGCGAAAGCCCAAGGAGGCTGACTCTAACAAGCCCCTCGACATTGACTCCCTCGTTATCCAATCTCCATACCTCAAGCGCGTTCTCGGAAAGGTCTTTGAGGACTATCCCGGTATCGTCACTGATGTTTCACGCCTCAAGTTCCATGCTCCCTTTGAATGCTTTGTTCATCGCTGGGGTCAATTCACTGCCGCGAAGGATGACCCTAACTATGATCAAATCACCCGCGAGCATGTCTCGCTGTTGCATAAGATCATGAGGGATGAGTTGGGTGAGATTATTCAGCTTCGGGAGGATTACTTCAAGAACCGCGCTGTTGCTTTTGAGCATGTTTGGACTCTTTTCCCTCCTGGTTGCACGGTTTGGGGTTCTGTTAAGGGAAGACCCGTTGCTGTTCGCTTCGACTCTGGATACCTCGCAAAAACACAGTGCGGTGGTCTTGCTTACATGATGAACTGCAAGGGCATTGATTGGGATGGAAGAAGCATGGGATGGTGCGATATCACCATGCAGATCAATGACTTCCCCGGCACTGCCCCCTTCTCGAGCCTCTCATGCTATCCTCTAGAGTACCACCCCAATCATGATGCAGCACGAAATATGCTTCTCGAACGTGGACGCAAGTTTGAGAGCCTTGCGGGCTATCACTACAAGGCATACAGTGGCACTGCCATCTGGTGGGTCAATGCGTCCAAGTCTCGTAAAGAGACTGTCAACTCACGCATTGTCATCGATGGAGCGAACTGGGAGAAGCAGAACCCTGATCATACTGTTTGGCTTAACTATCTGACTGGTGAAGGCCCTGTCGCCAGCAGTGATCGGGATAGTGATGCTGGCAATGATGACGACGGCGACGATTGCTATAGTGATTGTTACAGCGACTCGGGCGCCAAGAAGCCTGAGTTTGATGATGACCAGCGCGCTCCTCTCAGCGAAGAGCAGCTCATCATGACGGGTCCTATAGTCCGCGGCTATGCCCTCAAGAACAAGCGATGGATGGAGTTCTTCATTGATGATGTTACAGAGGTCAAGTTCAACGACAAGGCCTTTGACTCGCTTGTTCTTCCTGCCGATCAGAAGGAACTTATTCTCGCTTTCGCCCAAAGCCAGGTCAAGTTCAAGAATGTCTTTGACGATATAATCTCTGGAAAGGGTAAGGGTATCATCATGCTCTTGTCTGGTGGTCCCGGTATTGGCAAGACACTGACTGCTGAGTCGGTGGCTGAGGAGATGAAGGTTCCCCTGTACATCATGAGCGCTGGTGATCTCGGCAGCGATGCCTACGACATCGAGGAGAACCTTCAACGCATTCTCGAGATGGTGGCCAACTGGAACGCTGTCCTCCTTCTCGACGAGTGCGATGTCTTCCTCGAGGCTCGCTCAGCGCATGACATCGAACGCAATCGAATTGTTTCAATCTTCCTTCGCATGCTCGAATACTACGAGGGTATTCTCTTCCTCACCACCAATCGCGTCAAAGACATGGATCAGGCCTTCCAAAGCCGAATCCACATGTCGCTAGAGTATCCTCCCCTCGACAGCACCGCCCGAGAGTCTGTCTGGCGAGGTTTCTTGAGCCGCGCTATCAGTGTAGATGCAAAGATGGAGGGCGAATCTGCGCATGAGATTAAAGAGGAGGAGATCAAGGCTCTGGCTGGTCTGGAGCTGAATGGTCGACAGATCAAGAACGTCCTCAAGACGGCGAATCTTCTGGCTTGTCATAAGGGAGAGAAGTTGGCGTTTGCTCATTTGAGGACAGTTTTGAGGGTTGAGGGTCACTCATTGTAAGGTGTTAGGTATTGAAGATTTAGCGGGGTTATTGGAGAACTGTAAATAGATATAACTCTTGTTGCGCCATGCAAGCAGCCGTTGCCTAACCGCCGTGAGTAATAGTGCAAGTAATAACGACAAAGAACCCCAATTACCTTCGAACAAAAGACATCCCAGACCTTTTCCAAGTCCAAAATACTGTGTTTCCTAGGAAAGCAAAGTGATATTACCAAAGAGTTGTAGTGATACCCCCGCCTGCTCCTATAATTACTCCTCCATGTCTCTCTTCCACTTAACCCCGTGGATCTCGGTCATGAATTCCTCAACCCACTTCTCGAAAGGCTGACACTTCCAATTCAAGACGCCGTGAACCTCAAGATCCCAATTCCGACGACCCGCGTGACGGAGATCAGAGAATAGCATACGCAGAATTAAGGAGAAAGCCTCAATATCCTTTGAGGGGAGATTGCTGCAGTACTTCCTCACTAGACAGTGAGCTACGGGTCCCAGCCTATCGAGAAATCGACTTTGCCTCAGGCTATTTTCTATGAAACCCAGCATGTACTTCCTCGCGCTGGCGTTGGGGATAAAACAAACCCTATCTGCACACGTCTCGCCGTCAGGATGCTCGCGTTGGCAGATCTTGAACTGCATGTCCTTGCCGAGGATAGGACATGGGGGTGCACAGTCATACTCTTCATCTGCATATCGATCGCTATCGTCGTCCCAGGAAGAGTTAGGCGGCCGACTGAAGGCGGCATAGTAGTGTTGGGCGGACGATGAGTGAGGTGGAGAGACGGCATCCCTCTTCTTAATGAGGAGGTTGTGAAGACCGAGTTCGATGTCCTTGTAAAGCTGTGTGCGATAGAATCTGGCTCTCTCATCTGTATTTGCCATCTTGAATATAAAAAGATTGTGGGTTTCTGTGGGAATAAGTGTTTGCATGGGACTTCGGGTTTGAGAATGTGTAAAGTGTGATGAAATGTGGGAATATTGCGAGTCTTTGAGGACGAGAGTGTCTCGAGAATAATTACTTCTTGACAATAGATGACTTGCACAGTCGGAAGGAAGAGTCCTTTTTATAGAGACCTCAATATATTTTGGTTCAGATAGACTTCACATCAATGTACAGTAACTTCAATATAGGAAGCTTATTTGTTGAGAAGTTCTTTAGAACCACGAAATATTATTTTATAGCACTTTATAGAGTTACATTTACATAAAACTTATTAGGAATAGTGTTGGCTAAGAAAGGGTATTTTAAGATATTTTTTGGTGTCTTAAGAAATTTATTATAGACTGTTAATATTGCCTCTTTCACATTTTTATCCTTTCACTTAAACCTGTTTATCTATATTTACTCAAATTAGTATGTCTTTAAGCTATCATGTTTGACTCAGAAATACCACTATTCACTGCCCATGATTGAATCAGGTCAAATTACTACTAAGAATTTACACTGAATAAGAGAACGAGGATCTTCTCAAATGGTGCAGCTATCAAGATGAGACTTTCACGGGAATGTGAGCGCTGCAAGTCTTTTATTACCTACAAAACATAATATAGTCTCTCGATAAACTAAGTTATAGCATTAGTTGAGCCTCGCCATAGCTTTTAGACTTCATTTATAAAATTCACACAGGGTGTGTAAAATAAAGCAAAGAAGCAATATTGAAGCCAGCCTGGCTTGCCGTAACCTTCAAAGCCACCTAAAAACAAAGGTTTGGTGAAGTCGAAAGTTCTCATGATATTGATATAGAGGGTATTGCAATTCTCATGATAGTTGATTCAATTGAAGTAACTCAACTATCGAGGCTGACAAACTTGGTCTACCAACCACATTAGGCAATTCACAACAATATATCGTGCTCAACCCCGCCTCGGCCCGCTATAAGCAGCTGAAGTGCGTGAGCATTTCAACTTCTTCATGTAGGGCGTGATAACAAAGGGCGCGCTTTGACATTAGTTCCTCTCCGATCATCATTCACTTTCCAATCTAGACAAAGTCAAGAACCCTAATATCCAACAGCTTATAAATTCAATACGGGATCATAGCTTATAAATCCAACTTCGAACCATCTATAAACGCAGCCCCTACCTGCGAGTATTGGGGGCATTAGCTACACTCAAACTATCAAAATGGCAGAGTTTCAACCCAAGAGTATTCTCATTTTTGGCGCTACCGGTAACATCGGACGATATATCACGAATGCTATCGCCAATGCCCAACCAGCATTCGATCAGGTGGCCATCTTCACCTCAGAAGACACAGTTACCAGAAAACCAGAGTTGATCAAAGAGCTCAAGTCAAAGGCCGTCAAGATTATCACAGGAGATGTCAATAATACTGAAGACGTAAAGAGGGCTTACCAAGGCGTTGATACTGTCATCAGTGCGGTAGGACGCAATGTCATCGAGACACAGATCGAGCTCTTTAAAGTCGCAGCTGAGTCTGGTTCAGTGAAGTGGTTTTTCCCTTCAGAATACGGCACAGATATCGAATACGGGCCTCAGAGCGCCAGTGAGAAGCCTCATCAGCTGAAACTCAAGGTGCGAAAGTACATCCGAGAAAACGCCAATGGTCTGAAGTATACCTTTGTCGTTACTGGGCCATATATCGACATGTACTTTACCCTGTCGCCTGATGTTATTGAAGCTGGAGGGTTTGACCATAAGAACAAGAAGGCGGTCTTGATTGATAATGGGGAGGGCAAGATTGGCTTTACAACTATGCCTGAGTAAGTTTCAATGAGATCACTCTCCAAGTCTTTCTAGAGCTGTAGCTAATGTTCTCTAGTGTTGGAAAAGCCGTAGTCGCTGCTCTTCATCATCCCGCAGAGTCTTTCAACCGTGCTCTGATCGTCCAATCCTTTGTCGTCAACTCTAAGCAGATTCTCAAGGAGCTTGAGAAGCAGACGGGAGGTGAGCCATGGGAAGTTTCAAGCTACACTCTCGATGAGTTGAGGGAAGCAGAAAAGAAGGGGTGGGCCTCTGGAAATCCCAAGGCTGTTTCATATACCCTTCGGCGAATTTGGTCTGAGGGGGGCACGCTTTATGAGAAGACGGACAACAAGAGGATTGGACTCAAGGAGGAAGATCTAGAAACTCTGGAGGATGCTGTTAAGAGGGAACTTACGACTGGATACTGATCAAAACCATGTAGAGATCCCAAACATGTATATTTTGATTGCAAACGCTGAGCTTACTGAGCTCTTCGTATCTGAAGTCCATAGTGAAAACAAAAACAGTCCAGTCTCATCTAGGATTCATATGTTGTGAAACGCAAAGAATGAAAGCCTAGCTAGGATACAAAACCCCTTCGGTTGAGATGTACAAGAATTCGGATTCACTGAAATTAGCGTTTCTACTTATGTTCACATTGTTCATTTCTCAGATACCCATTCGATGTCGCATCACACCCCAATCTAAGGCCACCAAAGCCAGTTGATCTCCATGTCAGCAAGAGGGTTGCGAGGAAACCAGTCAGGGAGATATTCGCCCCATCCCCAGTAGTTTCCGGCCCCCATAGGATGATCGGCACACATTCGAATATTCATGACATCAACATCGGGAGGAAGGTCATTGGGATCCCACTCCATGGGTCCGAGACGACCGCATTTCTCCTTGGCCATGGGCCATTGATCGGCTATGGCTACGGTAGCGAGACCAGCCACGAGAAGGACTTGAGGCTTCATGTTGGCTCTGGGGTGAGATGTCAGCAAAAATCCGAAGATAGGTGGGAAATGCTTACGTCTTGAGATGCAAATGGTTGTGTTGATATGGTGGTTGGAATTATGGGTAATGAAGAAATAAGGTTAAAATAGAGGGTGAGACTGAGCACCAGAAATGAAAAAAGCTCGGGTATATAGCCTGCCACTTTGCCTATTCCGAAACGTGGCGCTTGTCCAAATGGTTTGGATGCCTAAAAGAAATGGTTGCGCTGACGCAAGCTAAGGAGAGGCGCAGCTTCGGCTCTGGGGATGACCTGACACAATGCGATATGAAGGATTATAATGTTGAATTCAGGGAATGAGCCCAGGGACTCGCTTGTAGCAGTCAGATAAGCTAACTCTAGCGACACAAGCGCCTCTTGATGGCCTGTCATTCGTGGTCTGGCGTATGCAGGCCGCTAATTTGGTCTTGATGCTCCACCTGACAGCTTCAGAGCATGTGGCCTGGAGCAAGATGCAGGAGAACTGTGGTATTCCGAAGTGGATATGTGTTCATTGAGAATCAATAAAATCTCATGAATTGACCAGATTGTAGGTTTCATTATCCACCAGGCTTGAAAGAGACAAGTTCAGCAAGATACGAGTCATCGTGTGACTGACGACAAGGGTCATTTGCTGCGCCTCGAATCCTTCAGTCTACAATCATCCCCATGACTGGCTGAATTTACTTGGTCAAATACCTGGAAACCGTCGAGTTACAGATCGATCTATTGGTCAAAGTGGATGTCTTTGTCACAGCAGCCAGTCACGGCTTTAGAGGTTGATATTGCACCAACAGCCAAGCATTTAACAACAACCTCTTGAATGTCACGTAGGGCTGAAGACCACAACAGGGGTAAGGATTCAAGACTATCTGGCTTTTTGATAAATCCGGGAGTTTCCTTTTTCTGTCAAGTTGTACAGGTAGATGACCCGACGCATGGAGCTTATAGCAACGTGTCTAGACTATCCAGAGACTACTCAGGAAACTCATGCACAAGATCACCTTTACGGTAAGAATTTCAGGTCGTTGTGGGAAAACGACAACTACTAATATCTATATTTAGTGACTGAGAAAACCTAAAGCAGGTTTATAGTTTGTGCTAACTACATGGCTTCCTTCCCCGAGCAAGAAACAGTTGTTGTTCACCACCAATCTCTCTTGGTACTTGAGACGGCGCCGAGGTCAATTTCCACGCCCAATCTTCAAGTCCAGCCGTATCATATGAGCTCTTTACTTCACTCTCTTGAAATCCCATTCTACTAATCGCTCCCAGCGTCCGATTTTCTGTCTGAGCACTACTGCCCGCAGAACTTACCACCCAGTCAATGATAAGTAAAATTCCTCCCGGTCTCAGCCGTTTTGAGAGCTGCAATATCATGTTATCCGGGTCTTCGATATGATGAAGAGCCATGCACATGACTACCACGTCAAAATCAAAGAATCCTGGCGTATCGATTTCCGGAGACGGCGTCAACTCGGGATCGATAAGATCGGCCTGAATAGCTCGCATTTTCGTCGAGGTATAGCCTGCTTTCAGTGCCATTTTGTTATACTGCTCTACCATTCCTGATGCTATATCCATGCCTCTCACTGTAGACATGAACGGTGCGAGTGCCTCGTAAAAATCAGTATATAGTTCAACAGTTAACGTCGTTAGGTCTTACCCGAGACGCGACGCCATCACCGCAGGCGTAATCTAACAGTTTTGTCGGCCTTGAAGATGGCGGCTTGATACCAATCCAGTCTATGTTCGCTCGTAGCTCTTTTGATATTTGATTACACAGCTCAATAATCCAAGGCCATCGAAATAGCGCTGGGGGGGCATTACTGACATAAGTTAGTCTTTGTGAGAAGCATACTAAGGAAAGGTTCATACTTGTAATGAGCCTTGTTATGTTCCCCCATTGACCTCGGGACTTCGTGAGATGGACCATGGTGATGATGATGAGTATGGTACTGCAGATGGTGGTGATGATGATGGCAATGGGGTACATCCTCCACAGGTTCCTGCTCCATTTTGACAAGAAGTTTAATAACGGAATTGCCAAGGTATATAGTGTATTCAATTCAAGTTTCACGATGTCCAAAACAGTCGAAGATGAGGTTTGCGA
Organism: Fusarium fujikuroi IMI 58289; assembly: GCF_900079805.1. Classification (NCBI taxonomy): domain Eukaryota; kingdom Fungi; phylum Ascomycota; class Sordariomycetes; order Hypocreales; family Nectriaceae; genus Fusarium; species Fusarium fujikuroi. The sequence goes on from NC_036625.1 coordinate 483,997, forward strand.
ACAAAAGGCTAGGTATCTTGGTCTAGCGACACCAAAAGGGTTGGTAGGTGAGAACCCTGATGGACTCTTACATCAGTCTGTCAGAAGCCACACAACAGATGAGTTCGTATCACAAGAAGCGAGCTTGAGGATGCGTCACAGTTTCAAATTGACTCAATATTGATGTTTTTCTTTTTCCCCACAAACCTACGTGGTCATGACTGTTCCGTTTATTGCTACAGACAGGTCTCAGAAGCGCAATAATCTGCATCACTGCTTCGATGAAAACCAATGTAGTTAACGGGTATTGCTTCAACTTAACTACAGATGAAATGCCTTTGATATAACTGAGATACTGTTTGACGGGTCCCTTGGCTTCAGGCGAGTTATCAGCTGTTCGCACTTCGATCAAATCAAGGTCGCCTTCGCCTTTTGATCGCCAAAAGTTCCGCCGAAAATGGGAACTCAAAATGTGATTTCATGGTACGGATGAGCAATCGGAACGGGACATGAATCACACTTCTGTAATCGACTGGAGCCTTCTTTTCTCCCTAGGAAAGGCTATCGAGGCCTGCCGAAATCCTAACGAAAACAGAACAATCAATCCAGTCTTCCTGTTGCTGTACCTAATATCAAATATGGAGTGCTCCAGGGTATCCAACCAAGATATGGATAAAGGTGATTGTATACCGACAGGGGTATAGCATGATAAGCTCCAGCTGCTTATCAGACTTACTACCCCAATTTTCCCAAAACGATCGTTTTCTACCCCAACTGTCGTCCCTCAATCATGATTAACTTCCCCAATGCTACATGGGGTTCAGCGATCAGCAACGTCATATTGTAACAAGATAAACTGAACGGGGGAATGTATCACGTGTATTGGGGAGATAATGAACACAAATTCCTCATCGAATCATGACTTGAGCACGAGTGTTGACCTATCTCGAAGTCGAATCATTTTTCATTCTATCAGAAATCCTGCATCATGACTGGTTTAGCGCAAAGATACGAGATCAATGCTGATATGGGAGAAGGCTTCGGCCGATGGAAAATGGTAAGATTTCTCGCATGCTGTGTTTTGTTTCTAAGTTAATTAAGATTCAATAGGGCCCAGATGAGGAACTTATGCCTTTGATAGATGCAGCAAATATTGCATGTGGCTTCCACGCTGGTGATCCATCCATCATGCTAAAGACAATTCGTCTCTGCAAGCAACATGGTGTCAAAGCTGGTGCTCATCCCGGCTTACAAGACCTCTTTGGCTTTGGACGCCGAAAAATGGAAATCGACCCCAAGGACATGTATGCGATGGTCTTGTATCAGGTTGGAGCTCTCAAGGCTATGTTGGACGCCGAAGGTGTTGAGTTGTCTCACATAAAACCTCACGGAGAACTCTTCTTCTACATGCAAAGAGACAAGGGGATAATGAGAGCTGTACTAGAAGCTTGTGCAACTTTCAAAGTGCCGGTATACGCCTGCCAGAACCCGGAACAGGAGGCCATGTGTAACGAGATGGGCGTTCCGTTTCAAGGAGAGGTCTATGTTGATATAGACTACTCGCCAGAGGGAAGACTTGTCCCTTTTGCGCAATCTCACCCTGTAACACCGGAGTTGTGTCATGAGCGGGCGTTTGGTGCGGCCATGAAGGACACAGGGAAGGACATCAATGGGGATCCGTTCAGCTTTGGGTTCAAGGGGAAGCCGTTCAGCATATGTCTGCATTCTGATTCGCCGACTGTGTTGGAAAATGCGAAGCTGGTTCGGCAGGCAGTGGATGAAGCGAACCGAAAGAAGTTTTCTTCACAGAATACCAATGGTCATAGATTGTAGACATTATCTCAAGAGGATGGGTACAGAAGGAAACCTGGTTTTCATAGAAATTGAAAGCCATGTGACAAATTCAGCTCACATGATTTTGAAGGCCTGATAACGTCCAGTATTTACTCTTGAAATGCTACCAATCTACTGTCGGGACTTGAATCTTTACTGTGTTTAAGCAACAGATCGGGAGAAGTACCGACAACATGGCAGTCTGACACACCTCCAAGTGAGAACTTGACTCGTTCCTCGCTAAGAATGTCAATAAGATGGTCAGAAGTTCAGACCACTCAATCTGTCCCCAAAGAATGCCGGTCCTGGTCACACATGACGAGCTATCAATGCGGGGATGGTAGCTTAGCTCCTAGCTCCCCCTGTCCCTCATATCAAGGGTCGCGCGATAAGAGTCGAAAGGTTGGGGTAGAAATAGGTTGTCTAGATTACCTATCGCAAGCCACTTCGTCTAGTAAGTGATAGTAAGGTAGTATAAATCATATAGATGTCTCGATGATCTGCATTGCTGTGATGCTTTAAGACAAGGTGCAGTCTTTACGTACTTTTTTTTCTCAAAATCCACAGAATTCTCATTGCTGTCCCTATTGTCTTATTGATATTTACTTCGTAATCAAATACCAGTGCAATGACTTCTGGAGTCGCCATTCCTGGAACTGTCCAGCTCGTCGATGTCCAAGGCATCTTCAACGTGAAGCATGGCCAGCAATCACGCGACATCGTCCTCGTTCCGCAGCCCACTGACGACCCCGATGATCCTCTTCGCTGGAGTATCCCTCGAAAGACAAGGAATATCATCTGCGCCATGGTATGGTGCTTCTTCGTGGCCGCTATGATTTCTGGTCTGTCACCAGCATATATCCTGATCGAGAAAGACACTGGTATTTCGATCGCAGACCTGAGTACCGGCAACGGAATTCTGTTTCTTTTCCTTGGTTGGGGGACGATGATTACCCAATGTGTTGCTCTTGCATATGGTCGACGCTTCACTCTTATTGTTTCTGTCATTCTTACTACTGGAATCACTCTTTGGACTGCGTTCATCAAATCGAGAGGCGAGTTCTTCACCAATCGAGTTCTGCTTGGTATCTGTGCTTCGCCCCAAGAGACTCTCATCGAAGTCATTATTGGAGACATCTTCTTTGCGCATGATCGAGGCTTCTACATGGGTGCCTATAGTTGGACTCTATGGTGTGGCGCGTTCCTTGCACCCGTTGCATCTGGCTATGTTGCCCAGGAACTCGGCTGGCGATGGATCCAGTATATCCTCGCCATAATCGGAGGAAGCGTCGCTATCATCACCTTTTTCCTGTTTGAGGAGACCATGTTCTACCGCCATCACGACGTCGGAAATCTTTCTGATACAGCTGCGCTCGACCCAGCTACCATCAAAGCCTCTGCGACAGTCGGAAAAGACATCGAGACTCCATCAGAGAAGCAAAACCCTTCAGTCCAAGACGAGAAGTCCACATCAAGATCTATGGAGGCAACGGCGTATACATCAGGTGAGAGCGAAAAGACCTATATGGGGAAGCTCAAGGTCTGGGGTTATCGCGACTCGCGACAGCCTAGCACCTTCAAGCTCTTCTTCCTTCCCATCCGTCTGCTCTTTTCGTTCCCCGGTATTGGCTTTGGTGGTCTTCTCGTGGGTGGGATTCTCGCCTGGTACAACGTTGTTGGAGGTTCTCTGGCTCTGATCCTGGGCAATCCTCCTTACAACTTTAGCGCCAACAACATTGGACTCACGTACCTTGCTTCTGTTGTCGGTGTCACTGTCGGATGCTTCCTTTCTGGTTGGATGTCAGATGCTCTGGCCTTGTTCCTTGCCCGTCGTAATGGAGGTGTCATGGAACCCGAGCAGCGTCTTTGGACTTGTCTGGTCGCGCTTGTCATGCATCCGGCGGGCTGTCTGTTGTATGGCGTTGGCGCTTCGTATCACATCCACTGGTTTGGAGTTGTCTTTGGCCTCGGGTTGATCTGCGTAACTCTTCCCATGGGCTCTAATCTCGCTTTCACTTATATCCTTGACACTTACAAGGAGGTCGCTGGCGAAGGTCTTGTATCGACCATCTTGATTCGTAACATGATGGGTATGTACACAGTTCAATCGCCATATCTTCACTAATAACACTACCCAGGTTTCGCGTTTGGGTACGCTGTGGTTCCAATGATCGAGAACCTTGGACTTCGCGATGCCTTCATCCTCATAGCTGTGTTGGGAGAGGCTGTCTGGTGCACTGCGATCATGATGATATATGTTGGCAAGCCTCTGAGAAGATGGACCGCGCATTCTTATTGGAATCTGATTGAGCATTACGGTGCGACTGCTCATTGATCTTGTCCCTCAGTTACTAAGCTCCAGTGGTAGAAAAGCAGAGACTTGGTGTCATCCGGTCAAGCAGTCTATTTCTTCTAGATAGTTTGAACCAAATCATTACATCTTTGATTGAGCATCATCGCATCGCGATCGCAATTGCTAAAATTGAAGCCTGATACGTACCAGCCATTCCTGAAGTCCCATGTAAATACTGGCATGATATCCGTCCTCTGCATTTGGTCTCCCATACTTACTTGACTGTGTACGTGGCAGTACGGATTTCAGTATCTTTCAGCTCCAAAAGTTTAGCCTGTTACCAAATATTTCCGGAATAGCCTCTATAGGTCATCACAACACTTTTACATCCGTATCTCCTGTGGCCTCAATGAGCTCACTGACATGGGGATCCTGTTACACCTCCCAATTTCTACCCCGATGGCTTGCCTTATTAAGAACACCAATCCCGTGTGCCCGAATTCTTGCCTGTTTTGATCACCCCGCGTTGGGGTAGATAAGCTATCGAGATAGTGCATCCTAACCTGGAGGTGGAGAGGTTATCCCCAGTTTTGATAACACCTCCAAGCTGCTGTTCATCAACTCATACGTTCGTTCCATGTTCTTGATCAGTTCATAATGAGTCCAATTTTTCGGACATTTACCCAAAAGTTACCTTTATTCTCACATCTGTCTTCTCATACGTTGTTCTTTTAGCAACTCCAATTCGCCACAGTTACAGTCATGGGTTCACTTGACTTACATCCACTACAGCACATTCGCAAGGTGTTGATAGCGAATCGCGGCGAGATTGCTGTTCGCTGCATAAATGCTTGTCGAAAACTTGGACTCCATGTTGTCTCGGTGTTTACCAACGCAGATGCAACTTCTCTGCATGTGAAGTTGGCGGACGAGGCAATCCTTTTACCGGGCGAGGATAGCTCGGCTTATACAGATGGGTAAGTATAGAGGATTCATCTTACCAACCCACAGCATCTAATCATTAATGACATATAGTGATGCCATATTGGAAATCTGCAAGCGCATAGGTGCAAATGTCGTATTTCCCGGATATGGCTTTCTCAGTGAGAACGCAGAGTTCGCTGACACAATTTCCTCTGCTGGCATCGTCTTCGCTGGCCCCTCCACAGCTTCAATAAGAGCCATGGGCCTAAAGCACGAGGCCAGAGGTATCGCACAATCGGCCAATGTTCCAGTCATCCCTGGCACTCAACTATTAGCTTCCGCTGAGGAGGCCACCAAAGCGGCGACAGAGTTGGGCTTCCCGGTCATGCTGAAAGCCACTGGAGGTGGCGGTGGCATGGGTCTTCAGATCTGTAATTCAGCAGATGAGATTGCGAAGGCGTTTGCTATGGTTGAGAGTCGCGCTGGTACGCTCTTCAAGAATAAAGGAGTATTCTTGGAAAAGTACTACCCTCGTTCTCGTCACATCGAAGTTCAGGTGGCAGGCAACGGTGAGATCGTTGTCGCTTTTGGAGAACGCGAGTGCTCGTTACAAAGACGTCATCAGAAAGTGGTCGAGGAGTCTCCGAGCCCATTCTTGGAACGCCATGCCGGGCTGCGCGAAAGAATGCTCGACGCAGCCATCAACTACGCACTCCAGCTGAAGTACAAGAGCGTTGGTACAGTTGAGTTTCTTGTTGACGACGACACTGCGCAGTTCTTCTTCCTGGAAATGAACACTCGACTACAAGTGGAACATGGTATCTCTGAGCTGTGCTACGGAGTTGACCTAGTAGAGTTGATGTTAAGACAAGCAGACTATGAACTTCAGGGCCAACTTGGCATCCCCTCTGAGACTCTCAAGGGACTGGGCAGACCGCAGCCTCTTGGCTCAGCGATTGAAGTTCGTGTTTATGCCGAGATACCGCTCTGCAACTTCGCTCCCAGTCCTGGTGTTCTCCCACACGTCCATTGGCCACAAGGCGATGGTGTGCGAGTTGACACTTGGGTCCAAAGCGGTCAACGCATTACTCCTCTTTACGATCCATTAATCGGTAAGGTTATGGTTCATAGCCCCGACGGTCGGGAAGCTGCGCGACGCAAAATGCTTGCAGTACTGGCAGATACAAAACTTCAGGGAACGCAGTCTAACCTTGAGTACCTCTCTGCAATTCTCGACTCTGAGTTATTCGCAAGCGGGAACACCCTGACCAATTCACTATCGACTTTCCACTTTAAGAGTTGCTCCGTGCAAGTCCTTGAGCCTGGTGTATCCACCACGATCCAAGATTATCCAGGGCGCGTCTCTGTTGGACACGGCGTGCCCCCAGGAGGGCCCATGGATGACCTCAGTGCTCGGATAGCAAACATTTTGGTTGGTAACGATGAAGGAGTTGAGTTATTGGAGGTAACCTTATCTGGTCCCAAGCTGCTGTTTCATGAGGCTGCGATTGTCAGTGTTTGTGGTGCCGAGCTTCCCATTGCAGTCGATGGTAGCCCACAGCCGCTATGGTCCAGACTTGTGGTCAAACAAGGTCAGACTTTGAGTCTAGGTAAGGTCACTGGAAGTGGTGTGCGAGCATACCTGGCTGTTAGAGGTGGCTTTCCCGACGTCCCGGCGTTCCTCGGCTCCAAGTCAACCGCCCCTGAGCTCGGGTTCGGTGGCTACCAAGGTCGAAAACTCCAGACACACGATATCCTCGCACTGAGTCCTGATTCCAACGTGCGAGCTGCCGAAGCGACACCGTTCACCCTTCCATCCCACCATGTACCCAAATTCGGAAGCACCATTATCTGTTGTATTGACGGGCCGTACGGTTCTGATGATATCCTGACAGAGGAGGGATCGAAGACGCTGTATGAGGGGGAATGGAATGTCAGCCACAACAGTGGTCGAAGTGGTATACGCTTGCAAGGACCGCGATTGAAGTGGGCTCGAACATCTGGAGGAGGTGGAGGATCACATCCGTCTAATGTGTTCGAATACGGGTATCCCAATGGCGGTGTCAACTTTACTGGAGAGTCTCCCATCATATTTGCCAATGACCGGCCTGATCTTGGTGGTTTTGTCTGCCCAACGACAATCTGCTCTGGGGAGATGTGGAAGCTCGGTCAACTCAAACCCGGTGATACCGTTCGGCTGCAATCCGTGTCATACGAGGATGCTCTGAAGATCACTCATGAGAAGAACGCCTATCTTGAAGCTTTGGCGGCCTTCGCTAATGGAAAGTCTGGGGATGTAAGTGCTCTACGAACGCCCATCGTCGCGAAGGCCCCATCCTCCATTCTGCATCAGTCACCCGCAAGGGGCGTACATCCCCAGGTGATATATCGTCAAGGAGGAGATATGAGCATAATTGTCCAGTATGGCAACCAGACTTCGGACTTGCGAAACACAGTCTGTGTCCAATTGCTCACCCAGCAGCTGGCAGCTGCGAAACTGCCCAGTGTGCGAGGTGATCCTAACATTGCCACTCTCACTGTACGCTTTGATCCAGTCCATATCGATCGTGCCGAGCTTCTCCAGCAGCTTCTGGTCTTTGATACGAACATTGGCGATATTAGCGGGGTGAAAATTCCTGCTCGACAAATAAGACTGCCTGTCTGCCTTGACCACTCTTCACTCGAGGAGTCAGCGCAGCGGTATATGGAGAACATCAGACCTACAGCTGCATATCTCCCAGATAATGTCGAATATCTCCGCAAGAACAATGCTCTTGCGACGCGCCGAGACGTATTGGACTCTCTTCTCAAAACACCATGGTTGACAGTTGCCGTTGGTTTCTTCGTCGGAACACCCATCCTATTCCCTCTCGACCCGTGGCGAGTGCTGACAGGCCAGAAGTATAATCCCAGTAGAGGCTATACTCCGAGTGGCTCGGTAGGATTGGGAGGGTCAACAGTCGCCATATATCCTGTTGCTGCACCCGGAGGATACCAGCTCATGGGCCGAACACTTGGAGGATGGGATTCGACAGGTAACCGGCCTGGCTTCTCTCCCAAGAAGCCTTGGCTGTTCAATCACCTTGATCTGGTCAGTTTCTACGAGGTGACTGAACAAGAATATGACAAGATGGAGCGAGATTTTGAGGCTGGTCAGTATACTTTTGACATTAGCGAAACAATCATCGATATGGATCAGTACATCGCCAAGTTTGACGCTGCAGAGAAGGATCCAGAGTATCAATCATGGCGAGACCGCCAATCAAAGGCAGCTGATGAGCTGGCTGCACTTGAACAGAGTCTGTTCGATGAATGGACCATCTCAAAACAGTCCAGTGGTGGAGCAGACGAGGACGGCGACATTGACTCGGACGAGATTGCTGTTATTGAATCGCCTGTAAATGCGAATGTCTGGAAGGTCCTTGTCAAGCCTGGTGATGTCCTGCAGGCAGGACAGACTGTAGCGGTTCTTGAAGCCATGAAGATGGAGATTAATTTGGTTGTTGGTGAAGATCAGGTCGGCACTGAAGTAGTAAAGGTTGCTCAACCACCGGGAAGTGTTGTAAGCCCGGGAACGATCGTTGTAAAGGCTCGAAGAAAACAAGACTAGATCATAGTGTACAATAAATTGAGACAAAAATTGGAACAGCAACGAATGCCAAGCTCTCGCTTCATGTAAAGAGGTTGAGTAATCTTGAGATTAAACTTTGACTAAGGTGCCTTTATCTGGACGATCGGGAATAGTGCTGGAAGGTCACTGAAGGTCACTGGATGCTAGCGGCCATGGTTACCGGTTCAGCGGTTATGCCGTCACGTGGTTCCACTCGACCGGGCCGGTCTTGGAGGGCCTTGGAGCCAACCCCAGTTCTTCTGTCAGTTATCGACTACGCTCCACGAATACTCCCTGTCTGACCTGGTTGGTACGAAGATGTTGAAACTGACCAATGTTTATACTTTTTTCCATCAGACTTAGTTCAAGTCGCCAATTTTGTATCCAAGGATGCAGTCCAGTATACAGCACCGATGATATCACCGACCAAACGTCCCACTTTACACCATGAAAGGCAGACCTCGGCTCCCTGTGCCTCTTTGCAGGTTCTGCAATAAGGAGTTCAAGAGACAGGAACATCTTGAAAGGCATATCCGTACACGTGAGTCACTCTGCTAGAGCCATTGTTGAGGTGATGCTGATCATTCTCCAGATACTCGCGAAAGACCATATGGGTGTTCATGCGGCCGAACATTTACAAGACAGTGAGTTGGCATATCAATGTTTGCCTGCACCGGTGACAGAGCTTACCAAACCATAGAGATCTACTAAATCGTCACCGACGACTTTCTCAATGCTCTACCAATGGCTCAGGCAAACAAGCGGAATCAAATCTAGCGATATCACCCGACGGGGCTGTGACAACTTCACCCTCTATCTCACAAGCTAGCGACGAGAACAATCATCACAGTAGCCAGCTGCAGTCTCAAGGAAACCCCTCTAATTTAATGTCTATGTCAGTCTCTCCCCAGACCATGTCTTCTCAACAAGACATGATGAGCCGATTTTCAATTCATGACCGGCCTCTGGGTTATCAAGCCCAGACACCAGGCCATATCTTTGAGCCACCAAAAGATCCCATCCGCAACAGCAATTCAACCCCGGCTGGTGCTTTGGATAGCCTTGACTTCATGCAATTCGAGTCGTTCAACGCGGATATGTTTCCTGATGAGATGGACATGATCAATAGTTATCTCGGGGAAGTTCTCCCCCCTGAAGACTCGCATCAAGGATTTACACCGGATACGTCAAACTTTTTTACTCAATCATTTATTCCAGAGCCAGTTCTTGCCCCTGCTCCCTCGAGTCATTTACAGCTTGAGGCGCCTGGCCATATAGAATTGAGCAACGCGCCAGCGTCGGCCCTACCTTTCTGCCAGAAACGGCAAGCCCAAGCAGCTCCAGTTCGAAATAAGGTTGACCAGTTGCTTGATACTACAGAAGATATTGTAGCAACAAACCCCTGGGCTGTATCAGCTGCTGCTCATGAAAGGCTTTCTATAGAGTTCTCGAAGCACAGGTCAGATATCCCCCAGTCATTTACACTTCCCAGCAGACATGCGTTATCTCGATACATCGCAAGCTGGATACGAGGCTATCATCCACATTTACCATTCGTCCACCTTCCGACTACCAATCTGGAATCCATGTCACCTATACTTCTCTTGACGCTGGCAGCTACAGGATCATTCTATGGATTTGAGCACCCTCAGGGATACACTATGTACTTTGTGGCCAAGGCTATGATCAACCATGAGCTAGAGGAGAGACGCCGTGTGTCAAATCGCCATATTCTAAACGGTTTCCCCCGTTTTGCAGCTCTCCCTACAAGCTCCACAGAAGTCTACGATCCGCCAACAAATCACCCTGCGGTTTTAACGAAATTTGATATTGAACTATTACAATCCTTGTTGATTGCCGTAATGACTATGTCATGGCTGGACGGACCACTTGCAGAGGAGGCACTTGCTATGAGTAGCCAGTTGACCGCTCTCACCCGCGACATTCCGAAACGTCTACCAGAGGATCATCCCAATGATACATGGGAGAATTGGGGCCGTGATGAAGAGAGACGACGCACCTTACTCTCGGCATACTTCACATTAAATATCCAAACCATCTGCTTTAATGTACCGCCTCAGATGACAGCAGCAGAGTTTAGCTTCGAGCTTCCTTGCTCTGAAGCTGAGTTCAACGCGCCAGACTCGGAAACATGGAATCGTGTGCGACGAAAGGTCGACCCACGCAAGCTCAACTTTCAGTCATGCTTTAAGCAATTACTATCCGGAGAGCCACTCGCCAAGGAGGTCTCGGCAACTGAGTTTGGCAATTATATGCTTATCCAGAGTTTGCTGATACAGATCTACTTTGAGCGTCAAGTATCGTCTGCCCTGTTGTCTCCATCGCCAAGTCTGTCAGAGAGCGCCATTGCGACTTATGCTGCTGCACTCGGCGCCTGGCAATCTTGCTGGGACTCTGCAATCGAATCTGCCCCCGATCCGTCCTCTAGGAATTCGCCGCTACCTTTCAACTCGACTGCTATGCTCCGGCTAGCTCATATTCATCTTGGCTTTGGCCTCTACAGTCAATGCGAGTTGCTATCTCGAGATCCTATCGTCAAAGCTCGAGTATTCGAATCGTATCAGAATCCATTGCCCCTGCGTGCTCCGCACCTTGATCAAGCTGTTCTACATGCAATCTACGCTTTGAGGATACCTGTGAGAGTCGGCATCGCATTCGTGGCGCGCGGCCGTACAGGTCACTGGAGTGTCCAGCATGCTATCAGTCACTTTGGATGCGCCCTTCTACTTACCCACTGGCTTGAAAATATTTATCAGCTAGTTCTGTCGGATGGTGCGTCAGCTCTCAGAGAGGAGGAAAAGCGCCTGCTGTCTATGGTCGACCGTCTAGTTGAAGAAACTCATCTAGAGGCCTCGCTTGGCCCCAAATCCGACTTTCCTAGCAGGATAAGACGCTTGGCTATTGCAGCAGTGAAGCTTTGGGCAGAAACCTGCAAGGGTATACAGGTCTATGAGATCGTACATGTCGTTGGAGAAACACTTTCGCTAGTGGCAGAATCACTAGAGAAGCAAATCTAGGTTTTGGACCAGAAGAGCCTGGCCTTAGCTGGCTGTACATGCATGTGTAATATTAATAACATGGAAAGGCTGGGAATTTGAGGTTGTATTCTCCCATAGGAATGTTCCACGCAGACTTTAACTCAACGTTTCCAGAGTTACATCATAGACTACCGCGGAAAACTTGGAATGTGTTATAACAATATTGGGTACTGGAGAACCTCTTCGATGTTCAAAACTTTCAAAAGACCAAGCACTGAGTTCATGGACTGAAGTGGTAGAGTAGCCTGTACTGAATAAAAAAGTTAGAGTTGAATTCTGCTATTGTTCGGACTATTATGTCTTTGTTCGAGAGACCCAATGTCAGTGTACTTCTTCCTGGAAGAACACTCGGTAGCATGTTGATATCGGACAAGCCGTTCGTTCTGTTAGTGCGGAAATTATATTTAAAAAATCATATATAATACACTTCCTAACCCGCTGTTAACATTCAGTTCCAGTAATAAATCTAGTCAGTATTCATAGTCCCCCTTCCCCTACACCTCCTGCTCCACCGATTGCAGCAACCATAGTCACAAAGAGACAGAGCCCAAAACAAGGAAAAAAGAAAGACTCGCTAAGTTCTCTGTTGTTGATATGAGCTCTCAACCACAAGTCTCAACGGCAAATAACACAGTGGGAAAGAATCGCTCGAAGCATGTCAACATGTGTCGTCTTCTTAAGCTCCAGTATGCTTGCTCTAGCAATGGCGAACCCCATTACATGGAGAACGCCCAGGGTGCATTCATTCCTTGCAATGACAGACACGGCTGTTTAATAGAAGATGTATTATCTCTGAAGCCAGGGTCTGACACGAGCCCACCAGGTTCCCCTATCGAAAGGGAGTACACCATTGTGAAGATTGGAGGTGACTGCGAGACATGCGCTAATCAAAAGACAAGGAAAATTGAGGAGGATGATCAGGTCTTTATTGAGATGAATTCTGTAGTTGGCAGAACGGAAAGGGATTTCCACGGCATGATCAGGCGTTGTGGCGAGATTGCTGTCGATAACAGGAGGCGAATGTTGAATAATGTTAGAAGCCAATATCTACCAAACGATACTTGTTCTTCAGGGTCCTGCCAGAATCAGGTTTATGTTTCTCATGCTGGCCATAAGGGAATGTTCTGTAGGAACCATACTTGCTCCGCCCGGGAGTTTGATTGCCTCACAGATGTTTCTACTACAAGGAATAGTCCCCAATACTCCATATACTGCCCTCGACATACTTGCAGTAAAAGTGGATGTGGGCTCCAGATCCTGGCTCACGATACTCCCCTTTGCAAGAGGCATCACGATCAGCTTGAATTGGCTATTTCCGTTCTTCGTTGAGAGCTACTGGTTTGTTTGAGAAGCCTATCATATTCCAGCAAGGTATGCCTGGCTTTGAAATAGCCCAGCGAAAAATATTATACGCCGCCTCGAAAGTATGTCACTCCAGCACGCTGCAAACGAAGAGTCCTGTCAGCGGCAAAGAATGACGATTTCGTATTTATAGGAGACGGGCGGGTTGACCAAGGGCATGGGGTCAGAACTTATATTCCTATATATCAAGGTTGGAGGCTGCTTTCCTTACTATCTATATACTACATTTTCACATAGCATATACTCTTGACTATATAGCCCGTTTGAACTCATCTCACCTCCGTACTGGTACATTAGACATCCTCCTACCTTGATCCTTTGGTTGTTGCAAAGCATTTATAGACCTAATAGAGAAACTGGAGTCAACAGTAGTCACCTACAAAAGCCTCCAGGAACATATATCATCCTAGATAGTCTGTCACGACTTGTTTGGCTGGATCCTTTCTGTCACATTCTTCAGAGTCGCGAATCCAACTCAAATCAAATCTACCAAGGATTGCAGTTTTCTTTAAAAAGGTATTTTCGTTGTTCTCATATAGTCCCAAACTCCCTATCCTTTTCCGAAGCTTCCAGCATCACAAGAGTCCTCTATCAGTACCCATGCCTCCCAATCCAATTTTCATTCTGATTGACCCCTCTATGAGGTCTCCTTCTTCTCCTCGACCTTTTCATCTCCCTCCTCGATCTCAACCGACCCAACGGCAGCGCTCAGACCACCCTCTTCTTGGTTCTTTTCCTCAAGCTTCTTAGCAGTTGACAAGAAGTACTCAGCAACGTCGTTCTTGTGGTTGAAGTAGGCCAGATCAAGAGGAACGTAGTTCTGCTCGTTTGCCAGCGCGGGGGAAGCGCCTTGCTCCAGGAGCAGCTTGATGACATCGAGGTGACCGCCCAGTGCTGCCCAGTGAAGGCCTGTGTTTCCGGCCTCGTTTGCCTCGTCAAGAAATGCCTGCTTCTGCTCCTTTGGTTGGGTATCGAAATATTGGATGAGTTGCCTGACGATTTCTACAATATGTTAGTCTGGCATTGTTTCACAGTTGGACTCCAAAATGGTTCTTAGGCCTCGCAAAATCTCATTTGTTTCAGGGTTGGACATACCTAGGTGACCATTTCCTGTCGCCATGTGTAAACATGTTGACTTGTTGGAAGCATCTTGAGCAGCCGCTACAATCTCAGCAGGACTGACATTCTCCCGCTCCGCCAGACTCTTGATAGTCTCAGTCAGATCCTCCTGCTCTCCTGCTCGCGCAAAGTAAATGAGATCATCAATCTCTTCTTCCGTGAGTTTGGGTGCCATGATGATGCGCTTGGTGATGTTTTCAGGTCAAGAATATAAAATTTTATGATGAGGGGACTGTGTGGTTAGATACCCCGCTATTTTCGCACCGTGTGGAGTGTAGATCGCTGCAGGGTAGTTAAGTTCAATTTTCACCCTCGATTTTAGGGAAAGGAAAAGTAAACTACCAGCTGACTTAGTCGCTGTGTCAGTAAATTCCCTCTTTTCCCTTGTGAATTGACTCCTTTACCGAAGATCATAATAGAGTTCCCTTCAAATAATCCATGCAAGTCAAATTCTCTCACTAATGAGTGCTTCCCCAATTTCGCCATCAAGCCATGAACACAAGTCTCCAGATTCATCCAGCCATTCAATTTCTGTCTTGACTCCGAGCATTGTCATCAGTTGCAACTCGAGTCGTAATTCTGAGCCTTCAAGCTCATTTTGAGAGCGCAGGCTGATCTTCTTGAATGTTGAGATAGCTACAGCCCGCTCTCTGCCATTCAAATAGGTGACGGGATTACGGCACTGGATTGACGTGATAGACACATGGCTTGGTTGTCCGTAGTTACTGAGTGAGGTATCAGTATGACCTCGGGAGAGATGCACTGATCTGATACCGAGCCACCGCAATGCTTCTATACCGAGATCAGCTTCATGGCTCAGTCTTTCGGATCCGTATCGGTAGCATCGCAAGATCTTGACGCCGTCCGGATCGTAGTCAAATAGCCCCAGGAGCGGCAGTTGGGGGTACTGTGTATGAACAAAGTTCAGGAACGAACGCGTGGTCAAATCAGGATATCCTTTGGCCTCCTTGAGTCAGCTCGGGCGTCGCGTTTCACATTGTCCAAACATACTGTGACAAGCACTCCAGGACCAAAGATGCAGTTTCTCCAAAATTGGGACGAGCAGAGCGATCGAAAAACGGCCTGCAGGAGTCAGCTTCATCGAGGTGACGAAGAATCTGTACCTCTTACATCTTTCTCAACAACAAGAATCCATTTGATGTTTTGAACATCAATGCTTGAGATTGACTGAACAGTCGGGATAGCAACTCCCTACATCACTCAGAATCAAACAGAATCATACCTCAAAAAGTCTTACCAGATCTCCCGAACAAGGGTTCAATGTACTCCCATCGTGGAAGCGTATTAGCAACGGTCCAGCCAGGGCACCCTTTGATGCTGCAACCTGTTCCAGTTAGTTGAAGTACAGCGGGTGCTTTTAACAAGACGTACAATATTCAAGTCCCCACGACTGATACCAAGATTGAAAGCAATGTCATCAACGAGGTCATCCACTTGGCCTTGCTTCTCAAAGAGATGCTGGTGTTGGTAAAATATGTGGCTGCATATGAGCCCATTAGTACATCTCTTGCATCTGGGGCCAATGCACTAACCGCTTGGTCAGAACGGTGCCAGACACAAGAGCATCATGTGATAGCTGAAGAATGAGAAGTATGCGCGCTGAAACTTGTCAGTCAAATTAACAGACAACTCTGCTGAAGCCTGACCAAACTTGACTGCTTCCTGTTGGTTACGACCAGGGAAGTGAACCTGTTCTGGCTGTGCATTTGCGGCGCGACGTGTTGACCTTCGTGCAGAAAATGGTATTGATAACTCATGTCCCGCAGCTAAAGCGCTGATGATTTGCGCAAGAATGTCCTCAATACGAGTGACAACCGTTCCAGCATTGGGGTTGTTAATTATCGTATTCGTATCAGTATTCTCGTTCGCTGTCGCTGATGATGTGTGATTAGCTTGGGGACTCTGGGTTAGTTCTGGTATAGCAATTGAATGAGCAATTTCTGCCTCTTCGTCCATGATTTCTTGGCGCTTATTGAAACAAGCTTAGGACTTGGATGATTTTCGTAAGTAAAGTTCAAGATCTTGTCCGAATACGCAGTAGAGTCTCAATGCGCGATGCTGTTCTGTGGAGGTTTTCAAGATTGCCCAATCCCGAGAGTTAATTGATTTTCAGGGGCTTGACCGCTAGACATGGGGGGTATGATATGCTGCAGGTGCCACCAGAAGACGGCGGGCCCTCCCGTACATCGGGGCGTACAGCGGGCTGGTAATTCCATCCGCCCCCGTGTTATAGTTTAGTTTTAAATCATGTGCTGCTCATCAACTTTTGACCAGGGGATTGTTCATGATCATTCCACTGCTCTTCTCTGAATTGACCCGCGAAACCTGCCGCTGAGACCATCAAACTCACCCAAACATGGTCGCAAATTCTACTGGGCTTGAAGGTAGCGCGCTAAAGTCGCGTAAGCGCGCTGCTGACTCCGAGTTGGAACCACTGTTGAAACAGGGTCAGCCATTCCCCAAGCAGCCTCGCATCAGCTCACATCTGGACACGACAAGATGGAGGCTCAAGGACGACGACAGCCGTCACACGTGGCACTACCTTGAAAATGATGATGATGCGAAGGAGTGGCCACAGAGTTATGCTGAGAAATGGTACCTGAATTTGCCTCTGGTATGTTCTTTGCCAGATCCTCTATCAATCGCAACTAACATGTCGGACAAAGGATCTCCCTGACCTACCCACCCCCGACAACCCATTGGCCGCCGCGGAGAACGGTCTCGACTTTTTCGAAAAGCTTCAACTTCCCAGCGGGCATTGGGGTTGCGAGTATGGCGGACCGATGTTCCTCCTCCCCGGCATCGTCATGACCTGGTATGTCACCAGGACGCCAGTTTCCTCCGCCAAAGCGACCGCGATCTATAACTACATATCCGCACGAGCGCATCCAGAGGACGGTGGCTGGGGACTACATATCGAAGGCGAGAGCAGCGTCTTCGGAACACTGATGAATTATGTGGCCCTTCGACTTCTCGGCGTCGACCCTGAGGACCCAGTTCTGGTCAAGGCCAGAGGAACTCTACACACGATGGGAGGAGCATTGTATGCGCCACACTGGGCCAAGTTCTGGATGGCTGTTTTGGGACTCATGAGCTGGGATATCGTCAACCCTGTGCCACCAGAGTTTTGGTTGCTTCCTGATTGGGTTCCTTTCGCGCCATGGAGATGGTGGATTCACATTCGAATGGTGTTCCTACCGATGGGCTGGCTATACTCGAAACGATGGAGCTGTGAAGAGACTGATGTGATTCGGTCGCTGAAGAAAGAAGTGTTCCTCGAGGATTACGCCAAGATCAACTGGTCAAGCCATCGTAACAGCATTGGCGCTATAGACAATTATCACCCCAAATCATGTTTTCTCAACGCCGCCAATTGGGTGCTTGCCAATATCTGGATGCCCTATCTGCGACCCAATTTCCTCAAAGAGAAAGCCGAAGCATGGGCTAGCAAGCAAGTCGATATGGAGGATGCCAATACAGGCTATGCCTGCTTGGCCCCTGTCAACGCTGCTATGAACACTGTTATGTGCTATGCTCGCGATGGCCCCGATAATTATGGTGTCAAGAGGCATATCGAGCGACTTGAAGAGTATCTTTGGGTCAAGGACGAAGGCATGTTGGCCAACGGCACCAATGGTGTTCAATGCTGGGACACGGCGTTCTTGATTCAGGCTGTTTTTGAGGCTGGCCTTCACAAAAACGAAAAGTACCGGCCTATGCTCATGAAGTCGCTGCACTACTTGGAACGTCAGCAGATTCGAGAGGACTGTGTCGATCAGGAAGTGTGCTATCGTCAACCGCGAAAGGGTGGCTGGCCATTCAGCAACAGGGATCAGGGATACGGTGTCAGTGATTGCATTTCGGAAGCACTCAAGGCTATTATTCTTCTGCAAAAGGTGGGCGGCCTTCCTGAGGTTCTCGAAGATCGACGTCTTTTCGACGCTGTCGATACTCTGCTCCTGTACCAGAACGACAACGGCGGCATGTCCTCATACGAGAAGCGACGAGGAGGCGAATGGTTGGAGATGCTCAATGCCGCTGAGGTTTTTGGCCGTATCATGATTGAATATGACTACCCTGAATGTACAACAGCTTGCGTGACAGCTTTATCCATGTTCAACAAGCACTGGCCAGACTACCGAACAGACGAGGTCAGGACACTTATCCGGACGGCCGCCGAATGGATCAAGTCCAACCAAGCACCTGATGGCAGCTGGTACGGAAGTTGGGGTATCTGCTTCACGTACGCCGGTATGTTTGCGCTTGAAAGCATGAAGCACATCGGCCAGACATACGCAACAGGCGAGAACTCTAGACGCGGTTGCGATTTCTTCATCTCCAAGCAAAGAGCTGATGGCGGATGGTCAGAAAGCTACAAGGTACGTTACACAGACTTTGCTTTACGGTTCTTACTAACAATCACAGGCCTGCGAAACGATGACATACATCGAACATCCTTCAGGCTCCCTTGTTGTTCAAACAGCCTGGGCTCTGATCGGACTGATGGAAGCGGAGTACCCTCACGTGGAACCTCTGAGACGAGGTATCCAGTTCATCATGGACCGTCAAAAGCCCAATGGAGAGTGGCTGCAGGAGGCAATCGAGGGTGTCTTCAATAAGTCATGCATGATTTCGTATCCCAACTACAAGTTCACCTTCACCATCAAGGCCCTTGGCATGTTTGCCAAAAGGTTTCCCGAAGAAAAGCTGGTACCAAGCTGGGCGGTCGCGGAAAACGGAACGAATGGAGTGAAGACAAATGGTGTCAAGACAGTGGAGATAAAGGTGAATGGCGCAAAGCCAAATGGTGTCAAGACCAACGGTGTCAAGGGGAAGGGTAACTAAAAACTAGACGGATGGATACTACATATGATGCATGAATTACAAGGTAGGATATAATGAGAAGGCGACTGTCGAAGTCAATCCCTCGAAAATAATCATAATAACGAATGCATCAAGAATATGCATTTCAGACACCTCCATGACTATTTGAGATACTGTCTGGCCCTAGGATTCTGTCCCTCACATTGACCTGCATACAAGAAGTCTCATGCTTGCCGACCGTTCCTCTGCTTCTCACTGCATCTTCATTCCTAACTGCTCTCCTCTCTCAGCCCTAAATCTAAAACTATACCAGGTGTCGCCCCGACCTCGTTTCCTGTATTGCCCCTCTCCATTCATTATCCTCCTGCAATACCCGTCGTCTGATCAGGCTCCCTTCAGCGTGCAACGATCCCACTCATATCTGTAATACGCACCCGACAAATCTACAGAAATACTAATAGCGTCTTCTTCACACCATCAGGCCAGCCGATGAATGCAATGAAAAAGAGAGTTCGCACGCCAGAAGCATACTGAGAGTCAAAAAATTGTGCCCTTCCACTCCGATACCTTGAACATCAGAGTGGGTAATTGACTGTTGGTCGCCAGGGTCGCGAGCAACACACAGGATAGCCAATATCCAGCTGCGGGGCGAGAAGCGCAGCATGAAGAAGAAAAGAAGACAAGATCGAGTCCAGGATGGTGTGGCATCCTTTTGTACCCTGACAGCATACAGCAGCTCCTTCCCAGGAAAGAACGAAGGCTGTTCACGCCGGCTGGTTGCAAGAACATAACGAAGCAAGAGTGGCCGTCAAAAACTGTTGGGAGTATGGTCCGATGCCCAGAGGGGTTGTTTAACAGTATGGCAGGAACAAATATTGTCTATTCTCATCATGAGAAGGCACCTCTGGCCACAATTGCAACTCTGGTGCATTCAGGAGATTGGGAAGGGGCAACCAAACTCGGCGATATTTCGAGCAACAAAGAAAGCGCCCACCACAGCCGAAGGCCATGTAATGTACTTACCTTAGGTAGGTATTTATCGTACAGTACCTACTCCCATAATAAATCTAGAAGATCGGAAAGTTGGAGACATCTGAAGGTAACGCATTTTATGGAACGGGAGCTTTGTTGGCTCGCAATTGCAGCTGGAGATCAAGAAGGATAACTATAACTACAAGCAGAGCGTGATCATTAAA
The DNA here is from genome assembly GCF_900079805.1 of Fusarium fujikuroi IMI 58289. Classification (NCBI taxonomy): domain Eukaryota; kingdom Fungi; phylum Ascomycota; class Sordariomycetes; order Hypocreales; family Nectriaceae; genus Fusarium; species Fusarium fujikuroi. The sequence goes on from NC_036625.1 coordinate 504,217, forward strand.
ACCGACCAAGAAGCAATTGAAGCATGGGCTGCTAGAGCCTGGCCAGTGTCATATGTATGTAGATTAACTGCTTCATGGAGAATTAGGTAGTGGCTGGCATAGCCCCAGGATCATGATGATTACGGGAGGACATAGTGAGAAAGAATTCACAAAAACTCATTTAAAAAGAGTGAGAGGGAAACCTGCACACTGCTAGAATCTATCTCGATGATACCTCAGTGACTTATGTTCAACTTGATAAAGTCGTGGTAGACATCTGTTCAACCACCAGGGATAAAACAACCAGACATCTCGACCATGATTGAAACTGGGCGATAATTTGTTTCCTGTAGGTAGCTAAACAGAATATTGGAGAGTTGTGTTCATTTAAAGTATAACATAGGAAATACTTTGCAGCAACTTCTTCGTTAGAATGCGACGCCCGCTCCAATGATTCGCTGAAGGAATCACAAGAAGATTGTCACTGAAGGTAAACCAAGTGCTCATCGATACCTAGATCTTGAAGTTTAATGCTCGGGATCGAGGTAACTTAGGTACCTAGGCACCAGAGCTTCTTCCACTTACACAGCGCGGGGGCTACATGAGGTAGGTGCCTGCATCATGCCCCACCAAAGCTTCCAGAACCAACCATTCCTCACATCCAACTTTAAACCTTCCACTGCCGCCTTCGCACCAACTCTTAACAATACCAACTCACCTCATTGTCACACTGCAGAACTTCTTTTTCCTTGAACATTCTTTTTAATCCAACATATTGCAGTCTACCATGTCACACATCACACTGGCCCAGCAAGGCCTCGCAGCCGCCGAAGTACGCAACTGGGATGAAGCTATCGAGAAGCTCTCAGCCGCCTTGAAGGCCTCGCAGAACCCTGCATGGCTCATCGCTCGATCGAAAGCCCTTATCAACAAGAAGCGCTTCCAAGAGGCCCTCGACGACGCTAACCTGGCTTGGCATACCGCATACCAACGAAACAAACGACCGCTTCTCATCGATGCCCACTACCGTCGGGCTGTCGCCCACTTTCGACTCGGACAATATGCCAACGCCGACGCATGCTGTGTTTATGCTATGCGCTTGGTCAAAGGCTTCCCTGCCGTAGAGAAGGAAGATCCGGCGAAAAAGAACACAGACGAGAACGGATTCTATAAAGTGACATTGAAGGATGCTCAGGAAGAGTCAAAGACAGATGAGATCAACAAGAGACAGGCAGGGGCGGCAGGTGCACTGGGAGCAGAAAGCAACAATGTTGCTAATGCTAAAGAGTGGCGCATTGCGAGCACTTTGCGAATGCAGATCCTGTTCGCTATGGACAAGCTTCCAGAGGATGACCCTGCACGCAAGCTCACCACGGCCAACAAACCCGAGTTGAAGGAGCTATCGGATGTGGGGAGCAAGAAGGTCGAGACTAAGGAATCGGCGGCTGCCACAAAAACTGCCCCCAAGCCTACTGTTCCCGCTGATACCCCAGTACGACTCCAGGAATTCCAGAACGACACCACTATGACAGTATCCATCTTCTCCAAGGGCGTCAACAAAGAGAAGCTCCAGGTCCAGTTCAGCCCCAAATCAGCCCACCTTGACTCTATCATTTGGCCTAGCGGTGACGAAAAGCCGTTCACACTTGATCTGTGGGGTGAGATTGACACAGATGCATCGACATACAGGGTTACGCCCAACAAGGTTGAGCTAGCACTCAAGAAAAAGACACCTGGAAAGTGGGCGCAGCTCAAGGGAGAGGCAGGAGATTATGCTCCAGATGCTGCAGCTGCTGAGGAAGCGGAGTAAGTTTCACAAGTTCTCAATCAATACAGCTTACTAACTTTACTCAAGAAAACTCAAGGTTCTCAAAGACGCCCGAAAGAAGGCCATGGACGATGCCGCGGCAGAGGCTTCTGCTCGAAAGGAGACTGCAGAGTCTACCGAAGCGAAAGACAAGGCCCCCGCCACGCAAGACTCCTCCAAGCCAGCATACCCCTCGTCGTCTCGTACTGGACCCAAGAACTGGGACACCATTGGCGACGACGTTGACTCTGATGAGGAAAAAGACGTCAACGTGTTCTTCAAGAAGCTTTTCAAGGGCGCCACTCCTGAGCAGCAACGAGCCATGATGAAGAGTTTCACAGAGAGCAACGGTACAAGTCTTAGCACTGACTGGGATGACGTCAAGAATAGGACTGTTGAGACGGTGCCCCCTGAGGGTGTCGAGGCCAAGAAGTGGTAGATGGCAGTCGTTTATGAGCCAAGGATGGGAGATATTGAGTTACGAATACTGAGCAATGATTCACGAACTCCGGTGTTTGGTGGGTTATTTCGGCGTATCGGAAAGGTAATAGAAAAGCAGCTCAATTTGAGCCATCAATTGAACCAATTCGTAATTTTCGCTATGCCGTACGTGTTCTATATGCTATCCCAGGTTTAACACTTCATAATCCCTTTCTCCCAAGTCCGCGGCTCCTTTTCTCTTTAATCCGTCAACAACGCTTTCAACCTGTCTGCCGACCTTGTCAAACCACTTCGATGCCTTCAACTCCTCATCCTCTAGCGCACGACTCCATTCCTTGCCATTGCGATACTCCGCTGCCAAAGCTTCAGGCACATGGAGAACACGACTAACGAGATCCTCTCGTGCAATGTACGCTCCTCTCAACCATCTTGATCCTCCGCCAACGTCAAACTGATTCCGTCCATGCATGACCCTCATGTTATCGAAAAGGACACACTCTCCTGGCTTCATCTTCATCTCGAACATTGCATCAGGATCGTTGATCAGCCCATCGAATAACTGCGCTGGTTCAAGCCACGCCCTTGCGTCGACAGCTGCAACCTGGAATTGGTTCTGGAACGGCGGACTCCAGTATACAGCTGCGAGATTTCCATCTGGCCCAACATCAAACAGTGATCGCTGCTGACGATAGAAGTATCCGTGTTTCTCATAGTGATATGGAATCTTCACTCGAGCGAGATTCCTGACCGCTGGGGAGTTTTGTAGCCATAGTAGCTTTCCAGCGAACAGCCCATCACTAAACAGTGACTCTCCGCCATTGCACGAGTTTTCCATGCAGTGAAGAAGTTGGATTGCAGGTGGACTCTCAAGGTATAATAAATCCTGATGAAGACCAAGGTAACCGCTTGTGTACGCTACATTCTCGGCGTCTGGCTTAGCGCGAACGTCGAAAGTGCGGCCGTAGAAGGTTTCTTTAATATTGGCAATGCGTGTTGTAATATCGACGATAGAGTTCTCATCGTGCGGTACGTTCTTAAGAAACACAAGACCGAGGTTCGATAGATCGAGAAGAGTATGCCAGAATGCATCATCGCGTTTCATGAACTCATGATAGTCAATCTTTCGTACACGTTGCTGGATAGTCGCTTTGTCCCAAAACGTACGCCCTGTTTTGGGATACACTGCGTCTTGTCTTGGGTATGGCATTCTCTCAACTGGTGCATGGCCAAGTGCTTTGTCGACAGAACTCCAAGGAAGAATCATCTCGTGATCTTTATACATGTCGTTCTTGAACGAGATGCCCACGCCGGTTGAAGTCGTGTGGATACCATCAATGGCGATGTCTGAGGGAATTGCTGTTGTCGCAAAGCTCTTTTGACCAGAGGCTGGGTCGACGCATGTTGTGCATGTACAGCTATCGCGAAGAACAGTGGCATCGAGCCGTGTCCAGCCGCCATGCTTTTGATCTTGAATCTGTATGAAACGGTCTCCGCTGGAGATGGTGAGATTGTTGTCTTGGGCTGAGATTGTTGTTGTCGGCTCAAACAGTGGGGGAATCCCAAAGTTCTTCGTTGTGAGCGTCCGTTGATGCGTAAGGCATTGTGAGTTTGTTGATTTGAGGCTGATTCTCTGAGCACTTGCTCGAGTTGATGAGAGTCCACGAGGGAGAGCTCTACAGCCGTAAGCTGTCAGCCTTCGAGGGAACATGGTAACGTAGAGCGACCTTCTATTAACACAAACAAAACGTACAATCAAGAAACGAAAGAACTCTATGTGACAAGTCAAGATTGAAGCTGAGCCAGGATCTATATCTATATAACAACAACAGCGGCCATCCTCGTACCTCGGCCAAAAGGGAGACATTGCTTCATGTGGGGTTTCTCGGCTCTAAACCCCGCGTTGTTTGGAGCTGGACCCAGCGATGGCTTCAGTCAGAAGCAAAAATGGCCTCATGTGGTGATGCAGTGCGACACCAACGAGGCTGGCATTTTCACATATTACGTGATACGAGCAGGTATGAAATTTCAGATATGGTATGTTCATGAGGCCTCGAGGAGGGCACTGGTATTGATTTGATGGCATAATACATGTTGTGTACAGTAGATCGCAAACGCCTGATAGCCTGTTCCTGCGCCAAAGAGCATTAACCCACGCGTATACCATTACATTGCCGTTGAATCATCAATTCATCAGACATCCAGCGATCAGCCTCTGTTACGGTTGGCAGACCATCGCTTCACCATCACTTCTCTGACTTTGTATAGCTTCAATGCTTCAGCGACTCCCAGCTCCAAAGCCTTCTCAAATTTCGAAGGTGGTGGTACATCAACGTACACCAGAACAAGACTCTTGGTGACGTGTGACAGGACACGCACCGTGCCATGGAGCCACTGCCATGTCTTCTGAGGGTCCTGTTTTCCGGCCTCTTTCCACAGGGCATCTGAATAAGATGGCACAACAATTAGACCGAACTCGGCGTGGTCAAAGACTGGACCCTTGGCATAAAGAAGCCAGTCCACGCCAAACTTGATGCCTGCGCGAGGTACCCATCCAAGCGATCTGAAGTAGTGATACACTGCATAGTGAATGAGGAAGTTATCGTCAGGTTGAAGAGCGGGATCCGCAGGTTCAACACGAGGTGGGAAGTATGAATGTTGTCTGAAGAGTCTCAACAGGTCCAAAGACGAGAGCTGAGCACCGGAGGCAGGATCAGTGACCGTCAGAACACCCAAACCGAAGTTTAGAAAGAAAGCCTCCTCCGGCGTTAGCTGGAGGTGTTCCATATTCTTCAGTACTGGCCTGCTAGTACGCTCCAAAGAGTTCTCCTCATTGTGTCCGTTCAAAGCCACGGGTGATGCAGCGCGAATATCGGCAAGCCCATTAGCCGTGCCATTCGATGTCGAACGCTTGGGGCTAGGGGGATCTCCGAAGTGAAAGGTGGTAGATTCCACTGTTGGCGAGAATCGTACACTCTTACGTCGCTTCTTGGGCTTAGTGTTGTCTTCCTCGTCTGACGAAGATGCAACCACGGAAGTGCTATTCACATCATGGTGAAGAATGCCATTCGCAATTGGTTCCATGACATGACCATTGAGGAGAGTATCCACAGACAGACCCATCGCCGTGGGATGGACTCCGGATATTCCAAGACCATCAATCTCTTCAGCTGTCTCGATGGCCGACTCTTCGACAATTTCCGCGGCAGAGTTCGGCATGCCTAGAATAGTTGCAGGGCACACTGGCGAAGCATGCGTGGGAGTAGGCACAGGCAGATTGACAGGCTTGATAGGCGTTGGCTTGACAATGTCCACTAGTGAATTTGGCAGAGCCAAAAGCGCAGCAGGGCTGACAGGTGACTCGTAAGTTGGAAGGGCAGCCGACAGCGAGATAGGCTTGGTGGATTTGATGAATCTGGGCTCTGCGATGTCTTTCGACTCTCTGGCACGTAGCTCTCGTTCCTTGGCTTCAAAGGCTTTGGCTTCTCGTGCTTTGATCTCTCTCGCTCTGGCTTCTTCGGCTTCCTTGCGGCGGGTCTCTCGAATCGCCTCTTGCTCGAGACGTGCTCGTTCCCACTTGGCACGCATACGCTCTTCCCTTCTCTGCACAGTCATAATCTCGCTGACGTGTGCATCAGCCAGTCCTTGACGAACTTGTTCACGCTTTAACCAAGCTGGTTCACTACGACTAAGACTACCCTTTCCGTAGAAGCCTTGCTCCCACAAGGCTCGGGTAGAAACATCATCCGTGATGTGGACGGATGATGTTGCAGCAGACCAGACACCATTATGCACAACCGAAGGTTCCGCCTTGGGCGGAGACCATAGTTGGCCTAACCACGCATACGCGACATGGAAGAAGGATATGGGGTTGTTCGGATAAAAGGCCGGCAAAGGGAACGTGCGGATCGGTGCCGGAAGGGCGTAGATCTGATGCAATGGGGGCCCTCGCTGCTGGGATTGCCGTTTGTCGGCGGAATCCGTGGTAGGCAGGGTACCAACGGAGACTGTGTTTAATGATTGAATCTCAGCCATTTCTCGCCGGGGTCATCTTGGTCTTGACATATGTCAGTTGAATTTCCAGAATGATGATGAAATTAAAGATTCAAGTTTTGTGTTGCTCAGATACCGTTGTAGTCTATAATATCAGAGCTTCATGGGAGACCAAATGAATGGATTCTCTAAGCATTTTGATATGGTGTCATCACCGCAACATGAAGCTCCACTGCTCGGAAAATTGAAGCGCGCATGGGCTGTAACGCAATTGCATCTCAGGGATGAAGCATAAGGAAGGAATGAGAAAGAAACCTACCTATCTAAGGCGTGACCCAGGCACGATGCTGGCTGGGTATTTAACCTCGTGGCCATCCACAGCAACACACTGCTCAACCTCGACGAGTTGAACAATGTCAATTGCTTAAATGTGAAGCCCGACCGAGGTCCTTAAGCTTCCACGAGCTTTGAGAGATTTTGTTGTTGGGGTTTTTGTGAGGATGATGACGGGAAAAAGTTGACGGGGGCAGAAAAGTCGAGCTTTTTCTTGGAATTGGAGCTCCCCACTTTGATGCCTTGTGCGCAAGGCCATTGCGATCACTGGCTCCGCTCCGGAGATTTGACCAACAACTCCACTGCAATTGGATGTTGGCATACGAGCTTTGGAAGTAAAGCACAACGTGTGAGACGATAACCTGCTGTTTATATTGCCATTTCTATGCGGAATCTCGCCGCCCAGAAGCCTCTTGATTTTACTCTCTGGGTACATATCAATAATTGTCACGTCTTCCGTGGGCCCAAGCCCACCGCAAGCGAGATGTCGCCATAGTCAAACCAGAACTGTCAATTCCCTGGTTGCTGGATGCCTGACCTCCAGAACGGTGAAAGAATGCATCGGCAATTCAGGGAGCAATCAATGAGGATTAAACGATCTCGCCTTGACCCTTCCAAGTGCCTTACTTACTCCGGGTATCTTCATGATAAAACACAATAATATTAGCATGCTCCATGTCTACAGCATTTTGAGAAGATCGTCCGCATCGTGTCCATCGGTCTAGAACGACTTCGCGCATACATAAAGATTGAAAAGCGCCGCCTTTTTTCTAAGCTTCTCGAAGAAGCCACTCTTGCGTACTCGTGAAGACTCCGGCTATATCATCCACGAAAGAATGCACATGCTTGCCGAGCAATGCGCTTGTTGTCCTCCGTGCTGTATCTGACAAATGCGAAGAGATTCGAAAGCTCTGGCTTCTCGGCATGTAGATCTTACTCGCTGTGAAGGATGCCCTCATAATCCGTTCTCGGGAATCTAGTGCCATCGAGAGGGGCCTGACGGTTGGACCGTGATGATAAATCTCTGCCACCCAATAGTCCCGTAACGATTACAAGTTCCCGGCTGGCATTCAGTATGAGGGCTAGGCTGGTGATTTCAAGATAGCTCAGTGAGGCTAAAAGAGGAAGGGCAGCGAGTTAGATAGCGGACCACGATCCTAGAATAGAGTCTTGCTGAGAACACGACTCGGGAACTTATTAGAAGAGAGATGGACTTTTCTTTGGAAGCACTCATTCGGAGCATATTGTGTTGTGACTAGGGACGTCAGCCGATTACCTATGAAGAAGTCTTGGGAACACACAGGGTTATCCTACAGACCTTCTACAGTCTTCGGTTGCATATTACAAATGCTTCGCTGATGAGAAAGCAAATTTATTAAATTCAGATTTGGAATGCTAGTTTTTCGGGATACAAACGTAAATAGGCCGTTGATGACGACACGGCGCGGTCCAATGCCTATCCCGTATTAATCGTTCCTCAGCTTTGATTGAGTTGTCAGCATCTCCCAACGCAACAAATAGCGTCATAACGTTACCTCCATAATCCTACACATGATAAAAAATGCACCACTTCTATAATACCATGAATCTGCACCAGGGAGCCCCAGCAAGATGCTATATAGAAGGTCGAGATTCTTGTAACATCGAAACATAACACATTCAAGATTTCAACGACTTTGCTCTGAGCCACTAAACACCGCCTACAATATCACAACACATTGGCTGTTTTATATAAGAACCGGTCTCTCATTTACCTTAACCATCTCTCTGAATTCAAGTTCATTTGCGGGCTGTCTCAAAGATGACTTCATTTGATGATCAAGGCTTCCCCGTTGTTCACCTTTCGAGCGATGGCTGGTCGACCGAGGACGAAGCAACTGCCACCTGCTTCTGCGGCGCCGTGCAGCTTGTACTTGTAAGTCTTCCCCAGTTGTATAAACTGAACCGGAAACTTCAGGGTCCTAACATTGTGACAAATAGCCACTGAAAAAGCCCGGCCTCCTCAACCGCCATGTCTGCCATTGTATCGACTGTCGCAAGATCGGCTCAGCCTTCTACCAATCCAACATCACAGTGGATGACATATATCTCAAGCACGTCCGCGGTGAGGACAATCTCTCAACCTTTAGTGAGGAAAAGACCATTCGCGCCAACGCGACCATGACCAATTACTTCTGCAAGACTTGCGGTACACTCATGTATCGTCGTGGCGCACGTTTTCCAGGCTTGACGATTCTGAGGACCGGTACTGTTGATGATCTCAGCCTTGCAGACACTAAATTGAGACCGTAGGTCGAACAATTCATCGAGAGACGAGCTGCTTGGTCTAAGCCCATAGATGGTGCGGCACAGGTTGTTGGGATGCACCAGCCTTCGGATATTGAGGGCATTCCTTAGTCTATTCACTAGAATCAAATCATATGAAGATAAGGCTGGATTAAGTCGCATTTCGGTTCCTCCCGTGAGAAGCTTGTGATTGCTACCCGCTGGTTTCATTTTATTTTGTCTTTCGTTTGCTGCGCCTGTCAATGTGACGCTTGCATCCTGTTTCTGATCGTACTCCGACATTCAAGCTTGATCCCTCATGGTGCTTAGGCTGAATTCACATAGTTCAGATATCTGAATCAGCGGGTCTGCTAATGATTCATCGACTGTCTTGTAACTGGTAAACATGGCATGTGCTTCGGAGATGCGCGTCCCATGAACTTCTGTCGTGAAGGAGACCCGCGTTTACGAAGAAGGTCATGTACTGCTCTCACAAACAGCCAATCATATGACTACCGTGAATCGACGCTCGCGGACTTGCCGGGAAGGGCCCATCACTTCGAGACCCCAGTTGGGGGATTTGCATCACAGTCGGATGGGAAAGCAGTACGTGTTATTCATTTCCGGCTGTCCATCTCAGTGAAAGAGAATGTTTCTATTAACTTGCGCTATTATCTTTTGCCGCTGGGATTCTGATTTCGATAGGGAGAGAACGGATTTCAAAGAGAAGATGACGGAAGTTACCATGGAAGGCAAGCAGTGCACCGTTAGGTATGTGTGTAGGAGAGTGCAAAGTTACTCACTTTGCGCCCGCTTATAAGTCTGTGAAGGGTAAAACACCTGGATACAAGTAAGAACTTGCACTTTTGACATAGATACAATTATGTAGGTACCTTATTTAAGTGCCAGAAACACCCAGTATGACATCCACTCAATCCCTTCCATCTGCATTGGTTCACCACTTCCACTACCTATTTAGAATCGAGAACCTCAATCTTATTGCTTCCGCTTCTCCTTCTTATACCACTCTTGCCCTCTTGAGGAGGAAAGAAAACTCAGTACCTCGTCCTAAATAACCAAAATGCTTAGGAAACTCGGTATTAAGTTAGCCTAAGTTTAGGATATCTTTTACTGAGCTTATTTTGCATTCCACATCAAGGCCCGGCACTGTGAAGATACTGCCCTTCCAAGAGCCCAATTCGGCAGGCGGTGACCATATTAGGAAGGCGGTGAGAGCCCTGGGAACACAGACACCTACTACCTTGCCGCTTGCATCTGGTTTAGGTAGCTCAATTTCCATTCACAATGTGGTCGTCGAAAGAGGTCATTGCTGGCGTCTTCTTGTTTTTAGCTGTCGTTGTTCTCACCGTAATCGCTATTGGTGTTCGGGCTATGTAAGTCTCACCGAGCCACTCACCACCTATCTGCGAGCTCTCCCTAACACCCACAAGCTTTCGCAACTTTGCTAGCCGGCCTTCCCCCAGCCTGGGTGACGACACTCCTCATGTTACCATAATTCGACCCGTCAAGGGCGTCGAGCCTCGACTCTACGATTGTATCGCCGCATCATTTCGCCAGAACTACCCCCAAGACAAGATTTCCATTCGTCTCTGTCTCGAAAATGACACCGATCCGGCGTACCCGATCCTAAAGAGTGTCCTTGAAGACTTCCCCGATATTGATGCGCGTATCCTGTTTGAGGTAGACGACCTTGCGTTAGGCACGACGCCGAATATGGGACCGAATCCAAAAATTCGCAATATTAGCCGAGCATACCGAGAGGCAATTGGGGATATTGTGTGGATTGTGGATTGCAACGTCTGGATGGCCAAGGGAGTCTTGAGGCGCATGGTTGCTAAGCTTAAAGGCCATCATGTTGGTGGTGATAGCATGCCCTACAAATTTGTTCATCAACTTCCCATTGTTGTTGACTTGATCGACTATTCCACACCGGTTGCAGCAGACGGTCAGCCCCTGTTAGCTGCTTTCTCTGTTGAAGACGATGACTCTGATCATATGGGCGAAGGGGGCTCTCGTGGTAATCCCAAGGTTTGGGCTCAGGGCGGTGGAAGACTTGACGAGATGTTCATGGCAACTTCGCATGCCAAATTCTACAGTGCCATCAACACTTCTGGTCTAGCCCCTTGCGCTGTGGGCAAGAGCACCATGTTCTGCAAATCTCAGCTCGATCGCGCGACCAACCCTTCACTGAATCCCAAGATACCCAAGGGCAAGAACCTCCCTACGGGCGTTGATTACTTTTCGCACAATATCTGCGAAGATCATATGATCGGCGATGTCCTTTGGAATGCTCAATTTGACGGTTACAGGAACCATGGGTTAGTCTGGGGTGACATTGCTGTTCAGCCGATGTCGGATATGTCTGTCAAGGCATATACGGCACGCCGCTCTCGGTGGCTCAGAGCGAGAAAGTTCACGGTTCTCCCAGCTACAATGATCGAGCCATTCACGGAATCTTTCGTGTTTGCCACGTATTTTACCTTTGCGATCACCACACTGCGGATATATGGCATTCCTCAGACCTGGACCGCTGGGGTGATTACTTGGCTCACAACGGTCACTGTCTGGATGGCTGTCGACTTTTTAGGCTACCGACATTTGCACTCTGGCGTCACTATGGAGGTTGATGAAGACACCCCTCGTTTCGCCAGAGGTTTTATGAATCGAGAGGGAATCAGAAGTCACAAATTCTCGGAGTTTTTAGCTGCCTGGATTGTCCGTGAAGCTCTAGCTCTACCGATCTGGGCATACGCAGTCGTCTTCGGGAATACGGTGAACTGGCGTGGAAGACGATTCCGTATCCGTAGAGATACAACTGTTGAAGCACTTGACCTCGAAGAAGAAGAGCGGAGTCGTCAGGTGCCGACTCCTGAGCTCGAAAGGGGATCTTCCCAAAATAAGCAACGCGTTGATTGAAGGAACCACGATTGAGCTGATGACATGAATTGCGTGAGGTGGATGGGTAACATTGATATAGACATGGATAAAGTAATGTGTAACGATAGGGCTTAAAGGTATTAGTCGTAACGATAGACCACAGCGAAAACATAAATAGATCACAGCGTTTTTCACTCGGTTTATAGCAGCGCTTGAGGCTCGGGCAATACCTGATCATCCCATTTTAAACGAGTCATCCTGAATGTCGGTGCCTGCATATTCTGTACAGAACTACTCATTTTTACACTCAAAGTCATGGGATAAACCACCTCCCGCCACGTGATTGGATGGGTTCCCCCACAGTTCCTGGTAGCTCTCCAGCATTAGCACCCCATTCGTTAGCATTTTCCCAGGCCACGATGCAGTGGTTTCTAGGTTATGCGAAGCGCAACTCAAACTTGTTAATACCCAGTACAAAACCCTTTTCGCAAGTTCCAAAGTAAGGACCTCCAACTCGCCTCTTCACGTTACGTTTATTTACCGATTTGCTCTAGACGCTCCTTCGCAATGGCTTCTCCTTCGGACCGTCGACCCCTCGTCATCTCTGGACCTAGCGGTGTCGGAAAGGGCACGCTGATCAAGATGCTCTTCAGCCGTCACCCCGATACCTTTACTCTTTCTGTGTCGCATACTACTCGTAACCCTCGTGAGGGTGAGTCCGACGGCGTTGAGTACCACTTTGTCACCAAGGATGCGTTTCGGGACTTGATCGCCAAGGACGGCTTCGTCGAGCAGTAAGTTAAGCGCATCGACAACCAGCACATGTACTAATACTGAGTACCTACAGTGCTCAATTCGGAAGCAACCTCTACGGCACGAGCAAGGCGACCATCGAGGAGCAGACAGCCAAAGGCAAGGTTGTTGTTCTGGACATCGAGATGGAGGGCGTCAAGCAAGTCAAGGCCTCTTCCATCGACGCACGCTACGTATTCGTCTCCCCCCCTGATACCGAAGAGCTCGAGAAGCGACTGCGCGGCCGTGGCACCGAGACCGAGGAGAGCATCCAGCAGCGCTTGGCACGTGCGCAGGATGAGCTTGCGTGGGCCAAGAATGCCGAGTTTGACATGATTCTCGTCAACGATGATTTGGAGAAGACATACCAGGAGCTTGATGCTTTTGTCTACACTGAGAAGACCAACTAGAGCGGAATAGATGGGAGGTTATTTGAAGTTTGACACGCAGTATGCGACGTCTTTTCGGATGTGGTGTATAGGGTAGCGCAAAAGTATAAACGAGAAGCATGATAGACTTACAATGATCAATGATTATACCCAATAAGATTGAGTCTCTTGAGACTGTTGTATTATTTATGGTTTGGATAAGATTAAGCTTGTGTAGCTGTCCTAGGGGAGGAAAGAAAACACAAGACCTTGACCCTAAGCGATAGAAATACTTAGGTAAATCTAGCCTAAACTTAGGGCACTCTTTGCTAAGTTTATTTTGACATCCCACAGTAAGGTTCACTGTTTTCTTGCCCCCCGAGGGCTGCCTTACGATTCATAGGTTTTTGGGAACAGATGAAAAAGTCAAACAAGGAGTGCGTGACTCGATTTTACACAGTTTCATAGTTTCGTGAAACACTCGCATGCCAGTGGGGACTTGGATGTGTCAATCTGAAGGATTAGCGGTTCACCTGACTAAATGATACATAACCACGTGTGCTGAGTGAGGCTGTAGAAAGATCACACCGAACCTTGCTAGATGTGACTTGGATGAATCACATGGAAGACCTGTTGCTTAAAGGAGACGAATGTTACTCGCCCTGGTAAATCCTCATGTTTAGGTATGGGATGAACGTGCAGAAATTATATGATACATGAAAGTTATGGTATATGTTTGTTACAGGCTTGATTATAGTGTGACACAAAATGTAAGAAAGGTGTAGTAGTATGACCAAGAGTTCGAATACTCAGGTTTTATTGTTCATTAATCATAATCCACGCTGCCATAATATCGTAAAAAGCTCCTACTAAAACAAAATTCGCTCATCTGTACGTCATACTTCAATACTCTTCGTCATCGTCTTCTTCATCTTCATCCTCGTCGTCTTCCAAGGTAAAGCACGTCACCTCCGTAGAGAGGAGCAAGTTTTCGACCTTCTTAAAGATGGCCCTTCTCTTCTTCTCAAACTTCTCGCAAGATACTTGCATTTCTTGCTGCTCACATGCCCAGAGTTCCAAGCGTGTCATGGAGGTCTCTTGACTAGCCGTGCTGAGTCCGTGCTCGATGTTCTTTTTGCAGTCCTCAAGCTTCTGGATTTGAGTGTCCACAGAATTTCGAATCTTTCGGATCATATCCAAGCCTTTTGGGACATCAAGGCAAATACAGAAGTTGACGGCATGACTCATCAGCATAAGCAGGTAGTCCACTGTGATGGGCTGTCGGTGAACAGCAATATTTCGAATCTGCTTGACTGAGTAGAGAAAAGAGGTGAGGACAAGTCCAATCCCTTGGCAACGGCTGAGCTGTTGGAGGACTTCCCAGTGCTTCTTAAAGTGGTATGCCCAAGCATTTAGCTCTCCTGCTTCTGGGCAGGACCACTTCGTCTCTTCGAGGATGTCTGGCATAGCCTCTTGAGCGAAACTAAAGCAGGCATGTTCCAAGATAGCCTGAATTCGTGTGAGGATGAGTGTCTGTGTGCGGATTGGAACATAGACGTGAATTCCAGGAGCTTTGACTGGCAGAACGTTTGCGACTGATGTGTCTGACCCCGACGTGTCTGAAGGCGACGAGACACTGGAGACATCACTGTTCTCAGAGATTGCACAACTGGATGACCCAGGAGCTGGAAGGGTGTTTACGCGGTTGTATAGCGCAGTGAAATAGTTCCATGACACTTTATTCTGGAGACCCCGGGGTTTCAAAAACCCATACTTTCCCTTGCGCGTGGTGTCGAGAAGATTCTTGGCCAGTATCATCTTGTCTGGTCGAGAATGTAAGCCGTAGATCAGATTTATTAGGTCGTAAAAGAAGAGTAGATAAACTGGTATATGACAATACCGTAAAGTGTACTGAAGAAGCAGAGTAGTGAGACTGGTATATGACAATACCGTATAAAGTGTCGTAAACGAAGAGTAATGAATGATAGACTGGTATGTGGTAATGCCGTATAGAGTGAAGTTTGTGTGAGAGTCTTGCCGTGACTTGATGAAAACGTGAGTAAAGCTTGACGAATGCTGTACGAAGAAGTATAACGAGAATATTAAGGAGACAAGCTGACTTGGGAGAAAAAAGGAAGGAGACGCTACTTTTATAGACAACATCTTGTTATACTTCGATGAGAGTTTACTCTCGTGCCTCGTTTGCCCTACGCACATGCTCTTCAGTGGAAGTTTAAGATTATACCAAAGTGTATTTCTGAGTTTCTGAGAGTACAGCGTGAAGAAAACTCTAGAATGATCAAGCCCCTGCAGGCCTATCAGCATTCCCTATCGACGCATGACTGAAGGGAAGGATACCTATCCAGTCAACCCATTTTTATACTACCATGATGCTAGGTCAATACATAGTTTCTTCATGTGGCGAGGAGATGGAAACAGATATTGTATCCATGGATAGATCATAATCGTTTCTCCTCTTTACTGCTTCTTTGTAGAACTAAGTTCTCTCGGCTGATTTAAGCTCTCAGCTACAGGTCTCAGCGGCAAATAACACTTCTAGCTTACAACTTATACATTATACCAAGATTTCTGACCAATTATTACAGCATAAGGCTAATAAGAGGAAAACCTAGATGATGACTCTTTGGCCGGCCTTAGAGGCGTGTAAGAAGCTCCAATCCCTCGGCCAAGAAGGGCTAGCTCAACACTATAAACACCCTGATCTTCAAGATGTCGTCTCCTGCACCAATAAGACTAGTCTTTTGTAGAACACGGTTGTAAGTTGTTGCTAGTCTCTAAGTGAACGAAAGGAAGTCGTTGAGTATCTGATTGAGCATTCTCGGCTTCATGCATGCATTTATGACTTGAAAGGGCTTCTGCGGCTTATAACCACACGAATGTCACTGACCGGTCTCTTGACTCCAGTTCCTGGGATCATAACAGGCAACTTCCACTCCCCGTCTGCAGGACTGATATCCCAGAGACTAACTATAGCTGACCCAAGAGAAATGATCTCTTTCTCTGCAAATGTTCGGCCTTTGCACATGGCAGCTCCAAGACCCCAGGGCTTCAACTTTCCGTATCGTGCCGTAGCTTTTCCCGTTTCGGGGTCTGTATCAAGAAAACGATCAGGGATGAAAGTGTCAGGGTCCTTATATATCGAAGGGTTCTTATTCTTCAGCGCGAGAGGAACGCTAATGTATGTTCCTTCTTGAAGGTCATGTTTATGATCGCCATCGTTGAGACTGACAGGTTGAGTGACGTAGCGAATGGATGTTGGTTCGTTAACCAACCGATATGTCTCAAATATACAAGCCTTGAAGAGCTGACACTTCCGGAACAAACTTGGAAAGTCCATCGACTTGATCTCAGGTTTCTCGCCATCGGATAAAGTGATATAGGGGGAGATCTCGTCTCTGATTCGTTTAAGCAAGCCTGGAGTCGAATAAACGTAGAGCAAGAACCAGAACAGCACAGGCTGGGCGTTGGCGTTGAGACCCCAAAAAGTACCAAGATCCGCTGCAGCACGTTCGGGAAATGTCCACCCGTCTCTGTTGTATATCTTGTTTCGTTCTCGTAGCATCATACTAACATCTGACATATCGGCGCTAAAATCAACTGGCTCTCCTTTCTCGTACTGGTCGACGCGTCTGTATACTGCCTCCAAACTATCGATGATTCTGGCTCTGGCCTTGAGACCATCTTGCATCATTCTGAAGGGAGCCCACTTAGGAACGCCAACCATGAGTAGTGGAAATAGATCATTATCGAAGGTCCAGAAGTCATCTAGCAGCCGAGGATTCCGATCGAGTATGTCTTGGCCATAAATAAGAGGAACAGACATGCATGCTCCAAAATCTCGAGTCAAACTCTGCAGGTTTGCTTCGACTTTCCCCGGACTATCAGATGTCTCTGGCTGAAGTACCTTGATTCCTGCTGAAAGCTCCCATCGTGCCATATCTTTAGGATTAGAAGAGAACGTGACAAGTGAAGCACCTCGTTCCGCTACACGAGACTTTTCAACATTGGCTGTGGAAGCGGCATCATTCAGAAAAGTCCGCTCAAGAGGAGGAACAAGATCTTTCAGTGATGTATCGAATTTGACTCTTAGATCTGGGGTATCAGTGCTACCAAAGACAAGGGTACAGAGTGAGTACTGTGCCGGGTCAGAGTTGAAAGTGTGATGAGATTGGGCCAAAAGACGTTCTACGCCGGGCAAGTCGACAAAGATCTGATGTCCTGAAGTAAGACCGAACAGAGAGCCTCCCTAGCGGCTTAAAGCTGAACTATATTTCAATTAGCCAAGTTCCTGGAACTGCAGAGAATGTGTATTACAAGATTCGTCGACCTATGCCATCTCCACTAAGGATATAACTCGCAATCGCAAGTTCAATGGGAGCATATCTCGGCAGATTCTTCTTATACCCCTTCCTCTCAGCCCCAGAGAATGCTTTACTGAAAGCAAAAATCACCAGGACAGTACATAAGAGCTTGTAGGCCACTGGCAAAGAGCCAAACGTCGCCGAGGTGTTCTGGTAGACCGAAGACAACTCCATTGTCTCAAAAGCAAGCTTGAGCAGTTTCACTGAGGGGAAGCTTTGTCTTTTAGAATCTCCAGGAGGCTGACACCATGTTCGCTTGACTGAAATTAGGGGAAATAGAGTTTACGTGATTGGTTGCATCAAGTGGAATTATCCCGACTAAGTCGGCATCTTAGCGTCGTGGTATAAGCGCTAGACGGGATCAGCATCCTCGCACTTGATCTCGGGTTCGGAGTTGTCTAATAGGTCAGTGGGAGACATCGAGGTCTTGAAATTATTGTAATTGGTTCAAGGCGATATATGCTATCTGCTTGGTTCTGATCTTAGCTTCATGCCTGTGTACATATATTCATCGTTAATCACGTTGCTCTTCATATTCATGATGAACCGAATACGACGAATTTGAGTTCTCATCATAATGATGTGGTTACATTGACACCTCATTGTCAGTCAAAGTCAAACTTTCCGACGAAGCCGGCTATCATATGATGGATGGCATTATCACGGATATAGTTGGAGTAGTTCTGAGACATCGTCTCCAGGTCTATGACGGATATTGTAGCAAGCCACATGCACCTAACGAGGCCGGTCTTACATATCAGACTAGCCAACGAGCCTTGATATCTCCTCACTTCAACTAAAGAGATAAGACTCGCTTTCTAAAATAACTCATAATAAACAATCGAAATGGACTCTACAGTACGAACCTTTCAAGTTTTTGGCCTTACCTCGAGCCTTGTCCTCGCGGGCATAAACCTTGGCTCTTCACACCTCACAGTCCCTCTTCTCTACAACCAGCCTACCTCCATCAATACGCCCTTCTTCAAGGACTTCTACACCCGCGGAGCGGTGACCCTTGTTCCACTCGCTCTGTTCTCAGGTGCATCATCTGGAATAGTTGCTTATCTTGTCCCGGCTCAACGTACGCTCTGGGCAGTTGCTGCTGCCGCTACAGTGTCTCAGCTGCCCTGGACGGTGCTTGGGATGATGGCCACGAATAATCGACTCAACGATATTGCTGCTAGCAGCGCTGAGCAGGAGAAAGTTGGTCGTGATGAGGTTGTGGCTTTGTTGAAGAAGTGGAAATGGATGAATATCGTTCGGGGGCTTCTGGCCTTCACTGGAGGCTTGTCTGCTATTTTGGCTCTTCAGAATGAGTAACAGCTTGAAAAGGGGAGCAGTGCGAGAGCTTGATAGTCTTAGGCTAGTAATGTTATCAAGAATCGAGGCCCTTTCTCATAGGTCAGAGGTACATCGTAGTTGTAGTTAGTGGTATATCTGAAGAAATTCAATGCTCCTCTCCATGCCTGTCATCCTTCCTGTCAGTAGCCTCCCCATCATTATCCATCTATGTAGTAATCCATACCATCCCAATGCAATCCCACCTTCCGGTGCTTTTTACACCGATGATGCGTCTAAAAACGCCACAAGGACTAACATTAGCAAATAACCAACCCAATAAGATAAAATACAAGTATGCAGTTGTGTACTCATGGGGCAAAATTGAAAGCCTCCGCCGAGTCGAGAGATAAAAACGCCTCCATATTCATAGTTCCAAAATCAATATCCCATCCAACATCGGCAGCTGTAAAATCTGTCATATCTTCCGAGGCAGCGCCAGCAGGAGAGCTCGAGGTCCCATTCATCTGACCAGTGACATCAAACCCGAATGGCATGGAAGGGAATGTGAACGCAGGCTCGCTCCTCATACCACCCGCAACAGAGACAGGTGCTGGTGAACCAGGGAGCGTGGACTGCGGGGGCTGCTTCTGCTGGTTCGTGTCTACTGGATCTTTCAGTTCAAACCCAGCAGATCGGACCATCTGCTCTATTGAGGCGATTGTTATTGGAAGCTGACCGGCGTTCACTCCTGCTGATCCCATCATGGAGCGAAGGCATCTTAAACCAGAGTGAATCCAGGGAAGATTGCGGTGAGCTGTCTTCTTTTCTTGAAGCATATCGAAAGCCAAAGCATAGCATGCTCCCTCCATAAAAAAGCCATGATACTTTATATCCTGATTTTGGTTAGCCAGTTCCGACTCTGAATTAAGGTAGATAACCATACACGACAGAGAATATTGGTGGCACAAGAGCCCGTTAAGAACCCAACGGAATTCCTCGCTGCTTCCAAGCAATACTCGCAAGCGCTATCGAGCCAAGGCGGAGGCATTTGTAGATTCTCTGCTGAAGTAGCAGCAGCACGGTCGTGATTCAGCTTTGCTCGCAAGATGAGAAAGGGGCGGAATGTTAATAGGAGTGTATGATGATACACTGTCTCGATTAGTATGGTACAGGAGGTGAATTGCGTTAGCTTACTTGTTGAAACCATAGCTTGGCACACGCCGAGCTCTCCTGTGCTGGGGTCTCCCACAAGACCAAACTTCATATCCTTGAGTTGTTGCTCTGCAAAATGGTGTAGTTCGCGGCGGATCTCGATGGCTGCATTCCAGACTGGCAACAGGGAGTCATGTCGAGGACTATAGATTTTCTTTACACACTTGTCCATGATACGTGATAGGGTGACCAAAGACTTTAGTAGTTTTTGGCCTTTCGGTAGTGGTATGATCGAACCGGGGTCAGGAAGCGAGCTAGGTCGGCCAAGGACAAAACATTGCCAACTGTATCGTGTCAGTAGTGGTCAAGGTGGATAATTAAGAACCTTACGTTTCCCAGAAGAATAAACTCCAGAAAGTTATTCTTCGCTGATTTGTATCATCTTCCGTGTATCCTGGGCGTGAGCATCCATCCTTATGTAGGCCAGCCGCTACTGCTTTTCTGCATGCAGTTCCGACATGCAAGAAACCTGAGTTTGGCCTTGCTCTTTCAGATTGGAAGTGAGCGTGAGATTGTGTAAGCTTATATGAGAGCAAAGTTCAGGAGGTACGACTTATCATTAAGAGGTGTATCTGAACCATCTGCATGTTCACAACCTCATCCAATTTGGCAACTCCTTGTTTGGTTTTCTGGAAAAGAAATTCTGCAATGGCTTCTTCGCCTGTCATTGAAGCTCCCAGTCCTACAGCGAGCATGACGATGATAGTCTCGGGTGCATCATAATCAAAGATACCTGGTGGTTGGTATAGGGCACTCAAGCGACGGCGGTAATGGTCTTTACTCATGATGGGAAGGCCGTGCCAATAGGTCAGAAGATATCTCTCGAGTAGCCGGTGAGCAGTATCTGGGTCAATCAACATAGCTGAACAGTCGTCTGGTATTGATGATGGCCGTTGGTTGTCAGCCAGATCTCCGAAGAATAGTCTCCGATGACTGAATAGGTCTAGACCCGGACCAACTTCTTCGACAATTCCAGAGCGTGACGGAGGATCATTTGGGCATGTCCCGGCTATTTGGTGATAGATCGAGTTGAGTAGGGCAAAATTCGACGAGGGGCCATAGTAAAGCTGGAGAAAACAAGACGGTGATGCGCGATGTGTCGCAGCAACACTATTATGTGTCAAACTGCGTTCGCTGTCCATTACTGATCCTGTAGGTCCGACAGATGCGGTGTCGTCGGCATTTGGCGTTGGCGGCACAGTTCCTTCATCAGAGGGTTCCAGAGACGTGCTCTCCATGGCATCGTGAGACATTATAGTCTCATAAGCTGCAGTTCGCGGTTTGACCTTGCGCGTCCGATTACGGGCCTTTTCGCGATAGACGCAACTGAGATTTCTCATGCTGCAGTTTTGACAGGGGGTCTCCCCATTGCACTTGATCTTCTTGGCGCGACATTCTTGACAAGCCTTTGAAATCCTCCATTTCGTCGTGTTCATGGTCGCCGTAGAGTTAGCTGTGCCTACTCTAGGTATTGATGAAGAAGATATGATAGACTATTGAATTCAATGCTCGGCATGCATGGAGTGATTAACTTAGTTTGTCTCGGCACGCTAGTGTGGATTTCGGTTTCATTAGCTGCATAAACTTTATTTGTTTTGGTGCATATATAGCGGGAACGGGCACT
Organism: Fusarium fujikuroi IMI 58289; assembly: GCF_900079805.1. NCBI lineage: Eukaryota > Fungi > Ascomycota > Sordariomycetes > Hypocreales > Nectriaceae > Fusarium > Fusarium fujikuroi. Next base: position 525,589 of record NC_036625.1, read on the forward strand.
CCGTAGTAGGAAATCCGGTCGGCCGCTGCGTCAGGGATACCCTGAGCATCCTTGACAGATTTGTGCCTGACTACCCTATGAAATTATTTAACAGCTCCAATTACTCTTGATAACATCGGCAATAACTCCATGGTCCTCGTCTTGCTTGAGCCCGCTCACCACGACAACAGCAACGATCCCTTCAACTCCCTGGACACGAATCGGGATGGCTCCACCATGGATTGCGTAGTCGCCCTTGTTTGAATCTGCAATGCCATATTTGGCAGCGAAAGCAACCTCATCCCCCTTGAACTTGTTGTGCATGAACCATGTGCTATTGCCGAATCGGAGAACAGTGTTTCTCTTACGGCGAACCCATTGCTCGTTGTCGGGAGCTGTGCCAGGTCCGGTAACGGTTTGGTAGACAACCTGGGAGGTATTTGCAAGGGCAATTGAGATCACCGTCGGCTTGCCTTTGACAGCGTATGGGTAAAGCCGAGCGTAGAGAAGGTTGCCCAGCACAAAAGCATCCTCAGTGGTGAATGATGTGAAAGTGAATGAATCACAATCAGCCTTGAGTTCCTCGAGCTGTAATTCTATGAGTATAGTGGCGTTCATTTTGTATCTGATTCACTTACGTCAGAAGGCGGCTTGAGAATCACCTCTGTCTTTGGGCCCTGGATGGCTCCCTGGACCTTCTCCAGCGCAGCGCCAGTAGTCGTCTCTCGGGTCAAGGCTTTAGGTGCCATTTCAATATTTGATGGTATGCTGGTTGATAGAGTTTATGGTTATTGATTTGTGAATGGTAAAGAAATTTGCTGGCTCGGCGATTGGATAGTGGAAGATATATGTCACCATGTCGGTTGGACCTTCATCTCGTGTGGAGACCACGATTTCGAAGCACCCAGAAAATCATTTTCTTTTCACCACAACATCTTGTATCAATTCCATAAAATCACTATCTTTCTCATCTCTATTCTCATAGAGACCTTCTCGATTAGTTGTACATTGTAAATACTTCAATGAGATTCCGTGACTCCAGCTGAAAGCCTGCAAACTCTAATGTGGTCAAGTAATGATATCCACTTGAAGTGACGTCAGAAACTGGATTGAGTTAGCGACGTCTTTCAGAAGACAACACGCCGTAAAACTTATTTAAGCTTATTACTACTTCGATATATATATGGTTAGAAACGGCCTGTGTTTCTCGGTCAATAGATAGACTATGTCGAAAATCTTTGCTGGCAAGGAGTCTCCGGAAATAATTCCAACATGCAATTTCTAAAATTAGCCAGCCAACCAGGCTTCGACATGGGACCTGAGTCAAGCACAGTTCACAGGGAGCAAAGTCCTCGGGCTTCATACCACAAAGATACCCCAGCTCCGGGAGTAAAAGGGCTTTACAACTAGTTCTTTAAGTTTAGGCTAACTTATCTTCTATGGATATGCACGCTCTAGGTTTTGCTACCCCTTTTAACACTCAAAGCTCCGCCTTATGTCCAGACTCCAGAGTCTCTATAGAACAACAGTTGGCACAGCCATGAACACCGTGCTCATGAGCATATAGCATTCAAGCTTGACATATTCTTACTATATCCTCTCAACAATAAAAGGTTCTGTCAAGGCTGAATCAGATCTGAAATACCCAGCGGACATACTTCGTACAAGTTGCTCTCAAACAGTCACGAAATTCATTAGTACAAGATCTATATATGTCTCTGATAGGATTGAGGAATGCAGGATGATATGGTTGGCATTCAGCCTGCAACACAACTTAAACATAAATATAGAACACAAAGGACATCCTTCGCATCGGAAAAGGGTCTAGATCCAAGAAGCTGGTACGGGTAGCCAAGCACGCGACTTTCTGGATCATTAGGTTGCCCATGGGAGAACATAATCTTCCCTTGAACCGCCTCTTTTCACTCTTCTCTTCTCTTTCTCATCATATATTTCTTCCACTATGCATTCATCATAATCGGACTCTTCCTTTTGGGACAGGTAGTTTCCATGTTATCATCAATTCTCTTCAGGTGATCACTGTATCTCCCTATCTTCAGGCAAGTATCAAGATGAGGCAATCTCCTAATAACCACTCTAATCAGTGATGTGCTTCAGACTCGATCAGTTCTATATCTTCAAGCCCCCTTGGGGTCTCAAGCTCTGCTGTGACCTCATGCTCTCGCTCCTGTGGCAGCCAACAGCGAACCAGCTCCTAACCACCAATCCTGACTTTGCATCAACAGCCATCTACCGACTCGCCCCGACTAGCTTGCTCGGCACATGAAACTTCTGGCAACACATCACAATACTTTTACTAGCCGTGCTGCGATATTCTGCAACAGGGTCAAGATTTGCACGATGGAACCATTTTAATCATGGAGAATCATAGACAAAACTCGGAAGTCAGCATGTCCTTCTCCATAGAACTTGCACACGGGCCCGAGAAGGTCGCGTCGGCACAGCATTCTGACACAGCCAGTCGACTTGACATCACTATTAAGTTTAATAGTCAGAGCGCATGTTTTGGCAAGGTCTAAATTACCCTCTCAGGAGTATTCGTGACGCCTAATTCACAATATTATACCTTCGAAGCCTTCGATTCACAGAGCCTATAATTGCTTTACCCGAGTTGTCTTCACTACTGGCTCACTCCAGATGTCAAAGCTACGAGGGCAAAAGATCAGACTTCAAAATACCGAGCAAACATCTCCAGGGTAACTTGAATGACAATGAAGTTCCCAAAGATTGTGTCTACTACGCAGGGTTTATCCACCGCGCGAGAAATCTTAAAGAGTATCAAACCCATTAGTCCTGAATTAGCGGCTCTTTATCGTGTAGCCGGTCTACCGATGGTAACCTTGGTAGACCTTGGTAGCTGAGCTCGGTGCTTGTTGAGCTAGGTTATTAGCCCCTAGACAGCAAGAAAACTGCTGCAGTTGGACCAGCGTGTCAAAATAAACTAGTCAAAAGGCCTACTAAGATAACCGGCACTTACCTAAGTATTTTCCTCACTTAGAAATTAGGTTCCAAGTTTTCTTGGCTCCCCTTCTTAGTGTAGCTGTTGTCTTAGGTAGTCGTGACGTAACATCCGCGGCCCATCCCGGCCCCGTCTGTCCGTAAAGCAGGACCAACGAAAGCGCCCCTGATCATCTTCAGCTCTAGACCCGAGGATCAAACCAGGAACTGCACAAGGATCTCGATCTTGAGCACGGATTGAGTTTGGAGACATGGAACGCAATTGGCCAATTGGGCAGTCTTGGTCTCACATGGGGAACGCCAAACTCACCCCGCAATGTCCGCATATGAGCGTCATTGACGTCACGTTTCCGGAGCTTTGGTCCTGAAGCTCTAGCTTGTGGTTTGTTTGCGTCGTGATCGTACGAGTACGTCATTCCTTCGACAAATTGCAAGAAAAGTTATTTACTCACCCTCAAAATGCCATCTTCCACCTTTTCTCCCCCTCATTCTCACATCTCTCCCTTCGTCATTACAATCTGATTCTCCATTCTCCCTCCCATAGCAACTAATCCGACACAATGCTTCCTGCTCGCCCTCTCATTCGATCAACCGTGCCTCGTGCCGCACGTGCTTCTCGTGCTTCTCGCCAAGTGCGATTCCAATCTACAGCCTCATCTTCGTCGAGCAGCGCTCATCTTGCCTCCGGTATCGCTGGTGGCTTTGTCGGCTCAGCCATTTTCTATGGTATCTACTCTTATACACCCGCTGGCCGTGCTGCTTCAGGTATCAACAAGGCTGCCAAGGAGGCTCAGCAAAAATATGAGGCCGCCGCAAAGAAGCTCCAGAAGAACACTCCCGACGCAGATCAGGCTGTGAACTACATTAAAGAGTTTGCTTACTCCTACGTTGGTTGGATCCCAGGTGGCCGTGCCTACGTTGATGCCGCCTTCAAGGACTGGGAAAAGGTTCGGGAGAACAACAAGGATGAGGCCGACAAGCTCGTCAACGATGCTTACAAGCAGTTCCAAGATCTTTCCAAGTCTGGCCTGAGCCTTGAGACTGCCTCAAAGGCCTACGACGTCCTCGCCGATCTCGCTAAGAAGGTCGCCAACCTCGCTGGGGATGCCATCGGCGACATCATTGACAACCACCCCCAGGTCAAGGAGAAGCTTGGCAGCAACGTTGATCAGCTCAAGGAGCTTGGTGACAAGTATGGCCCCGAGGCTAAGAAGCAGGTTGACGAGACTTGGAAACAGGTCAAGGACATTTTTGCTGGAGGCTTCAGTGCCGCCAGCATAAGCAAGGCCCGCAAGCTCATCGAGGAGAAGGTGGAACAGATCAAGAAGCTCGGCGACCAGGCCTGGAAGAAGGGTCTTGAGGAGGCGAAGCCATACCTTGACAAGAACCCCAAAGTTAAGGAGCTTATCGAGAAGAACGCCGATGCTCTGAAGGAGGGCAACACCGCCGAGCTGTTCAAGCGTGCCAAGTCCGCCGTCGACTCTGGCGACCTAGGCGACCTAGAGAAGTACGTCAAGGATGCGACTGAGAAGGTCAAGTCCAAGGGCAACGAGCTCACTGGCGGCTGGGTCGACATTGAGAAGTACATCAAGGAGATCCCCAACGGTGGCGAGGTCATGGAGAAGCTGCAGCAGTTGAGCGAGGTTGCAGACAAGCACAAGGAAGAAGGCGAGAAGTTGTTCAAGGAGACCGTTGAGGAACTGCGACAAGTGCTGGAGAAGAAGTCTGAGAAGGCCCAAGAGATTGCTGGTGAGGCCAAGAAGGACGCTAAGAAGGAGACCAAGTAAACACAGAATTGTTCTCTAGTCTATGATTCCCAAATAATATTCTCTAATAATTGATCAAAAGTTCAGACAGTCACGTTCCAATGTTTTCACTACCAACCAACTTTGTGACCTAACTAGCGAGTGAATATTCTTTCACCCAATTAAGGACTATACTTTAATCCCTTGCGACCTATCCGTCGGCCGTTGAGGAAGAAGTACTGCAAGTTCGCAATGACAGCCATAACAAGACCAACCGAAGCCAGAGCCATGATAGCAGTCCAACCTGTCTTGTAAAGAGGAGCATCATGCTCTTGGAAGAGTTGACTCCCAATAATGCCAGATGTGTTGGCTGACATAATGAGGATGGCCATGGTGATAGATCTCTCTCCAGCGGACCCAGCGTTGAGAGCCATCCAAGAACCATTCAGGGGATCTATGAGAACATTAGTGTCGCTGAATCTATCTACCTAATGGCTCAACTTACGCCATTGCCATCCGAAAGCATGAGTTAAAGTCAACAGAGCGAATCGTGTATGTCCATCAGGTGAAAACACCATGACACGATCAGCGATCTAACGAGTCAGTAACGCATGAGTAAGACTAGAAATGAGTTACGTACTGTGAATGCCCAAAACATGAAGATTCCAAAGGCAACCAGAGGACCACGCATTTGAAGTCTATCACTGGAAGGAGTTAGCACGAAGTCTCAAATGATGAATTGGTGTTTCTTACCCCAGATAACCCCATAGCAGATTAGTCACAACAAGGGCCCAAGATCCAATCGACACAAGGGCATTAGACTTGAGTCTCTCATAGCCGAACGACTTCACAAGACTTGGAGAGTAGGAGCCCATTGTTGTAGCGGGCGCGAGAGCACTGATAGTGAGTAGAACATGGGGAATGAGTCTCCAGTTTGTCATCTGCAACTGTCAGCACACTAAGATATCATATGCAGAATAAGATACATACCACATTACGAAACTCTTCTTTAGTAACGTTTGGCTTTGCGTGAATCTTGGAAGGATCATCCTTCAGAATTCTCTTCGCTAGGATCTCTTTCTCCCTTTCAGTGAACACACCGAACTTGAAGAGTGAGACGGGGTTGAAGGGACTGTCTGGGAAGAACAGGATGAAGAGAATTCCAACAAGGATGGTAAATATACCCTCGAGCTGGTATTGTTAGTTTAGACTCGATAAGCCAAGTATGTGTGGACTTACAATGAAAAGCCATTGCCAACCTCCAAGTCCACCAATACCTCGCATGTGAAGACTGTCATGGTCAGCACGGAATCAAGAGTTAGATAGTTTAAGTCATGCTTACATTCCATATGCAATGAGACCTGATGCCCCAGATGCAAGCATGTTACCCAGGAAGTAGATTGAGAATCGCTTGCTGGTCTCATCACGCTTGTACCATCGAGTAATTGTATATAGTCCAGCAGGGATGAAGCCAGCTTCACAGAGACTATGCAATTTTTAGAAAGGTTCTACCACGTATCGAGACAGACATACCCAAGAAGAAGTCGAGTGGAAAGAAAAGCACCAAGACCTTTCTGGAAGGCCTGGAATGTGGCTACGAGACCCCTAAAGACGTTAGACAATATAAGAAAGGAGACATTGGGACATTTTTACCATGCAATGATCTGGGATCCAATCCACTTGGCCGGCCCAACACGGTAGAGGATGAAGTTACTGGGAATCTATCATCATTAGCAACCCTTATCAACACATCCTCTGGAAGCATACCTCAAGCAGGACAATACCCGCAGATAAAAGCTGTTGTCCAACGTTGAATTGACTTTGAGTGATCCCAACATCGGCCATGAAAAAGTCTGTGAGAGCATTTCCACTAGAGTTGTGTTAGTCGAGTATAGAAGCGCGTGTCGGTATAAGCGTACATGTTTCCTCGATCGAGTTGAAGGGCAAAGAAGCCAAGAACTAAGAGTGGCATAATAGTGAAATCGACCCTGAAAGAAGATCAAAAGTTAATATCGGGGAGGAACTCATAATTTCTGGATGTTTTACTTACTTGCGAATGAGTTTCGCTTCCTCTTCTTCGGTCCAGTCAACTTCGATGTGTTCCAGATCACTGGAACTACCATCTTGGCTACCAACAGCTATCTCATCAAAGTTCTTCTCCATTTTCAAGACCGAGTATAAGATAAGACACAAACTTAAATTATCAGTTAGAAGGTAATTGCCAGAGAAGTCCAGCCAAGGTCCGCGGGCGATCGCCCTCTTTATTTCTGCGACATCCCACGCGATAACCCGATCTTTCTCATCGCCATTGAACCCCACTGTTGTCTCTTTACCAGTAAAAGCCAGTAATTGCCAATTCCTAACAAGTAAAGATGTCTTGAGTTCGCCGAACCTGGGAGTGAGTTGTGGGATAGTGGAGTTTTATGCCATCTATAGTGCCCATCACGCAATTGACCATCGAGCTCATCCTTGCAACCTGTATTTCCGAAAGGGAATTTATTGACCGATATGCATAAAATACTACAGTTTGCAAGATTCTGTCATATTAGAGTGCATGTCTTCATTCTGTGCAATAGTCGATGCTCATGGACTCAGCTGTCTATGTGCAGTTGCAGAAATGGCTTACAACTAGTCCAAATACTTGTAAGAGACACAAATATCCTGCTTCCCTGCTATCATATGAACTCCGCCTAGCGAGATTCTGACATGAATATTCCGCTGCCAAGTATCCCGGGTATAAGTGCCGGATCTGTTTGCTCAATGCCACCATGTTATCACGACATTTAACCCCATCTCAAGTCACTGTGTGTTGTATTCCTATCACAGTAGCGTGCGACGGTATACAGCCAGGCATGTCCGTTCATGTGCGAAATGTTAATGTGCAATAATCAAGTCTTAAAACGCTTTTGTTGTCGCCCCCGAACTCCTCCTTCTAGTATGCTACCTAGATAGGTTACCCGCTCAACACCACTTCCCATTCTACAACAATCCCTTCGCCTTGAGATCATCGTGCGCCTTCTTCTGTCGGTCCCATTGCTTCTTCAGACCCTTCAATTGGCTCTTGGGTACATCGCTGCCATCTTTCATCTTAGTAGGCAGTCCTTGCTCATCCCAAGCACTGTATCTCTCATCACCCTTGAAGAGATCCTCGGGTCGGACCTTGGCCTTTTCACGAGCTTCTTGATCGGCCTTCTCACGTGCAAGACGAGCCTCCTCCTTCTTTCGCGCCTTTTCAGCAGCTTGGGCAGCTTTCTCCTCACGCGCAGCAATCAGTTCAGCGGCGGGGATGAACTTGATCAGGGAGGCTTGGCCGTCGGGTCTGTCGTCCAAGTAAACGCCTAGATTTGTGAGGTCCTCGTCGCGAATACGATCTGTCAAAGAAAGAATAGCCTTCTTCGTTTCGGGTGTTTGGTTAGAAACAATGCGACGCAACTCATCTCGAAGCTTAGAGACGGCACGGAGATAAGGCAAAGCCAATTGCTCAGGGTCGCGAGAGCCACCAGAAGCGATCGACTCGAACTCAGCAGCAGGGTCTTGCTCAAGCAATGAAGAAATCTCGGCGCTTTCTAGAGACAAGCCAGAAACATCAGACTTGACCTTGGTGAAGACCTCAGCGTAGGGCTGAACAGCTGTCTTCGGCTCAACGTCTGAGGCGATGACTGTGGCCCAGCCAAGGCCTTCATATGGCGGCGAAGCATTCGAATCGAGACCAAAGATGCCCACGATCTTGGTGATCCAGCGTGCAATGGACTCAAGAGCCACAAGATCAGCGTCCTTGTTGTCTCTCAAGTGCACGTTGGCAGTGTTGACCAACTTGAGGATAACAGACATAGCCTTTGGTGTGTCGATTGAGTTGACTAAAGCAGCCTCAAAGTCCTTCTTGGCTTGCTCGAGTTCGGCCAAGAGACCCTCACTGGCCTTGCCATCTGCGCTGAGAGACAGAGACTTGACATCATGCGAGATACCAGCCTCCGCCAGCAATGCCTTGACGTTGATGAAGAAGTTCTGACATATGTCAGTCATGTTAGATCGAGATTTGAGCCATACTTACGCTGATGGTTGACTCCCAGTTGTCAGCTTGCAATCGCATATCGGGTGAAATTTCAACACCATCGTTCCATCGACCCATCAAAAACACAATCCGCATTCCTCTCGAGGAGTAGTTCGTAGCCAATGCATCCTGAATAGTTTGGAAGTTCTTGAGAGACTTGGACATCTTGGATCCAGAAATAGACAAGTGACCCATATGGATAAAGTAGTTGACCCATGTGTGCTCGCCCTTACCATGCTCGCAGAAGTAAGCCTCGCTCTGTGCCAACTCATTGTCATGATGAGGGAATGCCAGGTCGATACCTCCAGAGTGGATGTCAATTGTCGCTCCTAGAACATCACTGCACATAACCGAACATCTTGAATTCGCTTGTTAGCTCATTACTCAGTTGCCTTGGTTCATTTGAACTTACTCAATATGCCATCCAGGACGTCCATCTCCCCAAGGGCTAGGCCAGAAGGGTTCGCCAGCCTTGGACTTCTTCCACAGAGCAAAGTCGCCGGGATTCTTCTTTCCACCAAGGTTTTTTGAGAGGGAACCCTCGCCTTCTTCCTGGAGAGACTTGTCATTTCGGTTGTCAGGACGCAGTCGCGCATAAGTATTTCCGGCCTGCTCAAACGCGGAGATATCAAAATAGACAGATCCCTCGGATTCGTATGCGAATCCTTTGTCGACAATTCTTTTGACGAAATCGGCAATTTGGGGCACGTATTCGGTAACTCGAGTGATAACGTCAGGCCGCAGTACGTTGAGCGCATCCATGTCGTCCATAAATAGCTTCTCCATGCTCTGAGTCAGATCTGTAAACATGGTCTGGTCCCTCGTGTCAATGGTTTCCCTGTAAAGCGAATCGAGGAAGGGCAATAGGATCTCGTCGGTGCCGGGGAAGATCTCGCCAGAAGCCATAGCTTCAGCGGCAGCAGTCATGTTGCTGAGGTGCATTTTGACCTTGGCCTCATCGTCGCCAGGCTTTCCCTCACCAGAAATGGTGCCTCCTGCAAGCACGTGTCCATATCCCGCCTCTCTGCGCTGAGCGTAGTTGGTCGCATCGATGTCCTCTCCGTCCTTTAGCAGCAGAGGCAGGCTGCTCTTAGCATATGCCCGGAAAGCGGCCAGGGCCAGATCTTGAAGTTCGTCCTTCGTGTAGTTCTTGTTCTTCTCGAGCTCGAGCAATCGTTGTCGTCGTGCCTTGATGATGATCTGTAGAGGTTTAGACAAGTCGCATGATATCTAGCGAGCTCTTCTTCATACCTTATCGTCGATGTCGGTAATATTCATGACAAATTTGACATCAAAGCCAAAGTAATGCATCAGAATGCGACGAATGATGTCTGTAGAGACATAGTTGCGAGCATGGCCCAAATGGCTCTTGTCGTACACAGTAGGACCGCAAGCATACCAGGTAACTTTGCCCTTCTCAATGGGAACAAAAGGCACCGGAGCGCCAGGCTTGAGCGAGTTATAGAGCTTTAGCGACTCCATGGTGCTCGTGTTGGAGCTGGATAGAGACGAATGCAATCGATGGAGGGGTCGCAGTCGGGGCGTTGAGAACGGAGTGGGGATTTTAGATCGAATAAGACGTTGTCGAAAGAGATTCATACAGACGCCAAAAGGTGGGAAACACGAGAAAAGGAGAGGAGAGGGAGGGTATCGTAAGAGGGAAAAAGTAGGTGTATATGCAAGGCAACGTATGTACCTTTGAAAAAGACAAATGTCTACAACGAGAGGCCTGAGTCACAGTCGAGTCAAAGGGAGAGAAAGACGCCATCGATCACTTTTCGAGTCACCCGAGACCAGCTCTGAGCTACAGGGGAGCTACAGGCGACCAGCACCTGGATCTCCCCGCGAGGTTTGGCCAATAGCCTGGTCCATGATCAGTTTTAGTGTCACATTGAGTGCCCCTCACTAAGGCTTTCAGTGGAGACAACGCTGATTGTTCAGCCTCGCGCGTATCCTGGAAATATTTTTCTGCCTCGTCTTTGCAAATCTAGTCTAATCTTTACCCATCTTATACCAACTCAATTTCCTTAAGACACGCCTGTGCGTGCAGTCGCATCAATGGTTCAACCATCTCCTTTCCTGGAACCAGGAAATACAACTTCCACTGGCGACTTGGCAATTGTTCTTCTCTCCAGAGATAACCTTCAGCCTATTACACTGGAACAGTCGACTGGCGCAGTCGATGGATACCTGGAAGGTGCAACTTTAAACACGCGATTCGGATCTTTTCCTCACTCGACACTTCTTGGCATTCCTTGGGGTTCCCAAGTCCGTGCATCAAATGTCGACACTGGCTCAAGAGGGCGAAAGCGCCGTCGGGAGGCGACGGATGATGACACGCCGACAACGACTGGCCCAGACGATGATGTCGCAGATGTGACTTCTAAGCCAGCCAAAAAGGCTGTCGCAGCTGCAAGTGGTTTTATCCATATCCTCAGACCGACTCCTGAGCTCTGGACAAGCAGTCTGCCTCATCGAACTCAGGTCGTGTATACTCCCGATTATAGCTACATCCTTCAAAGAATACGAGCAGTTCCCGGTACTCGAATCATTGAAGCTGGAGCCGGCAGTGGAAGCTTCACACATGCCTCTGCACGTGCTGTCTACAATGGCTACCCCAAGGACGAGAACGATAAGAAGGGAAAGGTTTTCAGTTTTGAATACCACGAGCCTCGATATAATAAGATGCAAGAAGAAATCCACGAGCATAAGCTGGATGGTGTCGTGCAATTGACACATCGTGATGTGTATGGAGAAGGATTCAATGTGGATGGAAAGTCTCCCCAAGCAACATCAGTCTTTCTTGATCTCCCTGCGCCTTGGGAAGCGCTCCATCACCTTTCAAGACAGAAGCCCGATAAGCTAAGGAAGGAAAGCGAGTGTGCTAACACCCCCGAATGGGTCTCACCTCTGGACCCCAAACGAAGTGTCCATATCTGTACCTTCTCCCCTTGTATTGAGCAGGTGACAAGAACAATTGAGGAGCTCCGGCTTCTGGGCTGGAAGGACATTGACATGGTAGAAATCTCGGCTCGGCGGATCAACACTATTCGTGAGCGAGTTGGAGCAAACCTTCCTGCGGAAAGGGGCAATGTCCAAACACCAGCCAATGTGAAGGAGGCCATGCAAAGGCTCAAGGAGATCAATCGAAAGACGAAAGAATTCCACAAGGTGCATTTCAAGTCAACAAACGGTGACGGCGATTCATCAGCAATGGATGTAGATACCCCTGCCTCAGATTCACCCAAGACCGACACCAATGGAAAGGCTGCTGAAGATAGCAAACCATGGATGCATGGCAATCTCTACCATAGACCTGAGAACGATCTCAAGACTCACACGTCATATCTCACCTTCGCTGTGCTGCCTCGAGAGTGGACCGAGGAAGACGAAGCAGCAGCTGAGGCGAAGTGGCCATGCGGAAAAGAGGGTGGAGTGATTGGGAGCCTCAACAGGCAGGCTCGCAAGCAGCAAACAAGGGAGAAGCTGGCAGCAAAGAAGAAGCAGAAGCAGGAGAATGATACCCAGAAAGAGGGAGTGGTCGAGGAGACTGCAGAGAAGCAATAATAAGAGAATCGCTGATAAGCGGTCGTGAGTTCAATATATCAATTTCTCCAAACCAGTCTGCTGCAGTCCCATCGATGGCTGTGCCTTCAATCAGCATTGTGATTGTTATCATCGTGATGTTCATTACCTCAATTACAAAACTCCGATTCGCAAGGACGATATTCTTACTTCATGCGTCCATGCTGGTTCGAAATTCCGCTGCACGCGACAGGCAGCTGACAAGGCGGACTTGACTGAGGCCATCCATGCTCGACTTGCCAGATCAGGTACCTCGCAGGATTAGTCAAAGTGCAGCTGTTCAATTGGCAGATGCAGTGACACCTGTCCAACGCTCATAGCTTTCACAAAACACGCCTTTACGATTCTCAGCCAACTATATGGATAATCTGCTCATCTCTTACCCAATCAGGGACCCATTCACCATGCCTCGACGACCCACGGGTTCCTGGAAACACGAGAGGTCGCCTTTTGTGTGTCTCCTGCATGCAGGCTTCCTTTCGGCACCCAGCGAGAAGAGTGAGGCTGTCGGGTGAGGAAATGCGTTAGGATTATCTGCGAACCTCGAGTTTGCGAGCCGGCGCAGCTGCTCTTTGCTCGGAGGGATATCCCTGGATTATATCTCTTCAACGAACCCGTGTTCTCGTGCACTTATTTCCGTTCTGGAGTGCTAAGCGACCGCCGCATCACGAATATGGTGAACAAAAGACACACTGCACATGAGCCCCAACCTTCAACACCTGCATCGAAGGCCATTGAGCCATCGCCCGCGCGATCTCGGTGGTCCGAATGGACTCTCCACAACTCGGGACTGTACTACTACCGAGCTCGATATATCTCATTCGAGGACATCTCATCAATACCGCCAACTGGGAGAAATTCGATTGTGCCGAATGTTCAAGGTGGATACATCCATTACCAATCCATGGGTGTCAATGAAGGGACCAGTCAAGGGACCAGTCAAGCTCCAGAGCTATCAACTTGCTCTACCGTGACAACACCAACAGCCAGTGATCCTCCGGTCTCTACACAAGAAGTGTATGGCCAGCAAAATGATCAACTCGTCGTTTCAGCAAAGACAACCGAGGATAGCATGCTGATGAGTGGAGCGCTGCAACCAGAAGCAGACACTACAGAAACTGTCGTGGTGATATCGAACTCCAATGCACTAAAGCGAAAATCAACTACATCGAAGAAACAGAAGGAGAAGAAGAAGCATGGAAAGAAGTTGGATGTGGATAAGAGAAAGCAGGTCAGCAATAAGGCGAAAGTGAACAAGTGGTTAGACACTCTATAATCCGTGTGGCATTCTTATGTTATCTGGACGGCATTTCAGGTTTATGGCGTTAATTAGGGGCATAGTATGTTTCAGTATACAATATCGAATCTCAATTGTATGGATGAAGCATACAATCTCTCAGAAACTGTGAAATACAGACACTGTGCTTTTCATGACCTGCGTGCGTACTGCACACAGTGTCAAGCCAAACTCTCGCGGGCTCGGATCAACTCTTCTCCACCTCTCCAACGTCCCTCACCACCAAGCCTCGCCAATTTTCACGATATACCAAGCTCCAGCTCAGCCTCGGCCTTGTGTACACGCGACAACACGAAAATTACACCTAACCGCAACCATGACTTCTACAATCGGTATCCCTATTAAGCTCCTGAATGAGGCGCAGGTCCGTATCCCTTTTTATGGCACTCCTGATTGAGCTACGAAGCTAACTTTGCCTTGCAGGGCCATATTGTGACCCTCGAAATCACTTCCGGTCAGACCTACCGTGGCAAGCTTCTCGATGGTACGGCCCCCCCCTTTCTCTCGCTATCCTCTCTTTTCACTGCTTTTAATGCTTGGATTTTCGCTAACGCATCCTAGCTGAGGACAACATGAACGTTCAGCTGAAGGACATTACCGTCACCGCTCGCGATGGCCGCGTTTCCCATCTCGACCAAGTTTACATCCGTGGCTCACACGTGCGCTTCTTCATCGTTCCCGACATGCTTCGCAACGCCCCTATGTTCCGCAGCCGTAACGTACGTGGCCGTGGTGTCGGTCTTGCCAGAGGTCGCGCGACGGTCAGCCGAGCGCGCGCAGGCGGACGAGGAGGACGATAAACAAGACATAATAGAAATATGCGAGTTTTTGGCGTTCGGGCTTGGTTTTTTACAATGGGCATGCCTCGATTTTGGGAAAATGAGTGGAACAGGCTTAGGTTGATACCAGTCTAGATAGGGATATGCCTTGTGAGGCTTGCAAGACCTCGCAGTAGAGGGTGGTTTTTTGAGATTGACTAGATTACAAAAATGAAGGCGTCTCTTACGCCTGGTATCTCGTCACCTTCTAAGTCCAATGCTTTTCAGTCCATATTGTACAGGTTCCCCTTTTATTTCATTCGGCCAAGAGCTTCCTGGGCCTTGACCACCAGCTCGCGAATCTCGTTAATCTCATTACCTTTTTGGTCTACGACTGGCTTTTCTTGTTGCTTCTCATGGCTGAGAACCTCTGCAACACTGTCCTCAACCCCTCGGAGAGCCTTACGGCCTTCCTCTCGCACTTCGCCCTCCCAGAATGCTCGCGCTGCATCCCATTTCTTCTGTAACCGGCTGCAACTCCAGACTATACCGAGTGCTGCCACAGCACCGGCTTCGTAGACTGTCGAGGAGAAGGAGGAGATATAGAGAAGAGCGGCAAGGGATGTTGTAAGTCCAGAAGTCCCTAACGACTGCACGACCAGGCGTTGTGCGAGAGCCTGCAGCGCAGGGACAGTCTCGTTTTGGAGATACCTTCGGGTAAAGGCAATATGACCAGGCCATTTTGGTAGTGCTAGTCGGTTGTTCACTGGTGCCAGTGGTTCCACCTCTCCTGGGCCAAGTCGCTTCAGCTCCAGATTTGCGTCGCTATCGTTCACCGAGTGTGGTTGAGGATAATTTTGGTCCGCATTTGCAGCTTGCGCGATCTTCCCGGTCAGATAGACCAGCTCTCGCTCTGCTGTTGGTAGGAACCGCTGGTTGAGCATATCATTTGTGAGCATGGCAACATCATCGACCCTCCAGAATAGTTGCCACCATCCTAGCTTTCGCCATCTTCGGCCTGTGAACGCCAGATCAAGCTCGTCTTGTAACTCAGCATGAGCTTGTTGTGACCACGCACCAGCTGCTTGACTCAGTATAGGGGAGAAGTCTGGCTCCTGACCGTTGAGACTGGGGGCAGTCTTGTAAGTCTCCCTGATTTCACGACGATTCTCCTCTTCGCATCGCGCCAAAATGTTGTTCAACAAAGAAGTAATGAGCCCTCGCACTGCGGGTTTCGTGGTGCCATCGGAGGAGCTGATTCCTGACTTAAGCCACGTTGTTAAGGCAGGGAAGTTACTGTTGAACCAAAGCCGCTCATACTCAATGGCATTGCTGGAACTTTGACGAAAGAGTGACACTCCCCTCTCAGCAAGTGATGTATCAACAAGCGTAAAGGATGCATCAAGCTGCTTTGAGTCAACACCTCTCAAATCAACCACTTTTAGCACAGACTCCTCCTCCTTGGCAACTGGCACCGATGTGGCATTGACAGCTCCTTCAAACCCATCACCGACAAGAACCGCTCTGTGCACAGGTGTAGTAACTGGCGTCACTCGATCTTCAGCCGATGGGATGCCGACCTTGGGCACCAGAACAGCTTCTTCGACCTCGATAGCCCGTGTTTTCTCATCTCTAGAGAACTCGGGAAGATGCGTCTCCATGAACAGCAGCTCCAAGTTGAGGCTGTTCCATTCCGCCGAGGAAACATTGACCTCACTCAAAAGACTCGTTCTGGTGACTGTTAAAGTACTCTGCTGCTCTGCAGTGGACCGGATCCGAACAACGAGGGGGTTCTTTGGATCATGGCCCTTCAATTGGCGCTCCCATTCTTGCTCATCCTGCAGCGGATCCGTTACCAAAACCCTCAGAACATTTTTCGCAGTCTGTCCCGCATTCGAGCCAGGTGCCAGTCCTAATATCGCAACCCTCACAGCTTCCTGACCAGGTATTTGCCGCAGTCCCTGCAGTGCCAATTGCAATCTTGAAAGATTCACCAAAGACGGTGCGAGTTTCTGAATATCGAGGAGGTGTTGTTCAAGCTCGGCACGAGGATTCGTCGACACAGTGTATAAACGTTTTCCGAGGATAGCGCGACGAGGTCGTATTCGCGGCCGTGATGTAATGCAGCAAAATGGACATATCGAGATACCGTGAGGCTTCGATCTCGGTATCAAAACCCCGAGTTTGCCTGCACGAGGCAGACGGGCTCTCGGTGAAGCCATTTCCTTTGAGAAATGATTGGCGATGGGAGGTTCTACCTCATACTACAAGTTGCACTATAGGTTTGAAGATGGAGCTACTAAAGCAGGGAAGCTCCGTGGGCGGCAAAGGGTCGGCAAATCACGGAAAAGTCGTCACAGGCATCTTGACTCAAAGACCTACCAACGAGCAACAGCCTTACAAGCTAGGAAGGCCACTGTCGATCACATATTATTTTGATTGTTTATGGCGGCTAGCCAAACGTAACAGGATATAGATTGTCTTCAATTGTAGCGATTGCAGCGACAATGACTGTGCTCTAGCACGGAGTTCGTGACAAAGGTTCATGTCAAACATGTGTAATACCAAACAGGTGATTAGAGGCAGAATTTAGGTCCTTATCATATACTTAGATTGAATTCCAGGACGTAAGTCAAATACATTCTAACAATGCTTTGTTTCTTCGACATAGACAAGGCGATATGCTATCTTGTAGAGATGGTAACTCCATGTGCATCAAGGATACGGAGTAGCGGTTATTCCGCATGGCCCACTAAAAAGATAATCGCGGGGTGCCCCACCCTACGAGATGCTTCAGTACACCACCAGAAAAAAAAAAAGAGGAAAACCCTGCCGTCTCACTCACAATCAAGAACTCAATGCCGAAATCGTCAGATAGCAGGCGCGGTGGTGCCCGCAAGGGGCCATACGATAAGCCTGAACGCAAGAACATTTTCAAATACAACACGAATATTGGCCAGCATATCTTGAAGAACCCTGGCATCGCCGATATGATTGTCGCAAAGGCAAACCTCAAACCCACCGACACTGTCCTCGAGATCGGTCCTGGAACCGGCGTCCTCACCACACGCATTCTAGAACAAGCCAAAGCGGTCAAAGCCGTAGAGCTCGATATACGCATGGGAGCCGAGTTAACAAAAAGAGTCCAAGGCAAGCCCGAGCAGCAAAAGTTGGAAATTATCATGGGCGATTTCGCCAAATTGGATCTCCCGGAAGCACTCCCACCGTTCGATGTTTGCATTAGCAATACCCCTTACCAGATTTCATCCATCATTATCTCCAAGCTGATTTCTCTCCCTCGGCCTCCTCGCGTCAGCATTCTTATGGTCCAGCGAGAATTTGGACTACGGTTATGCGCTCGACCTGGCGATTCCTTATACTCTCGCCTTTCAGTCAACACACAATTCACCTCCAAAGTCGCCCTGATCGCCAAGGTCGGCAAGAACAACTTTTCGCCGCCACCCGAAGTCGAATCCGTTGTCGTGAGACTTGAGCCACGACCAGAAGTGCCTGCCGCCAACATACAGGAGCTGGACGGCATGCTACGTATCTGTTTCTCAAGGAAAAACAAGACTCTACGAGCGAGCTTCATCGATTCAGAGGAGCTCTGCCAGCGAAATTGGATCACTTGGGCGGCTATGGATCCCGAGAAAGTCAGCGAGCAAGATTTGCAGTTCTTCCGTGACAGCGAAGATACAATAGACGCTCACCAGTCTGTGTGTGGAATCCCCATTAGCAAGGCCACTCTCAAGAGCTTCATTCGGAGCAAGATTGAGCATGTCCTTGAGAAGACTGAACTCTCTGAAGCACGATCAGCCAAGTGTGACGAAAACGACTTCTTACGACTTCTTTTGGCGTTCCGCGAGAACAACATTTATTTCACATAATGTCCAACATAACGATCGCAAAACATATTTTTATCTAACCGCATCTTCGACCCGGTCTGGCCAGTTTGAGGCTTCTATCATCAGCACCACTCTCAGCTCGTCTCCAACGCTAAGGAGATCCGTGATAAACGACACGGATTAGCATGAGAATGGGATCCTTGCTGGGAGTACAGTCGCTTTATGGATGATAGAGAAGGAGAGTGAGGGGGACGACGTCCCTGGCCCGACCTGCGCCAAGCCAGCTCTCCAGTTTCATCCGAGAGCTGCTATTACCGCGCATTATACCCCGATAATGGAGATTATCATATCATGACTGCATTGAAAGAGGAACAAAATAGTAGTCTAGAACAGCTTAGGAGATTTAGGGCTGTCGTCCGGAAAAACTCCTCAGAGCCGCGTAGCGTTGGCATGAATGCAATACCCTGGTTCATCCTAAATCGCCCGATAGTCGTACACTGATGTCATGCCGCAGATGAAAGAGCTGCATGGAATAATCCCTGGCTTTGATCGCTGGCTCTCTTGCTGCATAAGGCGACCCGAAAATTCTATTGCTTGTCTTTTTTTCTAGAAGATACAATATGATTGGTTGCAGTAATAACCTGAGGCGAACAGGCTTCACAGTTCTGCCTTTTTATTGCATATATTTTGGGTCGTGATAGTGAATCCTCCTGCAGCGTTCGACTCATGCCTTGCCTTATTCTGCGCGGTTTATGAAGGCTTATTTCCTCTGCTTGAGGCGGTTATTGTAATTATCTTCTTCGAGACAAAATATAAGTAACTTGGTTCCAAGCAAACTTTTATACTTTGAGCTTGTATCTCCAGTGCATCTCGTGCCCTGCCGCTACAAACGCCTTGCTGGTTCATTTAGGCATCATCTGATTTCATATCATCTGATGAGTCTCAGCCTTAGGGTGCATTCACGTTTCAAAAAGCTTTCTCCAACTCAATCATGGCTGCAGTGATGGGACCGAACCCGCCACCTCCATTCAACTCTCACAGCCAAATGCCGGACATCAAAGACGCAATAAAAGCAGCCAGTCCAAGGACAGCGGAGCTATTAAGCCTGCTAGAACAAACGAAACATATTCGCACGGATCTTTCTCTACAACAAAAGATCGTTTCAGACCTCGAGTCACAATTATCAGAGTCTAACCGAAAACTGGATGGATTAGATCGCAAACGTTTAGCTGACCTTGAGTCGCATAAGAAATACCGCGATGGCCATGTAATGAAATTTCTTTACAGAGCCAGCGGTAAAGAGAACTCATTTACAGGTCAGGCTGAGAGGGAGGAGCAGAATTACCACAACACACTTCAACAGGCGCATCTGGCATCAGAGCACAACTCGAGTGTCAAGGCTAGACTGGATGAAGAACTTCGGAAAAAGAAAGATCTCAACCAGAGCATGCAGGGTTACCTAGATCTGCAAAAGCAGCTGGACGATATCTACGATGATATCTTTTCAGGCCCAACGCCAGAATTTCCCGAAGAGGATGCAAAGGAACAGCAGAGCAATGATGCATTATCTGTCTATGTTGCGACAAAGACAGCCCTCGAACTACATGAAAAAGCGCTAGATCTGCTCGAGCAAGCGACAGCGACAATGACTGCTGGACTGCAACAGGTCGACAAGGCTCTGCAATCGGGAGACATGAATCATCTCCGGGCTCTGAATAAGGGCAGGGAACTTGTTCAGCAGAGTAAGACAACAGTTGATCAGCTAGTACAGCTTGGTGCGGATGTGATTGAGCTGCCGCCCGAGGCCAATCCCCGCACTATGGAGGTCACATCTAACCTGGGCGATGTCTGGGGAAAGGTAGATATCACTGGTGGGAGACAGGAGGTGGCGCGGTGCACAGCGGCTTTGAACAACTGCTTGAGTCAGGCGAAAGAGAGGAAGTATTACTTGAGTAAAGAGCTCAAGAGGAAGGGTGAAGAGATGGATGAAGCCCGGACGGAGTTGCAGAAGATTAGAAAGGCTATCTTTGAAGAGGTCATGGGTGATGATTTAGTCAAAGGGTCATAGACTGGCGTACCATTCGCAATAGATACATGGAAGATTAGACTCAACTCAGATCTCGGTTGATAGAGGGTCTTTAACCCACAATTAGAAAGCATTGTTCAGCATCCTCAAAGTTGAGGTTGTCATCTAAAGGAATGCTTGTGATTCGTCTTTTCGGCAACGGTCGCTTAAGTAGCCCAGCCTTTGACAGCTATGGGTCTAATGTCAATGACACAATGCCAAGAATTGACAGCGGTTGATTAATTTCTTAGTGTCTGTGCAAAAGACTACTAGGCTTTTCAGGTGAAGCTCCCTTGAGGTTCGACAAATCTGGAGGACCCTTCAACATTGCAAGATATTTACTTTTTAGGAAATCTTTCATCGAGTAGGCCGCAGGCTCTATATCTCTCCCTTAATCAAGCCAAAACTTCGAGCAATTCACTGTAAAAGCTGCCAGTTTACTCGTAAATTGTCATCTCGTTTCTGTCAAGTGGCTTTCCCTTCTGAATGTCACCGTCCAAGACATGCGTCTTTCATTCCCACAGTATAGAGTCTTCTAGACAGGTCCCCTTTCTCAAAAAGGAAACCAAATCGTCAGGGACCGTTTTTCGCCAAATATAAACGATTATTGAGACCCTTGGGGACTTTGACGGGTGCGTGGCCCAGGGTCACCATTTCCATTCTGGGGAATAGCTTCAGAATGATGATTCATGACTTTGCGCCAGGACCAGGGGTTTGGCGCTCGGCTCTCCAAACACTAAAGAAGCTTATATCAAAAGCTGAATGCGAAGGGTCCTGCCGTAGGATTTAAAGATCCAACGTCAACCGCTGAAGAATGTTGTGTTGCATTTGACTATTTCGTGATTATCAAGTATTAGCTTTGAAATTTCACTCATCGTCACCATGAGCAGCTCTGGTATGTTCACAATTGCACTGGACATGAGATACCTAAATACTGACAAGACTTAGGAGAACGCCCAATTGATGGCTATGTCGACCCAAACTTTCCCAACCCTGACGGCGAATGGGATACGCCTGTAATCATTTATGGTTACACACCCGCATTCTCTCTCGCCGTTTTCGCAGCAGCCTGGTTCGCCCTCTTCCTCGTTGTTCACCTGGTTCAGACAATCCGCTTTCGCAGCTGGTACTTTATCACATTCCCGATCGGTCTTCTCTTTGAGATCGTGGGCTATGTTGCTCGCTCGCTCTCAGCCAAGAAGGATCCGTACCATCTGCTGTACTTTATCCTCAACTACTTCTTCATCGTCACGGCGCCTGTGTTCCTTGCCGCGGGCGTGTATACTATCCTCTCCGCACTAATTCCCCGGCTCGGAAGACGATATTCATTCTTGCCACCAAAGTTTATTCTTTGGTTCTTCATCACTTCTGATGTTATTGCTACTGTTGTGCAGATCACCGGTGCTGCTCTGATTGGTGTAAGACAGTCGAACCGTGATGATCCAACGGACGCCAATAATATTCTTCTCGGAGGTTTGGCATACCAGGTTTTCTCCCTCGGTGTGTTCGTTATCCTCACGGCTTCATTCCTTTTCCGTGCTCGAAGGGAGGTTAGTTCGCGCGGCAAGAAGCTCAGCTTGTTCTGCGTTGCTTTCGGAGTGGCTACCATTATGATTTATCTTCGAACCTGCTTCCGTCTGGCAGAGACAGCTGAAGGACTTGGGGGACATTTGTATTCGAACGAGATCTTCTTTGCTTGTCTGGAGTTTGCTCCTGTGGCACTGGCTGTCTTGCTCTTTGCTATCTGGCATCCCGGAAGATGTGTCGGCAAGAAGGTCAGGGTGCAGGATTTGGAGAAGGAACAGGCACGAGCCCAGGACTTTTAATTTGAGAAAAAGAGATACCCATTGTCAGTTAACTCATAGCAATAATCGTAAATCAAGTTTGTTGGATAGAAACACGATCTTCAGAGGCAGACGGGCATGGACTAGGCCCTGCCTGTAGCTGCCAAGCTTAGGTACCTAGTGGCTGTCTACCCGCTGGAACCGAAACCTTCAGCGGCCGAGCTCCACCTAAGCTCTGGGGTTGCTTACAACTTCAACAAGCTCCAAGAATGCCAGCTCATCCTCAACCTCACAAACATATACACGATGCCCCCTCTTCCCCCTTCCGCGAACCCTCTACCGCGGCTGATCACATATTACCAAACTCATCATGACTCCTCGGGGAATCTCATCTCTCCCCTCTCTCTCATCACACAACCCGGTATCGCCATAACCCACGTCATTGTCGCCGCCATTCACATCAACGATGATCCTCAAAAGATCACGCTCAATGATTACCACCCATCTCACCCCATTTTCCAGACTATGTGGGCTGAGTTACGCGTGCTACAAGCCTCGGGTGTGAAGGTGATGGGCATGCTAGGTGGTGCTTGTAAGGGCAGCTATGCACGCCTGGATGCCGATCAAGAGACATTTGATCGGTACTACGGTCCTGTGAAAGACATGATTCGAGAGCGTGGGTTGGACGGTCTGGATCTGGATGTCGAAGAGGAAATGACCCTGGGAGGAATCGTGCGGCTGATAGACCGTCTACGCAGCGATTTTGGGCCAACTTTCATCATCACCCTGGCACCAGTCGCCATGTCTCTTCTTGACTTTACCAAGAATCTCAGCGGCTTTGACTACGAAGCTCTCGAAGTGATGCGCGGTCGTGATATCGCCTGGTACAACACACAATTTTACTGCGGCTGGGGAGATTGCAGTAATCCCCTTATGTACGATCTCATAGTCCGCAAGGGCTGGCCACCCGAGAAGATCGTCATTGGACTTGTCACCAACCCTGAGAACGGAAGCGGCTATGTGCCGATGAACCCTCTCAACATGGTGCTCACGACGCTACGGGGGCGATATGGATCGTTTGGGGGAATCATGGGCTGGGAGTACTTCAACAGTTTGCCTGGAGGAAAAGAACGGCCGTGGGAATGGGCCAGGGAGATGACCAAATTGTTGAGAGGGCATTTGTTGTCGGCACCTGCACAGGCTACACAACCAGTGCAATCGGCGGCGGTAGAAAGTGGTTCGAAAGCAAAGAACGAAGACGTGGATCCAGATGAACCTGGTGGACAAGATGCACCAGTGCCAAAACAGTTTGACTACTACTCGGATGGGCTTGATGATTAGACCCAGAAAGTAATCTGGCCCAGAGACAGATGACTTACATATTGCGGGCTATAGCGACTATATAGACCTTCGCAATTCATACGATGAAACGAATAGACCTATGTTATAGAGGCAGTCCGCTCGTGAACAAGCTCTTAATATCGCTTGTACAAAGGATGGTACTACTCTTTTCAACAAGTTCCGTCATTCTCAGCACGATTTGTTTCATACGACTCAGGGCAAGATATATTTATGCCAACTATGTAGAAGTTATGATCGCTTGCCCAATCCCTGTTCCGGGTAAATGAATCTTTTCGGCTTCAAGCTGGCACAATGCCTGTCACCAAATGCGGCTAAGCACATTCAACAGCCCACATGGATCTTAACACTTACAACAAAGCCGTGGGGCTTTGGGAGATGAGTCGTCAGCTTTGCAACTTCCTGCCAAAATGAGGGTCGGGTTGAGATCTGGTGCTCAGTTGCTAGCTCAGATCCAGTCATTCCGTCTCGCTGCTGGTGCCACCATAATTGTGCTCATCGTCAATGCTCAATATCTCCGAAGCATCCTCGTGACAACATCACGATATATGCACCACTTGCTTTCGAAGGTTTTTTTCAATGCTTCTCGGGCGTTTTCCGGGTTCAAGTACGATGACAGAATTTTGGATCAGCATATACGCTTGATTCATCTATCAGATTCAGCATCCGGCTCATCTCCTAGCCTCAAACTCCATACCTTCAAACTCGATGAATGTCCGCCATACATCGCCCTGTCTTACACCTGGGGTCCAATTACGCAGAACACAATCTTCGACCAGGGTACAATTCTTCTGAATGCAAGGTCATTTCGAGTGTTGCCAAATTTACACAATGCAATCAAGCAATTATACATCTCAAGATCAGGCCAGTACCTCTGGGTCGACGGGATCTGTATCAACCAGAGAAGTCTCCCCGAGCGCTCTGCCCAAGTAGCAATAATGGATCTCATATACAACGGAGCCGCCGAGACAATAATATGGCTTGGTCTTGCCACAGATGAAACCGCTAGGGCTGTCGAGCTCGTTCAGAACATCGCGAAAGGCGCTGAGTCTAAGATCATAGAATGGGGAAGGGTCCAGTCATACGGCGATGCTTATATCATGGATGACTCTGAGCTTCTAAAAAGAAATGGCCTTCCAAATCTTACCGAGAACGATTGGCTGACTCTTCGAGATATCTACACAAGGCCGTGGTTCGGACGTGTCTGGATGCTTCAAGAAGTTGCCCTCTCTCGCAGTCCAAGAGTTCTCATCGGCCATCACGAGACAGCATGGGATTCTGTTGGCGATACAGCTGGGCTGATAAACATGTCCGGCGCTCTTATCGGTCTGTTTACTGTGGGCTCCGGATCAGAAACCGCACCTTTGATCTACTCTCTCGTCCATGCTGCTGGCCTTCATGTTACTCGCCAATGGACCCAGGACAAAAATAGTCGGTACAAAGAGATCCTGAGAAGTATTGATTATTCTGTTGGGATACGCCAAAATCATCCTAAAAAGCTGCTGCTCGAGCTATTGCTAAGTAGCATCGGATTCAAGGCGACTATTCCCAGAGATCGTGTTTACTCTCTGCTGGGAATCGTAAACTTCATGGAGCGTGCGAAAGGGAGACCTCGACTCGACGTCATTGTAGACTACAAATCTCCTGAAAATGACATCCTTATAGATCTGGGCATCAGCTTCTATACAGAAACAAAATCTCTACATCTCCTATCCCTCGCCGGTATCACCAGCCGTGCCGTGCCAACTGACTTGCCAACATGGATCCCCTCTTTCGAAAATGTTCACGTCCCTGTTCTTGGCCCCAGCTATACCAGAATGCTTCCATTCGATGCCGCCGCGGGCAAAGAAGCAGACTTCACAATTGACAGGTCTCTCTTCCATCTAAGCATTGAGATATTTAGTCCTCATCTTGGTACAATCGAAGAGCTCGGCGAGAGCTGGTCTGATGTTATCCGAGGGAAGTTTAACGACACGATGAAGATGCTTCTTCACTGCGGCACAACCTACATACCTACGGGCCAACCAATAGTTGAAGCTTTCTGGCGGACTCTTATTATGGACTGCGACTTATCTCAGAGGCCTGCACCATCATATCTCGCCAAGTCCTTCTCTAAGTGGATGCTTCTTCTCACCATCCAAGCCCTGATCTCTTATCAGCAACAGAATCCATCTATATACGATCAATTCGATGCCCTAGAGCCTCTTTGGACCCTGGCTAACACTCGAGACTCTACTAATACGCTACCCAAATCTGGTGATATTATCCCGTTATTGTTTGAACTTGGCTTACGCCACGACCCTAGTGTTCGAGTTGACACTGATTCGGAAAAGGCTGCCAAGTTCGCTTCTTGGGGCAAGTCATCCGCTCCCTTCGAAGCCTTATTACGTGTCAATCTTGCTGCAAGAAGACGTATTGCGAGAACCATTCGAGGCTACTTGTGTCTAGTTCCACTTCAGGCCAAGGCAGGGGATAAAATCATGATCGTTGCTGGCTGTGCAGCCCCATTGGTCCTTAGAAGATCGGGTCCTTCAGAGAGCCTCTTTGAGCTTGTCGGCGATGCTTACGTTCACGGTGCTATGTTTGGAGAGCACATCACTGGCGAGTCCTCCTGGAGAGATGTTCATCTAGTTTGAAAAGTAGCGTCAGTCGGCCCGTCACGTAAATCTTCTTAACAAACTTCAGTTGTGTTTGCAGTGAATGATATAACTATGGTTCATCATAGAGTAGAGTAAAGTCGTTGAAATAAATATCGAGAAACGAAGGAATTAATACCATATTAGCCACCAAAATTGATCATCCCCTTCTCATTCCTCATAAGCCACATGCCCACCACACGCCGCTAAACTCACGACACACAGAAGACGGATGAAAGATACTACCCTCCCGTTTTACCAGCATGCCATCCACGGACTGCACTGGGCCTGAATGTTGTAGCTGTTGTAGAGAGGGTAAGTTCCCTTGACAGCTTCCAGAACTGGATCAAAGAACTCCTTGTTGAATCGGTCAGATTGGCAAGACGAGCAGGGGCCAGTGAGGAAATTGTCGTATGTAGTGTTGTACGCGAGGTAGCCGATGGTTTTCTGATGAGAAACATCAATGGCCTGCAGACTGAAAGATTCAGGCATGACTACCCAATGATCCGCTGTGGAGTTGCGCTTTCCTGGTATGGTTGGGTTCTGGTTGAAGAATGTGCTATTCATGCCGAGGTCATGGAGAGCTTTGATCATGATAAGCGTCAGATGAGAGTCAGAATCAATTTGGATGCCAGCACAGTCGATGTTAATGGTGTAACCGTCTCCTTTCACCGGTTCACCCACGCACTTTCCAGTGTTCCGATCCCAGGAAAACTTCTCGATAAACGCTTGCCAAGTGTTGGGCCAATTGATGAAACGAGGGCTGAGGAGAATAGACACAAATAGCTTGCCAGCATTGGGGTCAGCTGGAGGGTTAGGCTCACCACCTGTGGGAGTAGGTGTCGCTGGCGGCTGTGAGACAAATGTAGTCGTGGCAGGCGGAGCAGAAGATGTTTCCAAGGTAGAAGTGGGATTTTCCATGCCACTGGGACGAGGGGGGGCGCGGTTATCACGGTTGCAGACAAAGGCAGTCAAGCAGACCGCATCAGCGTTGACAGTCGTGTTGATGGCTGCGCTGACAGGGCGACCACGGTAGGCATAGCAGGTAAGTTCTTGACCACCTTCCTTGGTGGTGACGGCAGACCCAGCTGGTTGACCGTCAGCGATTCTTGGGTTGATATAAGCTGTCCAGACGACACCATTAGACAGTTTGACGGTGGTTCCCTTGGGATTCCAGGGGTAGATTCCATCTGCGTAAGGAACTTCAACCTCCAGATCAGGTGGAGGGGGAAACTTGGAGACATCGTCAGGCCACTGAATATCCTGGTACCAGTTCACTTGGCGAGAAGTAGACCATCCAGGGTGGGCTTTGTTGTCGCCAATGCCACAATCGGCAAGAATCAGGTCCTCATTGGGGTGACGAATTTGGGCTTGGGCAGTTGCCAGAAGGGCACCAACGGCCGCCAACTTGACGGAGACCATGTTTTTGAATGAATGGCTTGCTTCAGGAATGTAGTCCCGGGTGTTGTTTGCAGGCTTTTAAGATTGAATGAGTGAGTTGAAGTAACAGATTGAAGGATTTGTGAGAACTGAGATGCAGATGAAGGAAGATGAAGAGGAGAAGAGAAGAGAACAGACGGGGAAGAGTCTTAAAAGACTAGCACTCTGTCATGGGGAAGAACTTTGACTGGGTTCCTTCTTCCTCAGCTACAGTCGCTTCATTCTGAGGACCTTGTTGGGACTTCTGAGGTCATTGTCTTGCGTCTTGGGCAGGAGCATCCATCACGAACAGGCAATGTGGACTGGGGAGGAAAGAACACAGATGCAGATGACGCGGACAATACTCGTTGCCTGCCTTAAGAGCTTTTATTTTGGCATGACCACATGATTTCCCACATCATGTGAAGGCTGTTGGGGTTCGATGTGTGTAGATATCTCGTAGTGGAAGGAGAGATCATCGAGGACCACAATGACCTTATTCGGGTATCTTTGTGTGTCTGAGCAGAGCTGCTTTATCCAAAGATCCGAAATCCAAGACTTAGCGTCAACATTTGTATCGGTGGAATCAGGTTCTGGCAGATGTCTCCAAGGTGATACTGCAATTTCCGACCCGGTAATTCAGAGGTTCACTATTAGACTTTGTTGAAGCACGCAGTGTGATAATGTCACAACAAGCGCAATCGATGTATGATTTTTTTTTTGCTTCTTTTTTTTCACGAAAGCCATCGATGGTATTTACCGTAGCATGTCTCAATATCAATTAACATCGAATCGCACAAAAGAAGTTCAGATCGACAAATGCAAAGCAAACAATTGACGATTTATTGCTTTGTTGGCAAGCTGGTTACCCTTAACTATAGCCGGATCGCGGGACAAATCAAGCCCGTCAGCAGCTCCACATAGAATTTCAGCGACGAATGTCGAAACTCTCGATGTACTCAATGTTACCAACAAAGCACCTCGCCAAGCTTGGATATCTAATCTCAATATGCGTCGCAACTTCACATCTTTCAATTGCCGCCCTAGCCTCTGTGCTCGCGCTCCCCCGCGCATCAACACCTCATATCCTCGCGTCTCGTCAACCCAAGCTTCCCGCATCGACCGCATCACATCTAAGCTTCCTCGACGTTTACAAAGATACACTAGCGGTTTACGTAACGCTCCAGTCTCGCATATTGTTTCATTCTTGATCCTTCACGAGATCACAGCAATTGTGCCCGTGCTAGGGCTGTTTGGTCTCTTTCATTACACAAATTATGTGCCAGTGGAATACGTAACGGGCCACTTTGGAAGCTATGTCGAAGATGGAGTTGGCCGCTTTGAGAGGTACTTCACACGCAAGGGGTGGTTTGGTTTCGGTCAGAACGGAGAAGGTGAGGCCTCAAATGCGGCTACAACACATCCGGACTCCAAATCCGAGGAAGCTGTGGAGCGCTGGCATCGTGGAGATGGGCGGTACAAAGTGGTAGTTGAAGTTGCTCTCGCGTACGCAATCACTAAGGCTTTACTGCCAGTTCGTATCATCGGCAGTGTATGGGCTACGCCATGGTTTGCCGGGATACTCATGAGAGCCAAAGGAATATTCACAAGCAAACCTTAAGTCACTTTGAAATCGAGCACGAAGGTTTTGAGAAGATTTTCTGTCTTGATTTTTGTTATACCCACAGAGATGAAGTCATCCCACTTGTATGTGCTTTTCCATTCCGTCATTCAGGGCGTTACAACATCGACAATTTAAGCCTTCTCGTAGACCCAGTTGAACTGGGCGGACTTCCAGGAGACGACCTCACCCTCCTTGAACCAGAGGGCAATCTCCTTCTGGGCGTTCTCGACGGAGTCAGAGCCGTGGCAGACGTTGCGGCCGACATCGATGGCGTAGTCACCACGAATGGTACCGGGGGAAGAGGCAAGGGGGTTGGTGGCACCGAGGATGGCTGATTGTACAATTAGAAAATGGTGAGCAATATTCAATGATTGGAAACTTACCACGGCCAGTCTTGACAGCATCACGGCCCTCCCAGACCATGGCGCAGATGGGGCCAGAGTTCATGTCTACATAAGTTAGATTTGGTTGTATCAATTAGATTCGGGAGCCATACACTCAATCAGACCAGGGAAGAAAGGCTTGCCAGCGAGATCGGCATCTATAACGATGTTAGGGCGAATTGATATATCGAACGACTTTTGGGAATGACGCACAGTGCTTCTCGAGGTGCTCCTTTCCAGGGGTGACGAGCTTGATGGCAGCAAGCTTGAAGCTGTAAAAAGTCAATAGCTATAGCAACAACGGTATATAAAACTACTCACCCTCGGTTCTCGAATCGAGAGATGATGGGACCAACGAGGCCACGCTATGGGAGCCTTGTTAGCTCTTGTCAAATCAATTGTATAATCGTCCAGGTCTGTTTGTTTACCTGGACACCGTCGGGCTTGATAGCGATGAAGCTACAATCAAGTTAGCCAAAGATCCCAACAGGAGCATCAACCACGATGGGGTAAAGCTTGATGGCGGGGTAGCTTACGTCTGCTCGGAGGAGGACATTTTGGCGATATTCTTGTCTGGTATGACTTGAGATGTAGGAACAGAGTGAGAATTAGAGGTAGGGGAGAGATCGACTGGAGGGGAAAGGCTTGAAGAAGGCGGTGAAAAGAGGATATAAAGGGCGAGGAGGGCGAAGAGAAGAGCAAAAAATCGCGGGGCCAGATTTTCCGCACTTCTCCGTCCCTGCTGCTGCTTCCAATTCTTGCCGCTGGCGGCGGGGTCTTCTCGCTGGCGGGGCTCCTCTGCAGCCATGATGAGCTGGCGTTGAGGGTCCTTGGGTGCGAGATCTGGAGAATTCACACGGACACGTGATTTAAGTAGTTGTCGAGGACAGATATAAATTACTGAACAAGAGAACAGGAGTAAGGAGAGAATTAGAAAAGACAAATGAACGATACTATGAGAGTTAGTATAGCTTAAAGAAAGAACAGATTCATATAAAAAGAACTTGGAGAGTAGCGAAACTTTTCTACTTACAAATCAAAGCCTTTAAATGAACTGTACCTGCATCAATAAGAGCTTCTTACAGTGCATCCAACACAAGAACTCAGCTCAGAAATCGAGGACTGAAATGTTTGATTAACGGGTCTAATCTTCTATCGAAGCTGCCCCGCCATCCAGGTATCCACTCCCCTGCGTCTGAAACCAACCCCAATCCGGAATGGAGTTTCACAGGGGAGCTTAGGGACAGCTTGACTTGACTTCGACATCATCAAAGCTGAGGTTATCCCAGCATAAACAACAATAACATTCTCTTAAACCAGCGACTGGACAGAGGATATAGGCCAGGGGACCATATCTGATGTCCTTGTGTTTTCTCAATCTAATTGACCATTTTTCTCGTTCATTTCTTTCTTCATACCTGAACTCTGGTTCCTGACCGTCTCAACATCATGAAGTCGAATACGGCGTCGTCCTTTCGCTGGACGGCGCTATTGCTGCTGCTAAGCACCTTTACGTGCCTTTTCCAATCAGCTGGTAGGTTTTAAGTGTGCGTTGACGAAAGGCTCTGCTCACAGTCTTCCCAGTGGCCGTGAAAGACAAGGACTTCAAGAAATGCGACCAATCCGGCTTCTGCAAACGAAATCGCGCCTATGCCGACAACGCTGTTGCCCAAGGTTCGAACTGGAAAGCTCCATATGAGATCTCGGCCGATTCGACGGTTTTTGAGGAGGGAAAATTGCAGGCCGTGGTTATCAAGACCATCAATAGCCATGGAGAGACCGTCCGTCTACCCCTTACAATTTCGTTCCTCAAGTCTGGTGCCGCCCGAGTCACAATGGACGAAGAGAAGCGACGTAACAAGGATGTGGTTTTGCGAGACGATAGCGCTGTCCGAAAGGAAAGATATAACGAGGCGGACGATTGGGTTCTTGTAGGTGGTTTGGACCTCGACAAGGAGGCGCAACTTGCTTTCCAAGATAAGTCTCAGATCAACATCAAGTATGGACCCGAGGCCGCACAGGAAGCCATCATCAAGTTTTCGCCTTTCGAAATTGACTTCCGGCGTGATGGCAACTCGCATGTCAAGTTTAATGACCGCGGTTTGCTCAACATGGAGCACTGGAGGCCCAAGATTGAGAACAAGGAAGGCGAGGAAGCCGCTGAAGATGAGAGTACTTGGTGGGACGAATCTTTCGGTGGAAATACCGACACCAAACCCCGGGGACCCGAAAGTGTTGCTTTGGACATCACTTTCCACGGGTACGAGCATGTGTTTGGCATTCCGGAACACACTGGTCCTCTATCACTGAAGCAGACCCGTGGCGGAGACGGCAACTACGACGAGCCTTATCGTATGTACAACGCTGACGTTTTCGAATACATTCTCGACAGTCCAATGACGCTTTACGGCTCCATTCCCTTCATGCAGGCGCATCGCAAAGGCTCGTCAGTTGGCGTTTTTTGGTTCAACGTTGCCGAAACTTGGGTTGATATTACCAAGGCCAAGAACCAAATGAACCCCTTAAGCCTTGGAGTTGGTGGTAAGACTAGCACTCATACCCATTGGATCTCTGAGGCTGGTCTTCTGGATGTCTTTGTTCTTCTTGGCCCTACCCCCCAGGACCTCACCAAGACTTACGGCGAGTTGACTGGCTATACTGCTATGCCTCAAGAATTTGCAATTGCATACCACCAATGCCGATGGAACTACATCTCCAGCGACGATGTTCGTAATGTTGATCGCAACATGGACAAGCACAAGATTCCTTACGACGTCATCTGGCTCGACCTCGAGTATACAGATGATCGCAAGTATTTTACCTGGGAGCCTCACTCGTTCCCCGATCCCATCGACATGGGTGAGCACCTCGACGCTCACGGCCGTCAACTAGTTGTTCTACTTGACCCTCATATCAAGAAAACCGATAACTATCCTGCTTCCGAAGAGTTGGTCGCTCAAGACCTTGGTGTTCATGACAAGGAGCAGAAGCTCTATGAAGGATGGTGCTGGCCTGGAGCGTCCAACTGGATCGACTGCTTCAACCCCAAGGCCATCGAATGGTGGAAGACTATGCTCAAGTTTGACAAGTTCAAGGGAACCATGTCCAACACTTGGATGTGGAACGATATGAGCGAGCCCTCAGTCTTTAACGGACCCGAGGTGACTATGCCCAAAGACAACATTCACCACGGAGGATGGGAGCACCGTGACGTCCACAACTTGAACGGCTTGACCTTCCAGAATGCGACGTTCCAGGCTCTCCTTCACCGCGAGAAAGGCGAGCTTCGGCGACCATTCATTCTGACTCGAGCCTTCTACGCCGGATCGCAAAAGCTTGGTGCCATGTGGACCGGAGATAACCAGGCCGACTGGGGACACTTGGCTACATCTATTCCCATGACCATCAACCAAGGAATTTCCGGCTTCCCCTTTGCCGGTGCTGATGTCGGAGGCTTCTTCGGTAACCCCGAGAAAGATCTTCTCGTCCGCTGGTATCAGACCGGTATCTGGTATCCTTTTTTCCGAGCTCATGCCCACATTGATGCTCGCCGTCGCGAGCCTTACCTCCTAGGTGAGCATTACACGCCAATTGCAACCGCAGCAATCCGACTCCGATACTCGCTTCTCCCTGCTTGGTACACTGCGTTCTACAATGCCGCCCAGGATGGGAGCCCCATTATTCGACCTATGTTCTGGACCCATCCCTCAGAGGAGGCTGGTTTTGCTCTTGAAGATCAGTTCTTCGTCGGTTCAACTGGCCTCTTGGTGAAGCCAGTTACAGAACAGAACAAGGAGTCCGTCAATATCTGGATTCCTGATGACGAGGTCTACTACGATTACTTTACCTACGACGTTCAAAAGACCAGCAAGGGCAAGTATCTTGCAGTGAGCGCGCCCCTTGACAAAATTCCTGTTCTATTGCGAGGTGGTCATATCATCCCTCGACGAGATATTCCCCGACGATCAAGCGCTCTAATGCGATTTGATGACTACACGCTTGTTGTCTCAGCCTCGAAGGCTGGCGCTGCGGAGGGTGAGCTCTATGTGGATGATGGCGACTCGTTTGATTACGAGCAAGGTCAATACATTCACCGCAAGTTTACACTTAGTGGAAACACCCTGACCTCTATTGAGGCCGAGGGACGTGACACCAAGTCTATCAAGTCTGGCCCTTGGCTGAAGGCCATGGAGAAGGTGCACGTTGACAAGGTCATCATTGTCGGTGCGCCCAAGACCTGGGACCAGAAGGAGGTGCAGGTCGAGTCTGAGGGACGAACATGGACGGCCAAGGTTCAATATCACGCAGCTAAGGGCAGCCGCGCAGCCTTTGCGGTTGTGGGCCGAGTTGGAGCCAAAATTGGCGAGGATTGGAGCATCAAGCTTGCTTAAAAGACATGAATTTAGTTTGATTAGAGGTGGAGTGCAACTAAGAATAGACACAGTTTTGGACATTAAATTGATTCACGGATGGACTATGGACGGCAGCATCCGCAAGAATTGCGACTATGGTGTGTACTAGACTGT
Source organism: Fusarium fujikuroi IMI 58289 (assembly GCF_900079805.1). NCBI lineage: Eukaryota > Fungi > Ascomycota > Sordariomycetes > Hypocreales > Nectriaceae > Fusarium > Fusarium fujikuroi. The sequence goes on from NC_036625.1 coordinate 559,624, forward strand.
CATCTTCAAGAAAGGAATACAGTATCAAGTCCTACTAATGAGGCAAGTATCGACAGTGATGGCGCGTCACGGAAATACGGACGATTTCAGAACGACCGAGTGAGTGGAGATGCATTGAAGTCAATGCCAGGGTTGAAAATAAGCATGATTAGAGCAATTACGAAACGGAATGCCTCGAGGGATGGAGTACAGCATGAGTGACGTTGGTGTTTTCAATGATTCAGAGTCGGATCATGAGCATCATGACAACGCACAACTCTTGAAGATAATCGGATAGCTTGGATATGTACGACATATAAGCTGATATGTGCATCAGAAGCCGACGAGGTGCATGGCAATTTGCTTGGATCAACTGGGGAGAAGATTATGGAGAAACGCGATCGAAACGAGATTTGCTCGCTTCGAGATGGTTGGGAACTGAGTTATGATATGCTTCATACAGATGGGTCTATGTAACGTTTGCTAGGCGAATTATACTCCTGATATTCGTTGACTCTGAGGATAACCACCATGAGAATGTTTGGGCTGGTGATCGTGATGCAGTCGTTATTTTCCTAATCCTGATTATAATTTGCCGAACTTTTTAAGCATGATAAAAAAAGAAAAATCTTGGACAAATTTCTCACAGGATATCATAAGTCTATCCTAAACTTAAGGTAAGTTTCCCTAAGAGCATCCTAAACTTCGAGGTGGTTATGGTGACTGAGCCCCAAGTTTCACAAGCTTGGGACGGATGAGGTTGGGAATACCAAGTCCGAGACCATCCAAGATGAAGTAATGATCGACCGTGACAGCTGATTCTTGCGCACATTCACGCTTCCTGCTTGATTAGTCTCCCTTCGGGACACCAACTAAGACCCTGACTTGGCCCGACGTGTGAGTTGCTTGATTCCAAGGGAGCCCCAACGGGGTCTGCATCGACAATTGAAATCCAGTGGAGCTTAGTTGCCACTCACCAGTGACCACAAGAATTAAACTTCTACCGAGCAGCATATATAGCAATGCAATCTCGATAGATGTAAGCGGTGACAAGGAATAAGGGATGGTTATATTCGGAAACACGATAACGTAAATTTGGTTGTTTCAGATGAAAACTATCATGATGCTCATGGTTGGTTATCTCAGCCGTTGATATCGAACATGTGCTGGGACAGGGGGTTTTAATGGCTGCGCTGCGGGCGTTTGTAAAGCTTTATTTGGACAGCTAGCATTGGTTCCCAATAATTCAGACCCCCTGAGCTTGAGCTTTGATCATTCATCAGAGATGAAATGCTGGTTTCCATTCTAAACAATGGGTCTTGATGTTAAAATCCGCGGCCCGCGGATTAAGAAATGCTGAGTATCTGGAAAGAGTTTCCTTTATTCTATATATTTATGATAAGTTTATATGATTCAAGCCTAAGCTTATGCTTCTTAGTCCTAAGCTTATGATGATACTGGGTCCTAAATTTAGGATGATGTGGTCATAGGTCATTTCAGCTATGATGGATGTGTGAGATGCCCTCCTTGGAACCGGCCTCCTGAGCCTATAGCGCGCCTGCGTGAATATGTAAAGCTATCTTGCACCAGAATTCCATTTAGTCTGGGCTGCTCTTGATTTCGGCAAGACGGAAGCAAGCATGAATCGTCTAGTGGCTGGGCAGAGGATTTGAGTGGTAATCTAAGGGTCCTAAGTTTCTACAGTATTGGATGGTTTCACAATCTGAGGCTCTTTTGGCGCACTTGAAACTGCCCCTACAGAAATTTGTTTTTGGTGAGCCCCCCCACGCTGACGCGGATGGTAGCACAGTGACAGAGTGAGTTGAAGACGGGAGTGCCTGGCGGCAAGCCACTGTGCGTGTGCATGCGCGTGTGTGGTAGCTAGGTAGGAATGCAGGGGACAACCATTACAAGATTGATTTTCTCAACGGGAACGGGAATCAACGGGGAGAAAAAGATTTTAAATCCGCCACCAGCCATCCACCACAAACATCATCATATATGATCGTCACCATCATGGCTGCCGACTATTTTCAGCTAATGCACCAAGAATACGAGATGGCGAAATGCGTCAATATCTACGGAGTAGAGATCGAGAAAAGTCAAAATAAGAGTGTTGACCTCAGATTGCCTCATTTGCATAACAGCAAGGATCCATCATGAGCGCATCTCGGTCGTTTTCTTGGCTGTGACGTCAGCTTTCTAAACCCTGCGATTTGGTCAAAAAATCCAATGATTTTCTGAGGTGTCTTGCTTAAGCCCCTGATCCAGTGCATCTCCAGTGGATTTTGCGCCCGTCCTTTGTCTCGGGTTAGCGAGTGTGACTGCGTCAGATCGACCTATCTTTTGTCTGTACTTCAGATGCAAGAATTCATTCACGTTTCTCGTCCCTGATTTCGGCCGGTTTACATCAGTGACAACTCAGTCATGATCTGCACCGATTTTGGCCAAACAAGTTCAGGCTATTTCAGCAAAAGAGCTCACCAAGCCCTGAATTGGGGGGTGTAGTGGCCCGGCGGCATCCTCGGGGTTTCCATTTAGGGAGTTCCACGGGTGACACCATCCACACCGTCTTGGCCCCATGTCTTGACTCCCGGCGAGACGGCGTGGATACTGAACATTACTCGATGATGAAGGCCGGTGGCTTGCCTTGACCCTGAGCCCCGTGGTTCCACTTTCGACGGGCTACGGGTTATGGCCGATCGACCTTATCACCACTAGGCCAGAGCAAGATTTCTGTGTTGGCTGGATTTGGTCATGGAGGTGTGGGCATGTTTTCCTATCTTGATGATGATGGTGGGAAGGAAAAAAAGTTGTTTATGATGGAATATGAAAGAGAAAAATCGAAGGAAAATTACTGTGCAAAAGACGGGTAACATATGTTGTAGTAGACTCGGATGAATGTATCCATGAAAGAAATTCCACCTCCATAAAATCATTATTCACTCCTTGACCAAGCAAACAAGCCTATCTGAGGTGACCCATTCTTCCTCCATCTTGGCTACAGTACATTGTCTCCAGTGCTCCACGGTCGCAGGTCGATCTCTTAAAGCTCAACAGCAACCCCGTCACCCGCAGGGTTTGCAACACTTCCCCCAGATTCTCTACTACTTTGTTTTCTTTTCCCTTTGTCGAAAACATCTCTCTCTTTCTTACAAATTAAGCGTGAGACGAAAAGTCGATCAATTTGCCTGGGGTGACGACATCATAACACCTCAACACCAAGCAATATATCTTTGCGCGTATACGAACGTGCACTGATCGCCTCACCAGGCGAGAATCAATCTGTTCGATCGATGTCGTAAAAGATCATCGGTTGATCAGCCCACCTCGCTTCACTTCACTTCCTTTTTCCTTTATTTGTCTTTGCCTTTCGTTTCCTATCTCACTTGCTTTACAACGGAGCTCTTGAGGAAATTCCACCACTCACTCTCAACCATCATTGAGTAGGTCTTTTTCATAGACTTCGCTTGCGGCTATATTCCTCATCTCACTTTCCGAAGTATTGTCCTTTACAGAGCCTCGAGTTGTGAATATCACCAAAAGGGGCCATCATGAGTTCCGATCCTCCGCCTCATGGCTTCGAGGAGAAGGAGTTGAAGGAATTCAATCTCAAACAACCGCCTCCAACACGAAACCCGTCCCAATTCAGCGCCTCACAGCAACAAGGGCCAGCACGAACGGACTCACCAAACCCAGCACCCGAGCAAAAGCAATCTGCTCCATCACTCGATACATTTCCTACTCTACAAGCACCACATGAAACAAACGACTCGACCTCAATTAGATCACCTATTGGACAGCGCGCCGATGCTAGCCGACTTGACGATAACATCGAACTTCTGCGAATCGAGCGTGCTGTCTCTGCTGATGATGCGAGTCAAATGAGGAAGCGCGCTCATAATGTTGAGCCTGAGGATGCTTTCAATGCACCTATTCCCGCAGAGACCTATCATAACGAGAAGAAGGTGGATCCCGATGCTTCTTTATTAAAGCTCTGGATGTTTCTGAGAAAGTTTCCCCGATTCGTTCGATATGTTGTGTATTTGATCCCCGGTGCTGCTATCCTCCTCATTCCTGTCTTGCTCGGTGCGTTCGCACTCAAGTCCGACGGCAAGCGACGAGATGTCAACGGTGTCGATCTCATGTGGTTCGGTATTTGGCTTGAGATCGTCTGGGGAGTTCTCTGGGTTTCTCGTATGATCACAAGTCTTCTACCTCCAACTTTCAAACTTTTTGCAAAGCTGTTTGGATCGACCAACGCCAAGAAGTGGAAGGATATTGGATACCAGATTGACCTTCACACAGCTGTCTTCCTTTGGTTCCTTGCAATTCTTATCTCATTTGAGCCGACCATGACGAACCACAACTTCCGGGATCGCAAGCCAAACTGGGTCAATATCATGAACAAGGTCATTATTGCCCTCTTCACTCTGGCAACACTCAATTTTGTCGAGAAGATCCTCATTCAATGGATCGCTTTCACCTTCCATCAGCGAACTTACGCTACTCGAATCGACAATAACAAGGCAGATATTGGTCAGCTTGTCCATCTCTATGAGCACGCCAAAGCCCACAATGAAAAGACCGACTACTTCTTCCAGCGTGGCAGCAACTCTGCCAGTGGTGCGCAAACTCCTCTGCAGACACTCCAGGACAACGCCCGAAACGCATGGAACAAAGTCGGTTATGTTGCTGGCCGAGTTGGAAATGACTTGATCGGCCGCAAGGTCGACAGTAACCACCCTCGCAGAGTTGTTAATGAACTGCTCAAGACCATGTCTACAGCTCACACCCTGGCCCGCCTGATCTATCGCTGTGCTGTCAAAGAGGGTGAAGACCTTGTCTATCTCGAAGACATGGAGAAGATCTTCGAAACTGAAGAAGAGGCCGAAGCTGCATTTATGATGTTCGACAAGGACATGAACGGCGACATCTCACTCGACGAATTCGAGGCTGTGTGTAATGAGATCCATCTTGAAAAGAAGGCCATTGCCGCATCGCTCAAGGACCTTGATTCGGTGATTAAGAAGCTCGACAAGGTCTTTGTGTTCATCATCATCGTCATCACCATTATTGTCTTCATCTCGATTCTCTCCGGTTCAGCTGCCGCCGCTCTCGGTTCCGCGGGTACTGTGGTTCTCGGTCTGGCCTGGGTTCTTCAGGCCACAGCCCAAGAGTTTCTTCAGTCTATCATCTTCGTCTTCGTCAAGCATCCCTTTGATGTTGGTGATCGTGTGACTGTTTACGGATCTACCGGTGACACCATGATGGGTGATGATTATTACGTGACTGAGATTTCTCTACTCTACACCGAGTTCAAGAAGATGCAGGGTCACATCGTGCAGGCTCCCAACTCACTTCTCAACAACCTTTTCATTCTGAACCAGCGACGATCAAACGGTTTGGCCGATGTTCTTCCTCTGGTGATGCGCTTCGGTACCCCTCAACACATGATTGATGAGCTCAAGGCCCGTATGACCGACTTTTGTCTGGCGAACAAGCGTGACTATGCGCCTCGCATCATTACTGAGATGACCAAGGTTGATGAGGTGCGATCGTGCAGTATGAACATGATCTTCTTCCACAAAACCAACTTCCAGAACGAACTGCTCCGTCTCAACCGTCATAACAAGTTTGTTACTGAGTTGATGACTCAGATGGTCAACGTTGGTATCCAGTCACCGTTCCGTATCGAGCCTGGTGGCAGTCGCGAGCATCCCATGTTCTGGTCTGGTCCACAGCCTCCTCCTGCGTATGGAAAGGAGCCCGATCACGGTGGCGTTGAGCTTCACGACAAGCCTGCCTATGATCGGCCTCTTCATTCTGAAGGGCCTCCTCTGAGCCATGTTTCCTCGACCTACAGCCGCCGAGGTCTTGATCGCATGGGTTCCATTGACAACAATGTGAACGACTTCCAAGATGTTTTCGAAAACAGACGAGACAACATCCACGCACACCGACTTGCCTCTATCCGAGAAAAGGAACGGGGCTCCCGAATCGAAGATGAGAAGGAGCGTCGATCGCTTGCCAGTTCTTCGGGAGTGGATCGCCGTACTTCGACGGATAGTCGATCCCGGGTGTTTGGTCGCGTTAGGACTGGGTCTAAGAGTCGACGTCCAGGCGATATTGTCTGAGGACTGTTATGAGATTATGAACAAAGTTAGTATTATAGAGATCCGGATTGGTATATCTGGAGAGGTGCATAATTTTCTGTTATTTGCGTTTTTCTTTTCATGCACATTGAATGTGCTTTGGTATTTTGGTCAGATAGGATTGCAGAGTATAGACAGCGAATATTCGACAAGATTGACTTGCCTGATCTGACAAATGTCCCAGACTCAAGTGATGAACATTTGACGATCTAAGTGACCATATCATAGATGAGGTGCCATTGGAATCTATGATGGAACCCGCGGAAGCGAGGACATACAGGGATGATCCTGGACTGATGGAAGTGATGTAATGTTTAATATAGAGAGAATCGTTGGCGAAACATGAACATTGGGTATCACAGTCTGGCAGTCGTAATCGTATGTGCATCTTGCATGCCCTGGGAGACTCTGGGTCACTAGGTATTAAAGCTCTCATCCTGGAGGATCGCACTGTTCTCAGGAGAACTCCAACTCCAGGTCATTGACCCCTCAATCAAGGCTGACACCCTAGTCTAAGGGAACCAAAACCATGGTGGTAATTAGAGCTATTAGCGTAATTAAAGGGTCCTCTAAATCCGCCTTACAAGGCCCGTATCCAATAGCAAAACCGCTGATCCCATAGCTCGTCGGTCAGAGTGGAGAGTGCGCTCAGCTCCCGCGTAGGATCATCAGGCTGGACAATTGAAACCTTGGGCGCTTGTTTGACGATTGAAGGAATGTGTACCTGAGGGTTTGTATATTAACAATATTCATTTCATCTCCACTAATACACGTATCCTTTCTGCACGTTAAACGCCGAGTCACTGTTGTAATTCCTTTGTGCTTTGTCTTCCGGAGCTATCGCTGCCTGAGGTCATTTGCATCCAATGGTTGGTCGCTGCGTAGTTCAGCTGAAGCTCGCCCTTAACCGCCCGGCCACATCACCAAAGCCTCGTTTTCTCTACACCTCCGAAGACGGAATTTACACTCCTTCAAGTATCAGCCATGCCCATCACAGCGGCGCAATAATATCGACCTCTCCTTAGCGCAAACGAAGCGATAGAACCATGTCGGGCCTACCAGAGGGCTGGGAGTCCGACTACGATGGCCGACGCTGGTTCTACAAGTACAAGCCAACGGGGCATATTCAGTACCACTTCCCAAAGGAAGGCGACGAGTTTCCCGACTTCATAGATACGTTTTCGCCAGCGCCAGTCCTTGCGCCCGAAGAACGTCTCGAATCGCAGCAGCAGATGCGAAGATATGCGAGCACGACTACACCTGCGAGGTTGAGCCCGAAAAAGGAAGATGGAGGTTATGGTATGTCGGCTACGGCGCGGCCCGTAAGCATGACATGGGATGGTGGGTTTGAAGATGAGGAGAATGGGGTGTTTCAGCCAGAAAACTTTATGTATCTGGGGCCTGGCACTTATAATGATGTGAGCCCACTGGCAGAGGAGGAAGAGGAGGCTGCGAGACGGGTTGTTGCCGGCGGAATTGAAGGAAGAGTTGAGAAAAGCACCCCTAAAGGTGTGAGTCCTCTAAACAGCGAGAGGACGACGCCTGCTCAAGGGACAACAATCGCAGGTCCGGTTACAGGAGAACCTGTCTTGGTGCCGCCTACAGTTGTTGAAGAAATCCATGAGATGCCAGTTGTCGAGCCTCCTCGGCTGCATGACCCGGTGGGCATTATCGCCGAGATGCCGACAAACGACACAGCTCAGGCCCATATTGAGAAACACCCTCCACCAATCGAGATGGCGGATAACATGGTCCTGGCGCCTATTGAGACTGCAGTTTCTATGATGGCTGAGCTACCAGAGCGAACCAGCCCGAAAACCAAGAAAAAGGAGGAACCACAGCTTGCGCCGGGATCATTGCGGGACTATGGCGCACAAATGCAGCCCTTACGGATATCCAAGAAGCCTGCTGAGGAGACACCGCCTGGCTTTCAATCATATAAGCCAGCGGATATTTCTGTCGATATACCACCAAACCCAGCGCCTCTTCGACGAGCGACTTTCCAACCCGAGGGTTCTGTGTTGGATGCAAGTCCTGTTCGGCCACCTGATAGAGGTCATTCTGGTACGCCCAATGTCCTGTCGCCGCCTCAGGTACCACCAAAACGTCCTCTCGATGAGCCTTCACTGCCTCAAATACCGCCAAAGCACCCTGAACAACCTCCTCCCCTGAGCATTGCCAACAATGGATCTTTAGTCCCGGATCAGCAGCCAGAGCTATCCCATATGCCTTCTGTACTGAAGCCAGCTCGTGGGAAAGCTCCAGGTCAGCAAACTATGCCCGGTCCTGCAAGAACACCACAAGGACATGGTTACGTACCACCTACACAAGGGAAACACCCTCCATCTATGACTCCAGCACCTCTTGTTCAGCAACAGCCTCTTGAAGAACCGCGAATGGGTGTTCAAAGGGTCAACACTGTGCCTGACTTGTTGCCTTCGCAAAGACCACAGTCCACCATTCAAACTGGACATCAGGTGTTTCCACCCAGTACAATGAATCCGCAACAGGTGCCAAAACGACCGGCTAGTGTGATGCCTGATATGATGGGTGGACAACCCCAAGAACAAATCCAGGGTCGTTACAATGCTGGGCCGCAACAAGGCGGAAATCTACCTTACCGGGGTCCAGTTGAGAATGTGCCACCAAAAGGTCTTCCACGATCGGCAACTGCAGGGCCTACAACTCCATTTCCTCCATATCCAGTTGATAATCCACCTTATCCTGATGATAGACCAGTCTATCGCAAAGATAACCCGCCATACCCAGATGAACCTTTTGTACAGAAGCAAATCCCAGGTCAAGGTTCTGGCGATCCATCTCCTCCCATAGCCAGCAACCGGCGACACTCATCATTTAGCTCTGCAGTCGTCTCGCCAGATTCGAGACACGGCAGTATGTCATTTCCTACCCAAACGCCATCTCCCATGGAATATAGTCGTCGCGCATCAACCAATTCAAGCATCAATCCGAACTATACGCCTTCTCCTGTTTCTCAAACTTCGTCGTCAATGCAGAGTTTCTCACCAACGCCTCCGTCTGTTCCGACCAATCAGTATCAACAAGGATCCTACTTTACTATGCAAGATGTTGAAGGTCAAGGCCATAACATTGCTGCCCGAGACGTGCTACGCAAGAAATCTCTAAGTCGAAGCACGGATGCTAGACGTAGCTCGGTCGGGGCAGACCCTGTTGCTGCCCAACGTGGATCACCTTTGGCGCAACAAACTGGGCAGGGTCATAATAACAATGTACCTCAGGGAGTATCACGTTCGCAGTCCCTTCGACAATTACCTCAAGGAAATGTTGTACCACAAAATCAACCTCCCGCTGCGCCTACGCCACCACCACAGGGACAACAAGGCCTAGGACGCATCGAGGAGTACGAAGAAGCTCCCAGCGCAACAGTGAGTCGGTCTTCGACTGTGAGTGTATCAACAGACATGAGGAAGGGATCGGTAGGTTCGTCGGTACAACCAAGTCCGATGGGAAGTCGAAGAACAAGTTGGCAAGCTGAAAGCCCGAAAAATGTTTCACCTGTCCAGTTCCAAGGACAGCAGGGCCCAACACCACAGGGCCACACAGGACAGCCTATGCATCAAGTGCAAGCTCCTCCAGGTGCTCCTATGACAGCTCAGAATCCGAAGCAGTTGCAGCGAAAGCCCTCACAAGGACATGCACCCCAACACCAAAACCAACAAATGTCTGCCCGAGATTCGAGAGCACCTCAAGGAATGCCTCCACAGCAAGGCCCTGGATCACAAGGACAACCTATACAAGGCCAGGTGATGCCACCCCAGGTTCAAGGAAAAGCTCCTCATCCTGGACAGATATCTACACCGGTGCAGAATGTTCTCCATAAACCTCCTCCTGCACCTACACCAACGCCTCCAGCGTTAGCCCCTAAGCCTACACCAATGAGGTTGCAAAAGCGCTCGTCTTATCCAGCCAGTCCAGCAGGACAACTTCCTCCTCAACCCCAGTTCCCGCAGGGACCTGCTCCCCCTGGGCAAATGCAACAAGGTCCAATGGCAGGCCCAATGCCTCCTCAAGGACAACAACAAATGGCTTATCATGGCCAAGGTTCCAACGGGAGAGTGCAACCGCAGGTCCAGATTCCTCCAAACCAACAACAATGGCAGCCTGGCATGCAGCCTATGACACCTCAGGGCTCTCGCCCAGTCTCTATGCAGATGCCACCTCAGGCTTCACAAAGCGCTGGGGCAAAGGAAGGCAAGGAGGGAAAGAAGTGGCTCAAGTGGTTGAAGGGTGGCTCCAAATCTGTTTCACATAGTCCAACTACGCCAGTCATTTCTTCACCTATATCACCTGCTGTTGGACGTCCCAGTTGGGGCGGTGGAGAGTATGCTCAGCAAGCTGTGTGGCAGCCCGGGCAGCCTATGTCTTCTGCCCAACCAGGCTTCCAGGGAAATACGGTGCCTCCTCAATCTCAACCTGGGCAGATGCGTCAACCAGCTCAACCACCAACGCAGCCCGTCCAGGCACCCCCTCAGCATGGCCAGATGGGTTCCAGACCTGGTCAACCACTTCCTCGGACTGGACCACTACCGCATCAAGCCGCTCAGTTTCCCCAGACCAGTCAAGTGTCTCAGCAGCCAAGCCAAATGCCTCCCCAATCTGGACAGATGCTTCATCAAGGAGGCCCTCCAGGCCAGATCCTCCCTCAAACCATGCAATTGCCTCCTCAGCAACGGCAACCACCTCAGCACAGACAAATGCCACTGCAGCAAGGACAGATAAATACCCAGCCAGGGCCAGTACCGACTCCATCGAGCCAAATTCCTCCTCAAGCAATACAGTTTCCGCCCCAGAGCCGACAGTCACCTCCCCAGCAGGAACGAATGCCCACTCAACAGGTCCAAACGCAATTGCAGTCTAATCAAATGATGTCTCGACCTGGCCAACTTCCTCCCCCAGGTCCAGCACCGAGAGATCGACAGCCCGAGCCTAGAGGATACTCAACGGGAGGGCCATCTGTAGGAGTCTCGGCTACACAGCCTATGACTCTACCTCCTAAAGTGCCAGAAACTTCCATGGTTCCTCCTGTCAGAGTTGAACCGAGCAAAATTTCTCAGTTACAAGCGCCACTTCAAAGACAACCATCGCCAGCTCAAACAAAAGCTTTGGAACAAGCACCTATGCCTCAGTCCAAAACTGCTCAGCCGCCTCAACCTCCACAAATTGCTGCGTCAAACACCCTTCGACCTCAGCCAAGCAGCCAGAGAGCTATATCTCCACCCCCGCCTGCCGTGAGTCCCGGCTTGTCTGACGCGGCTGCTTCATCGATAAGTCGCATGTCCTCTTACAGAAGAGACAGCTTCTCGGACGCTGGGTCAATCACGACCATCGAGGTGGCTCAGGCCCAGCCACAGTCTGTCTTGAAACCTTCCATCGTTCAAGTCCACAGGAGATCAACTGACATGATGAACAAGTCTCAGGTCCATCTGAACAACGACTCTCAGTCAAGCTCGGATGTGACTCCGAGAATATCCACAGAGACTGCTCGTGTGGGAACAGAGGCTGCTCCGCTTCCCTCAAACCTACAATATCAGCAGCCTGCTTCTAGACCTGAGCCCATACCTCAGGTCAATACTTCCAAGCACAATGTCCCTACAGCATCTTTGCCCTCTAAACCCGACGAGCCAAAGTTGGTCCAACCTCCTACACGGGACCAACATATGGAAAAGGAGCCAGCACCACGCAAGGCTGATCATCACTCTGCGGCTTACGCCAATTCCAGTGCTCAAAATCAACATAACAACAGTAATACCAAACTGATTTCGAATATACCACAACCAGCACCTGCCAAGCCAGCTGCCCCAGTCGCAGAAGACAAATGGGCAAAGAAACCAGTAGTAGACTATTCTGGTGGAGACTGGGGAGATGACGATGATTGGGACTACTGATATCTTGATTGTATACATTGCTTCACATTTCTTAGCGATAATATGGCGGAGTTCACTATCTATTGTCAAGGGTTTGAGATTGTATAAGAGCAGGAACTTGATCGGGGAAATCTAGATAGAAAACTTAGTAATCAACAATCAAGAGTTGGTAGTTGGTTGTTTTCTGGTGCTTATATACATTGACACTGTTTGTTGGTGATTCACTTCCCTTTCATGACTGCTTTTGTTCTTAGAGTAGCACGCTGGAAACAATCGGCGCAACATTCTCCCGCTCGCTCTGAGAGGTGTCTTCAAAAAAAACGCAAAGACAATGTTTGTTTATTTTGGCAGAGGGATGAGTCACCTGCCTAATAATGGTTGTGTTGTGTAAACTCTACCGTTGAACGAAGACCTTCAAGATATAAGTCAACGATCAATACAAACAATACCTGAAGGCGACCCTAAGTTTTCCTGAATGTATGCAAGTATAGCTTTTAGGACCAAGGGTGTTAGCATGACATCCCCTTCAGAGTTCGGGTAAGATCTTGTACTGGATCTAAGATATCCTGGTTCTGGTTGATCTCATATATCTGGTTATCGAATTGATGGTGTCTAGAAAGGCATGATGAGGTATACTTGGCGGGAGGTTTGGAGCAGCAGGGTCTTATATGAGACTGGCAGTGATCTGGCACTGCATGGCACTTCCAACTCAGCGTTATAGCCAACTCCTTATTGTTGTTTTCATACTGCGCCATTGCATTCTCGCCTCAGAAGGTTTTCTTTATCACCAAGCATTTCCTTCTGAATCAACACACATTTCACTCATTCTTCCTACCTACTTTGTTAGTTTCTCTGCACTTCACTTCCCGCCAAATCCAGGGGAAGATGCTCACTCATTGGTATTTTGTTTAGACAACTTTGTGACGATTCTTTCAAACTCTGAGAACAACAGTTCTTCAGCACTTGAGATCATAACATCAAGCGAAGTGGTTAGCATTTGATGAAGAAAATTTCTTAGCATTCATTCTGTTTCCCATCTTCACTTTTGTCACCCCGCAAACTTTCAACACTCCTCACAAATCTTCATGTAAACAAACATGCCTACCTTTTTATATCTTTCGCGCCCCTCGCGCACTGCGGGTTTATCCTCTCTCTCTCAAGATATTTTCTCTCTGTAGATATATATATATATATATTTCTCGGGGTACAGTATCAAGCCGGGCTTCGGCTGCCAGCTACGATATATTGGGTTATCATCTCTCCCTTGATGCCAAAATCACAAATCCGTACGTCTTTTTTCTTCATGCCAGTCTCTTCATCTCTGACAATCTCATCTTCTGCAGAGCCTCCTTGCTGACAACATGCAAGACAACAAGACCACCTCTGTATCTAGAATCGAGTTCTATGAAGGAGCACACCGATCAACACTCTTAACAGTGCAAGATCGTCAAGTCGCCATCGACTTTCAAGTCTTTAAGAACCACAGCGACACTCTTCTTCTTGACGTCTGCTCAACGTCAGGATATTGCCCTTAAGTCCACTGGCTGGGGTTATGCCACTGGGCAGAATGCTTAGGTAGTATTGCCAATACATTCTCTCAACGGCTTACTGATTTCCTTCTAGGTGCTGGCCCAAGTCGCCAGACTGCAGCATTGGCGGGCCCTCTCCAGGTCGCACCCAACCCCGTCTTCCAGGACGTCAAGGTAGACCAAGACAGTCCCTTCGACTACGACTACCAGTTGCCTAAAGTTTCTTCTGAGCAGTTGAAAGGGATCATTCACAAGCTCTTTGACTACCCACACATGTTCACCATCCATGGCTGTCAACGCGCCTCCGCTGGATGCATGTTAAATTACAAACGGAATGCTAGGAGCACTGGAAACTGTCACAACCGACCGCACCCCGAGCTTCGCCTCTCCAATTCTCTTCGAGAGACTTTCCACTGGTCTGCGAAGGGGTGCTTTTACGGGCAGAGACATTAACCAAAGAAACATTCAGCACCGCATCATTGTTTATCTTGCGATGCGCTGGAAATCCCATAATTTCCCGGCAAAGGCTCAGGCTCTGGAGAAGGATATCAGCGAAGCATTCATAAGTTTACTGGACAACTATATAATAAATTTCCATCCGCAAAGTGGTTCCCAAAGTACGACAGCTTTATCGCCAAGCTTTCCGCCAGAGCTGCGCGAAATGGTTGTCAAGCTGCTGGACGCAAGCAGTCTTGATGCGCCGACGAAAACGTCTAAACAATGCAGACAACTTTTTGGTCCTCGATCATTTTACCACATGGCATTCAGAGGATCCGAGAAAGTCGTAGAGCAAGGCCTCAAGACACTTCTTCGATCTTCTGCTCATATCTTGCCGCGACCTCTTGGACAAGTCCGGTATGTTCATCTCGCGGTAAGGAAATCACGATGAGATTCTGACGTTTCAAGTCATGCTATATTCTTCATTTCGGGAGGACGACCACTACAGTCCGATGAACACAGCCATCGGCAAGCACAAGACTACCCCCTTCGTTCCCCAGTGACGAGTTGCCGACACTATTCAGCCAAGCATTGCAGGAGATGCCACTTCTATCCATCTCTGTCAATTTTGAGCTGGCATCCCCCACCTTGCCCGGAAGACTAGCGCGAGGCCTTCGCTGTTTGATGGCCGACAGAGTCCCCCAAGTAGGCAGACAGCCAACATGGGAAAGCCTACGTGTTGCTTGGGACATATCATCACACGATATTGACAAAGAGAACTTTTACCACATGCTGCGCGACATGTGTATCCCAGAATCACTAGAGTCACTGCACGTCCATGAAGATATTAACCTAATCTTCACGAGTCTCATCCGAACCGTGAGATTTGCGAATCTCAAGCGCCTTTTTGCCGTCCCAACGAAGACAGGACAGACTGGGGGGTAATTGCAGTCAGAACCCTGAATGAGCTTGTCGCCCGCAGATGCCAGGGGCTTGAATGGCTGGTTCTTGATCACAAGCATACTGTACGTGAGACATCCACACCAGACGAGTCTTTGATGATACATCCCGTCTCGCTTGCAGACCTTGACATTGTAAGTTTCTGGTTGATGATGGAAAGAAAACATCATTGTTGATTCATAGCTGACCATTGTTGTTTCTAGGACGTGGACCGCGAGGCTATGGCCGTCATGCTAGAGAAGGACTTCGAACGCCTAACACACTTAGCTATCACTCTTCGCCAGGGCACACTGATCGATGGGATTAAATTTCAGGGTTATTCGTGTTCAGGGGCGGACATGCAGATACATAAATGGTACATCTGTGTGCTACGTTTCATTTTCTCTTCTTGTTTATCAACCACTAGAGTGATAAATCAGAATTTCATTTGAACTTGCTTGCAAACAACAAATATTACCAAGGTTTTAAATTCTAAACTAAGTATACGAGTTTTATTACCCTGTCAAAACAACAAGAACACCTTTATATGATGTTGATCAGTGTTGAACCAGTTCTTTGTAGACATCAGTATCTAAGAGATATTCCAAGACCTATCATAAAGATTGCCTAAACTTAGGAAAGCTTAGTCCTAAATTTATGATAATTTAGGCTACCTTAGGCTAAAATCATCCTAAGAGATCAGATGATGATTGTCATTGACCCTGCGCCCCGTGCCGCGGATTTGAACATCGTGGTCCTACTGGCGGTTCTCATGCTTGAGATACTATGGATCACCATCCGGTCGGGGCCCATTCTTCTCCACTGTCAGCAGCATGATTACCAGATGTTTTAATTCACAGCATGAAATGGGATATACTACGACGACTTTTTGTGACGACGGATGGGAGAACGTCGAACGCGACTGTTCTGTCCAGTGGCATAACCCTAGCCAGTGGTGTTGGGGGCAATATGCTGACGTTGACTAGACATTCTAAATAGATGATGAAAATCAGAGGGCTTTCGTGGTTCTTGGGGACTTTAAAAGTGGTAAAAGTTTGAGTCAGAAGCATGAAAGGGGCATGCGATGAAGTGTGAAGGGGTGAGAGTAGGCGTTGGAAGGGAAGGGGTGAGAGTGGAAGAATGGAGAGTGAGGAGTGAAGGTTAGATTAGAGATGAGGAGAGTGGAGCTGTGTAAGTTCGCATGAAATTATACAGGAATACTGTAGTTAAAGTATGCAAGTTTCCACAGAAAAAATGAAAGCGAATTCTAAGCCAGGTAAGTGATTTACAGCCGGTAAAGCCACAAAAGAAATATTTAGGTCGAACATCACCTAGATTATAATGATAATTATCATGGTAGTTTGAATTAAGTACCTTACCAATTGTCGTCGTTCAATAATGTCCATCATGCAAGGACAAGTATATACCTAGTTGAGCAAAGCAGCACATATAAGAACTTGATGACGTTGTAAGAAGGACACATTCTGGCTTTACCTCTTTTAAACGATAGTTTCAGAGTTTACCAAGAAATGTGCCCCTTGACTATTAAATGGATTTGTTTAATATTCCCGGCCATTAAGCCGCATGTGCTTTTTTGGAAGTGAAGCCATTTACAAGTCGAAGCAAGAGGCACTCTATCAAGGTAATAATACCAAGTTTCTACAAGATCAACCACAGCCAGTTAGCAAGCAAATTAATACCAAAGTCTGTCTGAATCCATCTCACCTACACTGCCGCCTTTTTATATCGAATAATAAATTTTCTCCGCCATGCCTCGCTGTTCTTAGCAATCATGGAGCCCATAAGGGAATATACGAGTATATTTGAAGCTTTTAATGCTGATCCTGGATACTCGCATATTTCCTTTGTGTTGGGCCCTCATAGCTCGGTAATATTGAGGCCAGTGGTTGAAAATACAGAGCTGTTGCAGATGGGGAACACGATCTATAAGAGAGTTGACTTACACGGCGCTTGTCCCAGGCAACTCGACAGACAGCCGATCAACGCATTTTTCGAGGAGCCACTCAGCCAGTGAGCTAAGTGGGTCTTAATCCACTGATCTCTCCACAAATTGCACCACTGAATATAATGTAAAAGATTAGCGTGGATATACAACAAACACATCCGGTGTGGTGTATCGGTTTATCATTCCGCGTTTTCAATTGCATAGCAATAAATGCCGCGGCGAGCGGGGTTCGACTCCCCGCACCGGAGAACCCAGCGAGCTCAGTAAGAGTTCGAAATCTTTTTTTGGTGTTTTGCAATTCGTGGTGAAGTGTATTGGCCATGTCGAGAGCCAGCGTGAGTTTTGGTGATATATTCTCTATTCAGCGTTCAAACCAGCTTACTCGTAGGCTTTACTTATCGAATTGGCTATAGAAATCACAATAGGTAAACGACTTTTATATAAAAATGTCTCTTAAAGGCTTTTTTAGGTTTTGCAGGTACAACATCCACAAACACTCAGTACTATCTGAGAGGCCAAACCATTTCTAGCAAATATGAAACCCATGATATGAATCACTAGCTTGTATACTACAGTAGGGTAACTTCATCTTGCTTTGTTTCTCATCACGTTTCACTGCCTGGTCAGCTTCACTCATGGAGTCGAAGCCAGCGTACTGGCACAAACACGGTGCTTACGTGTTTTCACCAATCCCAATACATCCAATCATCCGGTTCAGTCGCTCAACTTTCAATTTGGCCTCATTATTGCTCCCAGCTGTCAGATCCATGATTCTTTGACATCTGCCAAAAACGGTAAAAGACCGTCGACGCCGAAATAAAATTGTGGGGAGGTCCGTATCCCGGGGTCCCCACCAGCCGTCACCTTCCCTCCACCTTGTCCGAAACGTGCTTTCCTTCCGCTTCTCTGAGTCTATTCCAACAACATCATTGCATTTCTTGTCTAGCGTCTGCACCACGTCGATTCCTTAAAATACATCCTTTCTTTGTTCGTGACTGGCTGGCATTGGTACTGCCTCCTCCTATCGGCTACTCCCCGCGTCATGACGTCTACCGCCCACCGCCGCCTACTCCAAGAGTATCGCGCTCTCACCAACAACCCACCAGAGGGCATCACCGCCGGCCCCATCTCCGAGGACGATCTTCTTCACTGGGAATGCCTTATTCAAGGTCCTGAGGGTACTCCCTTTGAGGGCGGCGTCTTTCCTGCGGAGCTCAAGTTCCCAAAGGACTATCCGCTTGCCCCGCCATCAATGAAGTTCCTCGCCGACGTGTGGCACCCAAATGGTCCGTCAACTCTTCAGTCTTTCGCATGCTCATACTGACTTTCTACAGTGTACCCTAGTGGTCTGGTGTGCATTTCGATCCTTCACCCTCCCGGCGACGATCCCAACCATTACGAGCACGCATCCGAACGATGGTCACCTATTCAGTCTGTCGAGAAGATCCTAATCTCTGTCATGAGCATGCTCGCCGAGCCCAACGACGAGTCTCCTGCAAACGTTGAGGCAGCCAAGATGTGGCGTGAGCGACGCACCGAATACGAGAACAAGGTCCGCGAGGGTGTCCGAAAAATGCTGGGTCTATAGCATATAGATACTTAGTAGCAAGGAGTATTGGCGCACATCTTTGACACGGCGAGGCACGGCATAGCATGGTATTTGGCAGCGGTATCGCCGCTAAATAAAATTCATATACTCATCCGACATCTGTCTCAAGACACGCTTCTAAGTGAACGCTCTACAAACTCCGTCCCTCATGCTCATGCATAGATCATAGTCCATTGTCCGCCTTAAACTTATCCCAGCTCTCGTTGAGAGTGCTAAACACTAATCCCGCGATCAACCTAACCTCGGTACTTGCATCTTGAGGAAGCTGCGATATGTTAGAGATACTTTAGACAGGGTGATGTGTGATACAATGCTTACCTTGTCAGGATGTGTCTTTGCGATAGCTTTCATATACGAGATCTTGACCTTATTGTTCATAACTAATTCGTGCAAGCCCACCTTCTTCCATCCACTGTTCTCCCACAGTACGCTATCGAGGCTAGCAAGGAGAGCCCGAATATTGTCTCGTTTTCCGTCGCGCCACGCAGATACCTTGGCATCAACCTTCTCCGAGAGTACAAACTTCTCATCATCCTCCTTAGCTGCAGCCTCATTTGCCTCACGAAGACGCGTAACGGCCTCGGAGCTTTTTTGGGGTCCAAGACTGGCCGTTGCGGAGGGTCTAGGTCGAGGTTTGGCGGCGGCTGGCTTCGGTGCTGGCTTGGGCTTGGGCGCCAGAGTGTTTTGGCATCTCTGTCGACCCTTAATGGCATTCGATCCACCAACGCCACTCTCGACACACAATTGCCAGACCGCAATAGCATCGCCCCATTTCTCCATCTGTTCTAGAGCCTCTGCTTTCCTGCTCAAGGCCTTACCATAAAGGTCTTTCAGGTCTCGGTTTTCGTCTACTCCAGTCTCATTCTTCACAGCCACCACTTCTCCTTGACCATTGCCAGGCCCGATAAGCTTGAGTGCACTATCGGCATCTTCGACAGCCTGCTTAGGCTCTCCGGTCTTTAGCGCAGTCAAAGCACGATTACAGAGGAGCAAGATGGCAAGAGGATGTGTCGGTGGAACAGCTGACAGCGAAGACGAGTAGGATGAGTGGGCAGCAGCATAGTCACCTCGCTTGAAGTGAGCTGTACCCTGGAGACGGTGCTGTGTAGAGGTTTGGAGCGCAACGGGGCTGATAGATGGGATCTCCCGAGCTGGTCGTGGTGATGGTCTTGAGACAGGGGGTGATGGTCTCTTAGCCTGTGAAGTTGGTCGAGGAGAAGGCTGAGCGGGTCGTGAAGGCATAGACTGGGATGGCCTTATTTCTTGAGAGTTAAAGAGTAGATCTGATTCTGGCTCCGCTGGCTTGGGTGGCGGCGCTGGCGAAGAGGTCTGTGAAGATGTCTTGTTTCTCCTATTGGGGCTTCTATAAGTAGAGATCTCATCATCTGCCGTCAGTCTGTTGAGTCGCGATTTAGAATCAAAAGCCGATGTCGGTGGTGGCGCTTGCTGCTGCCATCGAGGTGCTGGACTGGCACGACTACCAGCGGAGTGAGCGGGTGATTGTCCTCTCGACGTCTGAGGAGTAGCCCTCTGCTCAGTAGGTCGACTGTTAGTCCGACGAGGCTGTGGGCGGCCGCCAGCTTCAAGCATCATAGCTTCGTCTGTAGCGTCTGCTCGTGCCTTTCCTGCGCTCTGCGATCTGGACTGTTGCTGTGCTTCCCGCATCCACTTAGGTTGGCTTGGGTCGCCTTCCTGTTGGAAATCAGCGACAGCCTGCTGCATCTTCTTCTGTCCGGTCTTCCAAAGTGAGTTAGCAGTCTTGAACAGGCTGTTGCCCATGGCAGCAGCTGTCTTGGCCAAGTCCTGATCGCTTGCTGCAGGCGACCTGCTATCACCTCTTGGAGGTCGACTTCCGGGCCTACTAGAACTGGCAGACGAGGGTTTCCCCTGTGCCTGTTCCTTGGACTTTCGATGCGCCTCGTCCAGGAGCCAATTGACCGCAGCTTGAGCATTGTAACCGTCGCCGCTCTCAACCAAAGCACGTCGGGCATCGTCAGCGGAGAATCCATAGTCCACAAGTTGCGCCACAGCTCGATCAAAAGGATCCTTGTTGACTCTTGGTGTTCTTTCAGTATACTGCTCACGTGCTGGGATAGCTTCCTCTTCAGATGAGCTTGAGTCCTCGTCCTCAATAGGCTTTCCAGGTTCCGCATGTGGTCTGCTGGCTTCCTGTTTGCGTCGCACCTCCTCAACTGGACGTGCAAGATCTCCCAAAAAGTCATCATCATCTGCCAATTGGGTAGACGCCGCAGGAGCAGCAGCGGGTTTCATCTGGTTCAGGCCAAAGGGATCATCATCTTCAACTCCAAAGGCGCCTCCATTAGCTCCTTTTCCGTTGGGATTCCATGCGCTGGGGTCGCTCAAGTTAATTGGCGCACCTGCTGCGGCGCCATTCGCTGGAGTTGATCGATGCGACTCGGGAGGGGGATAATGACTCGAATTGTCGACTTTGGTATCCTTATTGAAGGCGGCAAAGAGGTCATCGTCGTCGCTTTTCGGCGTGTTTGAGATGGGTGGCGGTTGTAAAGCAGGGCTCGTCGACGCACCTCTGCTTCCAAGTGCATCCCAGAACTGACCATTACCAAACTGGGCCTCCTGTTGTTTCCTCCTCTCCTCTTCCTTCTGTCGCTTCTCAGCCTCAAGTTGCGCCTGTCGCTCAGCCAAACTCAGGTTCTGCTTCGACTTTGCCGGTCCGAAATTCATCAAATGGCTGAAACTGTCCTGCGATGGCTTCGTCGGTGCCGGCTTAGGGGCCACTGATCCAGAGCCCTGCGTGGACAGAGGCGTGTTACGTCCTGAGCCCAAAGGGGATGGTGTTGGTCGCATGGGCGCGAACGCTGAGTTCATAATAGGCGGCTTCAGTTGGCCGCCGGCTGGCTTAGAAGACCAATCGAGGCCTGAGAGGTCGTCCATCGTGAAATATCTGGTATGTTATTGGAAATAGTTAATCATAGTACGAGAAGTGAAGTAGTTGTCTGTTATCGCAACTGGGAGATGCCACCCCAGCCAGGGGCCGCATTCGGGTGTGGGGTTTTGTGTGGCTGTGCATGGCTTGTGGCTTGTGGCTTATCACATGATTCTGTACAGATTAGGCTCTGAGCGTTAATTCCTGTTTGCTTGATGAAATCGATGTAAGTGAAACGATCATACTTTCAAGTAGAGTCTACATATTTAATCAGATATTTGACCTCGAGGTCGGTCCGAAGAAGGAATGTATTAGAGTTGGTTAGCCACTGGAATTGCGAACCGAGCAAGCCATGTTCGAAACGAAAGACATTGGTATTTGAAAGTCACCATTGTCTTCTATATGCAGCGACAATTTGACTGAAAAGAATCACAGGCAGTTACTGATCAGAACGAAAGGGAAGTATAAGACTACTTAAGAGCGGAATGTACTTCGCAGAAACGGATATTGCCATTGACAACGCTGATTCACTTACACACCATACATCGCCTACCCTGCACTACTACTCTGATGTTTGATATAGACAAACACTGTCAATATGTACGCAAAAGTACGATAGAGGGTTGTTTGTGTGAGTGAAAACTAACAGCGCACAGTCGTTGATGTGAGCCACGAGCTGAACTGTCATGGCTTGATTTTTCATCCATATTAACATTGCCTCGAGGACAGAAATGGTCACGCGGATGCATGATCATGAAAGCAGTAACATTATCGATAGGATCCTATAATTAACACTGCATCCTATTACACTCATACTCAGTTGTGTTATCGGTGATGTTTCGTGATGAAACGGGGCGATGGTCTCCAAAATGCCCAAACAACGCGGATATTGGACGCCAGGACCTGTTCTCAAATTAGACTGTACCATCGTTACAATAACTATAGTATAACCAATAAATAGAACAGCCAAGGAGCGTTGGGCGGTTCTGGACTGTCTACTGTTCCAAACGTGCATGGTGCTGGTTGAACGACCTTTGAAGCAACCGAGAAACGTGGCCATGGTTGTTCTGCCATCCAATAAACTCACTCTTATTAATGAGCTGAAGATTTGCAGATCAAGTATTCAATTCATGCCTGTATACGTAATTGCAATGTCGATTCAATAATGCCTCGTGCTGGCACTCAATGTCAAGGGAGATTGGACAAGTAAATCATACTGTAACAGATCTACGTTGAAGCGTGGTCCTAGCAATTAGAGGGAGCGAAAACTAACTGACTGGTATGAGCATTGAACGACCAAAGCGTAGTGATCGAAATCTCCCAAAAATCCAAAACCAACAAACATAGCCAAGGAAGCCAAGATTCTTAAGTTGAAAGACATTAATATGTCGGTCTTTATTTACGATATTTACAGGGTCACCCCGCTGTTAAACGACCTACGCCACTCTCGATTATGATAGGGGGCTTGGGTGCCAGTGAGGAACAGACAGCCCCTGATTGGCTGATACCGGAAGTGAAACCCGTTTCAGGCATCTTGGCCCCTCAGATATTCCAACCCCTGGATATAAATCCTTATGCAAAGCAAATAAATGTTTGGGAAGTTACAACGTTGAAACTCTTGGGCAAACATGCCGGCGAAACAGACAAATGGCGATGAACACCCAGAACCTGAAGACCAAGGCCATCAATCAGCTCTCGCCCAGGGAGGTTTGAGGTTTCGCTCGTTACCATTGAGAAACCCCTTGTCTCTCCCTTTGCCTTTGAGGTTTGGACCCTTGCCTCGCTCACAACACTAGCAAACCAGCCATCCACAAACTTGACGACACCCAATCTGAGACAATTTACCGGAATCAGTCCAACGGCGTCATAGCCACACAGATCATGAGAGAGTAATTAGCAACCGATCTAACCGTGAATGGCCAGCATGTCCTAGCCTTCTCTTTAGTGTGTAATAGAATGCCGTACGAAGGAGTTTTGGCCATTCGATGTTATGCAATCATTTAAGCAGTTGTGCACGTGGTGGAGCCTGCGCGACTCTGCGAGGCGCAGGAATCCAATCAATGTTTGGTTGAACGGTGAAGATCTGTAGATTCCAATCTGGAGAGTTGCTCATCCGTTGTGATTGACAGGAGAAATGATGGAAGCCCAGCCCTTCTGGCGCCGTTCGCAATGTGACCCGATGCTGTGTACAGGCTCTGATTCGGCGACTCTTCTGCCGAGATGTCCCCTGGGTCTGCTGGCAACTGGCATTATCCAGGGACAGCCTTGGAGATCTCCATGTGTTCATTCCGACCACCAGCTGCTGGGTGCCTTGTACCTGCATTTATCGCATGCCGTTCATCCACGGATAGGTATTTACGACATGCTATTTGCCCCTACCAGCGCTTACAACCTTCAAGATCGGCCAATGACCCCAGAGTATTCTTCTTAGTTCGGTATCACGACGTAAGACCACTCTAATACCCCTGTGCGTTATAGGTTGACCCTTGGAACCGATGCAATTTTGACTGTGACACAACCAAAGTATCCCCTCCCCTCTCAGAAGAGAAATGCTCCGTTGAGTGCCAAGATGAATTGAATTGCCCCGGGCTAGAACCAAACACCCCATGCTCTTTGCTTTTGCCTGTCAATGCCATGTTCTAGCGGCGTGTGCTCCCACTTCGCGGACAATCGTCCTCTCCATTCTCCATCTTTCAAGCTGTGCATTTCCCTCTTGCTATTCCATTCCTTTTCGATTGCTTTTATTCTCGGGGTTTATCCATTCACTCTTTTGAAGTTCGGGCTGGCTCGCTTCGCACTCATTCAAGTCTGTTTTCCGTCTCTTTGACGTTCGTATCTACACTCTTTTCTGGTTTCGACCATACCCACGCTCCTTGCGATTCTGCCCGACAAATCACATTCGTTCATCATTCAAAAACCGATTATCTGGTTCTTGTATTGTGAAGAGAATCGACAGCTCGAGATCTGAGAGGTGAAGCGTTTTGCGAAAGGAACGCGACTCACAAGACTCGGAAGAACCACGATTGTATCACAACCATTCCGTTGCAATAACTTTACCGGATCTACCGAAACTTGTGAAAACCGTTGATCGTCAAGTCGTTACAAAAAACGGCAGGCTGATATAGGCTCCAACGGTTCACTAAAGTTTATCAACGAGGCTTGTCGACCGCTCATTTCGAAAACGGCTCTCTTCTGAACTATCGACATCATTACTCTCTACTACCGAGACTCTTCTGGTTCAGTTTAATTGAATTTCTGCCAAAAGCTTCCCGAAGCGTCTGTCAACCACTTTACGCTGAGACAAGTCCACCGATTTGTGCGGGAGTTGGCGTCCGTAAACCGGAAGCGGCACCATTGGACAAAGCATTATTTGTCCCTGGTTCAATCCAGCACCATCAAAGGACCCGGTGGCTCAATCCGGCAGTGTGGCAGTGACCTCGACGTTAGGATCTGAACCACGCGTTGGAATTCAGGGTCTCGGATTCTCAGCGGGGCTGGCCAGACTATTCGCAAGAGTGTGCAACCGTCGAGCAATAAAGGCATACCCAGCCATTACAACTTTTGGTTCCAATATTTCCTCTCTGATCCCTTCTTTCGTTTCTTTTTGAATCAATATTGTTCAGAAAGGGAAATTCGAGGTTTACAGAAACTCATCATCGTTTTGACTGAAACTCCCACAGTACGTTGACGGTGAGTACACTTCCACTTCCACTTACACCCTCACTTTACCATGATCGGAACTCGACTACAACGACTCAAAAAAGCACCTGTCTTTTTAAAATACACAAAGAACATAATGCCGCTCATTTTTCCTTCGCAAAATGGTCTTTCAAAAATGCATTTTGCCCATTACGCACATTGAGCCGTACCTGCGGCGGCTATCCGCTGCCAGCTGGCTTCCGCCTGAGTCCCTCCTTCCGTTTGATGCTCGACAGCAATGCTCTTTCCCTCCCGTGTCAAATCTGGGCGATTGCTTGCACTTTCCTTTTAAACATGCAGTTTTCTTCTTCTTCTTCTTCATCATCATCATCATCATCATCATCACAATTCTAACATCTCTCATTCAGATCGCCTCGTTGCATCGTCCACTCCTTCAAATATCGCCTCTCGAAGGCTCAATTTCAAGCCTGAATAGGCCGATACCATCAAGATGCTTAAATCACTCATCACTCTTTCTGCTGGCCTAGTAGGCAGCGCCCACGCTTTCTGGCGCATGGAGTGTCCTGGCCGTGTGGGACTTGCCCGTATTGATCCTATTGTCGACCCTGGCACAGTTTCTAAGCATGCCCACGCAATTCATGGGTCTTCCAGTAAGTCATGAACAATGAGACCTTTCTGTGATGCTATATGTGCCATTATACAGTACACAGCAGGGCGCCGAAAGAGCTTCGCTAACACCGCACAGACTTCGCTGAAACCGTCACCACCGAACAACTCCTAGATGCCGATTGTACATCGTGTCGAGTAACACAAGACAAGTCTTCTTACTGGCATCCTGCTATGTATTTCCAAGATGGCGATTCTGGGGAGTTCGAACTTGTTCCCCAAGTGGGTGGTATGCTTGCGTAAGTACCTCTAAGGATACCGGAAAGCGATATCCATAATCCTGAATAGTCAAACAACGAACTGGAAGTTAATACTCTATAGTTACTACCTCCTCTTTGGAAATAACGTGACAGCTTTTCCTCCTGACTTCAGGATGCTCTCTGGTTCAAATGACCGAAGAAGCTACACCATCGGTGATCCAAGCAAGCCAGACCCGGAGAAGTCTATGTGGCAAGCTCTCGGTCAGACCACACAAAGCGATCTAGCTCAACGGGCGCTCGGATTCAACTGTCTGAACTACCAAAAAGCCCCCGAAGGTACCCTCTATCGTCACTACATGCCTGATAAGGCTTATCTCGATGCGAACTGTGCCGATGGCATCCGTCTTGAAATCATGTTCCCATCGTGCTGGAAGGGTGGTGATGCTGTTGACAGCCAAAATCACAAGGACCACGTCGCATTTCCCGATCTCGTCATGACAGGCACTTGCCCTGAGGAGTATCCTGTCCGGCTACCTAGTCTCATGTATGAGGTCATCTGGAACACAGCCGCCTTCTCCGATCGTAACGGCCGCTTTGTCTTTGCCAACGGAGACACTACCGGTATGTTTAAGCTCATGTCTCAAAATAGTACACTTTTTGACCTTTCATATTAGGCTACGGTTTACATGCAGATTTCATCATGGGTTGGGAGGAAGAGTTCCTTCAGGATGCCATCAATACCTGCACCAGCGAAACAGGAAGAATCGAGGACTGCCCTCTCTTCGACGTTGTCAGCGAACAGAAGGCCACCTCATGCGAGATGAAGCTTCCCAACGCTTTGGCCAACGAGGATGTGAAGGGTCCTATGAAAGAGCTGCCAGGCGGCGATGGAGTTACTTATGGAGATGGCTCTGACGTCGAGCAGCCTGACCCAACCAATGATGTTCATGCACCCACATTGACCTACTCACCTGGCGACCGACCAGAGAACTCTGCCTCGCCTCTTCCTGGTCAAGTTTTCAAGGTGTCGTCAGCCTATGGGGCTGCGGCTTCTGGCGCAAGCTCCAAGACCACTGCTAAAGATGTTCCATCATCCGTTGAACAGAAGCCATCTCTGTCCACGGACGAAGTCCTCATACCCACAATTGCCGCTGGAGATGTGGGCGCGGCTGCACTAAAAGAGTCTACGATTGCTGAGCCTCTCCCTGCTTCGGCACCTACAACCACCCCGGCACCTGAGCTGCAGCCCGTGACAGACACAAAGAGCTACTTCAGCACACAGTTTGTAACAAACGGTAACCTCGTGAGCAAGATCCTCTGGGATGAGGAAGTGGTCTATGTGACCGATCTTCAAGAGGAAGTTGTGGTTGTTACTGTTACATCAACTGCTGTTGTCACACCCTCAGCAGCACCAGCCAGGAGGAGACGCCGTGGAGCTCACCTACATGGGCATGGGCATGGATATCGATATTTCTAATATTTAACAATGAGATTAAAAAGGAAAACAAAAAAGGACAAAAACATCTGCTTCTATTGTCTGGCTGGTTCCAGGTGTTCTTATGTTATGCATGGTTGGAAGAGGAGCATTTGGCTTGGAGGTTTTTTTTCTTCATAGGAGGACAATGGCAGCCCACGAGTTTGGGAACATGTATGTAAACTTAGAGAGAAACAACCTGCTACAAATACAGGAATGATGAATGATCACAACTCGTACAGCCAATTTCGAGGATTAATCTCCCTGGTGATTACGTATTCCCGATATTCTCAGCTGAAAACTGCGTGATATTCCTTATATTTTCCTTATTTCGAGGCAGACTGAAACTCTACGGTTTACCATATATACATTATGACTATATGTCTGTCGAAGTGACGAATTAATTCAAGGTTTCTTGAATTTCCCGAAGTCAAGATGGTGCTGCTATCTTAGAGTGTCGTGAAGCTGGTGTCGTGGTTTGCTGAGGCTGGAATGGGTTACACCTAGCAACACATTCCTCATGATATTGAACTGAGACCCTGGAAATAACCTCAGCAAAAACGTCGACACGCAAGTAAAGAATTAAGATGAAAGCGGGCTTTTCCCCTTTGAAGGGTTTCTCTTTTGGCTTCCGCCATTGCACGTTGTCTGTCCTTTTCAAGCCTCGTGTGCTGAACTTATTAATTCTCGATACTCATGAAGCACTGCTGCCGGCTAAGGATTCTCAAGATTCAGCTACGGCAGTGTGAATAACGATGGATCTCTCAAATATTTCACGCAGGGCCATTCATGGAGCTGGTGGACTTGGTCTCGGATGGATCCTCACATTTTCCATTGGTGGTGCAATCCTCCTTTTTGCGGCGATCGGGTTTCTTCTTACTTGGCGCGTCAAGTCTCGAGATAAAGAGGACGCGACTACTGTATATCAAGTGTCGGAAAACGCCGAGGACCATAGACGATCCATCTTCACAAAGCGGCTGGTCAAGCGCAAATACGCCATGTCAAGATCAGTCAGTCGACTCTCACTCTCGCTGCCACCAGTATTACCACCACTCCCGACATACAACAGCTTTACCTTCTTCGGTGGAAACGGAAAACGAGGACGATCGAGTAGCTGGGTTGAAGAGGATAGATTCCACGGTCCAATAGTCAGCAGGAGCCGTCGCGATAGTCTCTTTAGTCGCGATGGATGGCTGGGAAGAGCACCAACAATTCCAACTCTCATGACGGATGATGACCTAGAAAAGGCACAGGATAGTCAGGAGCTTGAGCAAGGGATCAAAGTTCAAAAGCGACAAAGCGTTGAGACTCTCAAGCCAAGCAAAACTGCACCTGAACTACCCATGCCAGAAGATGAGGCTCAGACGAGTCCCGTGCGAGCTCCCTCGAGAGCTCGTGTACGAGCATCTGTAACCGATACAGATCTTCGAGATATCCTTCGAAGTACAGAACAGCGACTCCGAGAAGGAACGAGCCGTTCGCCAAGCAAGAACTCGCGCAGCTCACCAACAAAACGTTCACCACAGAAAATCTCATCAGTGAGAAGCACACCACGCAAGAACTCTCCTACCAAAACACCACACAGCCACAAGACCATGTCATCTGAGGACTCCACCAACACAACTGGAACAGTTCGCATTTCGAGGATTCCGCCGAGCCCTACCAAGAGAGCTACTATCCATGTGGTACCTACAGATGCGCAGAGTCGGCAGGTCTCTACTGGCTCAATCGGAAGTGCTGCAAACAGCTTGATTGCCGAGGCGACCCAAGAGCTGGTATTGCCAGGAGGACTGTCAAGCCCAAGTCGAATGAGAGGGCGTCAGTGGGACGCCCCGGAAGACCCAAGTCCGGAGAAGCAAAACCCTCAGAAGAAGTCTTCAAATAAACAGTCTGCAAAGGAGGATAGCCCCAATAGACGGGCTTCACAAGACAGCCAGGCATCAAGTTCGCTTTCGACACTGTACAGCGCCAATGACCCCGAAGAAAAAGACCAGCCAGATCCATTTGTAGAGCGGAAAACACCTGGATTTATTAGTTCAGAAAGCAGAGGATCATTGTTTGGAAACAGAGCATCGCACAAAAGGGGAAGAAATTTGAGCATATCGATCCCAGGCGGACAATCCATCTTCAACACAACAGGACAACTTCGACCTTCGTTTGTAAGCACACAAGCTGTTGGAGGCCCTCCTATCTCCTCATACTTGCAACCGCCACTAGAGCGATTCCAGCGCAATGATACGTACTCACGCGATCAAGATGGTATTGCTCTTGCGTTCCCTGTTAGCAATTCATACACCAGCATCCTGACGCCATCTGTGACGACTACCGAGGGAGATAGCACACTTTCACTTGGAAACAGGATGAGCGAGAGCCCCAAACCGGAAGTGCCGGAGCGTGTGAGGCCACTGCTGCCAGAGAACAGACATAGCGTGGCGACAGTACCGAGCCCCTCGACAGTAACTTCTTCGCCATTCGACGAGCAGGATATGTTATCGTTATTAATGGGCACCGCACCCAAGAGAGCACTCCCCGAGCCACCAAAACATATCGCCCAAGTCGACCAGATCGTCATGCCAAAGCCAGTATCGCCGATGCCGAGACGAGAGTTCTCACAACATCTGCGACAAATGTCCTCAACAGCGAATACCATATACCATGATGAGCCACCGGTGGGCTCCCCAAGCGCGATTTCTACAGGATCACCCCTTCGTCGTTCCATCTCACGCTCGAAGAAGGATATGGCGAGTCTTGCACCGCCGACTGTACCAAGCATGGGATCCCTCGGAAATTCGATCATGGAGCTCAGGAGGATGAACAGCATGGTTAGTTCTTATAGCGGCAACTCATTAGGATCTTCTCTCAACGAGCCCGATTCGCCCACACTGCCGATGTTGAACTTGACCAGTAGCTTCTCCCGAAGAACTATTAATCCTGTCACGCCTAGAGCTAGCATGTCTGGTCGTCAAAACTATCTCAATCTCGGAAGTCCTAACAAGAATTCGTCAGGATCAGTTGTGCCACCCATGCCAACTCGTCCACTACCACAAAGCCGCAGCAACCGTTCAAATTTAGGAGTTGAGATACGCGAGGATGATATTGATGAGGGGAAAGAGAATCAAGAACCATCGTCGACATCAAGTGGGCTCAGAGAGACACGAAGGAGCGCGAATATGAGACGCGATGCTCGCAACTTGAGCCAGGCATTGAGCAAGACTAAACTTGGAACTGTGAGCGAGCTCATCGCTGAAAGCAAACGCGATAGTAAGCGCAAGAGCGTGGATTCGATTGGATTATACGACGCGGATGGATTTTTGAAGAGTTCACCTGTGGATGCAAAGGGACGATGTCTACGCATGTAAACGGAAAGTTTTAATTTTTCTTCATCATTTTCTTCTGGCTTTCTTTTGTTTGTCGAGGACTCATCATCTCATGTAACATCAGCAGGCTAATTTACTGGGGATTGGATACCGGGAGCTTTCGGACTCGTAAGTTTTATGGAATTAATCTGTAGGTAGGTAGCTTAGGCAGAAGCTCGTTGGAAATATACCCTTCGGACGTAATCTTAATAGAAGATCGTATTTATACTGGCTGCGTTGCAAATAAAAGGTTCTTTTCTTGAGTAGCCATATCAAGTGAAATTCGTAATGCATCGATTAATTTTGTCTCTTATACCATAACGCCCTGCCGTGTATTTTGGTGAGGTATCATCTATTACTCAACTCGTGGTCGCTTGTTCTCAGGATCATCAGCGACTGAGGTTTCGGCTGCATCAGCGCCCTCAGCTTCATCGCGATCTCGCACTCTTCCTGCGCCTTCTCCCAGTTCTTTCTCTTGACCTTCAGCGCCAGGTCCAATCCAATTGCCATCTTCGTCGAAATACTCGTTCACGTTATCCGCTGTGATCCAGCCGCCGCTACCAGGCATAGGAGGCGGTAGACCGCCGTTGCTAGCACCGCGCAGAACTCCTGTGAAACCCTCAATAGCCTGGTGCT
Organism: Fusarium fujikuroi IMI 58289; assembly: GCF_900079805.1. Taxonomy (NCBI): domain Eukaryota; kingdom Fungi; phylum Ascomycota; class Sordariomycetes; order Hypocreales; family Nectriaceae; genus Fusarium; species Fusarium fujikuroi. Next base: position 591,042 of record NC_036625.1, read on the forward strand.
CCTCGCTGCCCTCAAAGACAATACGATCGTACTCATCCTCGTCCTCTTCGCCATCATTGGGGTCAGGGTGAAGGTCGGAACAGTTGGCCATGGCGTCGTACAGTTGCTTAGCGACACTGGACTCAGAATCTGATTTGGGTGGGATGATGGTAAGGTCTATTGTGCTAAAATCGTCGTCTTCGGCACCACCGTTTGAGAATTCAAGCTGCATCCATACGGCCTGGATGCGAGGCGCATCTGTTTCTGGACCCAGCTGTTTGATCGCGTGGATTGATATCGAAGGATAAGGAATTGAGACACCTGCCTCAACCTTGGGACTAAAGATGGTCAAGGCCCTTTACGATGTTAGTTTGAGTTGTACCATTAAAAACATGAGACGTACTCTGAGTTCACAAAGACATCCACTGCCTGCTCCACAAGCTCCTCGACATCACCATTTATGCTGTCGCTTTCAGGAGCACTGGGTTTCTCGCTTGAGTCGGCAGGAAATAGAGCCAGACTGCCACATTGCGCCTTGGGGATCCATGCCTTTGCGCCTTCGAGATGGTAGTGAAGAACAGGTTTTCCATTGACGAAGCTTTCGGGCGTTGTTGACTGGTACTCGGCCAGAGGCGTGTAGTCTTCGGCCTTTGGCGGTGTGCGAATTGTCGTTGGCAACATGTCTGGGTGTTTTGTGTAAACTGGTTCGTTTGGAGTGGAGGGGTTCACCAGGCAGCTGAAGAAAATGTACATCGCAAAGTGGGAGGGAGAGCTTTATCGTCGGTCGAGTCTTATCGATAAGCTTATCGCACTACGATGAGTGACTAGACAGACAGGCACGCGTCGCTTGACCTCAACCTCGAATTGACTTACACACTCAACTTTGCACGATTTCAAATTCCCTTGTGTCTATACACAATACCTATCATTAAATATTACGGGAGAAATATATCTGCAAAATCTTATAAAAGCGCTTGAGCCGATATCCTAATTCCCCAAGACTGGTATAATTGCCAACATGCGCGACAACAAGCGTAGGCTTCACTCATGCACGATGCACAACATAGAGCTGATTCAACCTCAGGATCCCACCCCCTTCTGGAACAAGTCCCTTTGACAGTCTCTCCGTTTGTGTCACTTCCAACAGCGACAACACTCTCGTATAACTACAAGACTATGCCCTCAAACATCCCACCCTCGTCCCTGGGCATCGAGGCAGCATCAGACAACCCCGCAGGCCAAAGCAAGCCTAAATACGTGGTATCCAACTCTGGTCATGCGGCACACCCAGAAGACATCATCGCCTCATGCCGCGCACTTCAAGCTTACGTGACCAAAATGCAAGAAGATGCAGAGCGCGAACTCCGAGAATTTGATGAGAAGATCAAGGCGCGTGAACTCGCGGAGAAGAGGAGAGTTGCGCCGGGTTGGCTCGATAGTGAGATGCACATGTTGGAGCCCGAGAGGAGTACACCGGTGCAGCAACAAGGTGCTGGAAACGTACCAGAGCATCAAAACACTCAGAGCGGAACCAACACGAATGCGACAGAGGACCAAGGTGCAGAATTGGACCGAGTATTTGGCGGAATGGCTCTGAAATAAGCCACCTGAGTTGGCATTTTACGAATTACGATCAACAGCGCAAGAGATAGTTCTAGAAAGCCTTGCTCTTGGTAGTTTTACGCAATGGTTGCTTCTTTACCACAAGACCATGGACTTTATCAGGTTGATGCTCAACAGTTGCGAGCTCTATATCTAGCTTTTGTCTACTTCTTAATGGTGGACTCAGAACTACACTATACATCTGATACGTTCGACACTCTTCAGTTTTCCCTGGCCACAAGGGCATGAATATTTATTTAGTGTCGCTTGGAGGAAGCAGCCAAGATCTTGTTAGCGGCGTGTGCAGCAGCAACCATAATTGAAGCCTGGGTATTTCCAGTTGGAACCTCAGGATGCATGCTACCATCGACAACAAACAGGTTCTTGGTTCCCCAAACTCGGGTGTCAGGCCCAACGACGCTTTTGCCATCGTTCTTGGCTCCCATGTTAGCCGAACCGAGGTGATGGTTGCCGCTGTACGAAACCTCGAGAATAGTGTCGGCGGTGACATTGCTAGGTACACTCAGAACGCTACCAGGCTTACGTGCGTAGCTAAGAAGTTCGGCGACAAAGGTCTTGAGAGCATCACGGTCACCCTCTGTATTGAGGAATGGCTTTTGGGTGATGTTGGTGTTGCCCTCAGGAGTAATCTCGAGGGTTCCGTGGGATGTAAGACCGTGGGTGAGATAGACCTTGGCTGAGATGGTGTTGTTCTCAGGGGCATTGACTGTGCCTTGCACATAGCGGGTCACTCCATCACTGCCTTCGACGCTCTTCCAGAAATTAAGACGCTGAGCTGACTGCGAGAGAAGGCCACTTCCTTCAGCAAACAACTCAACAGTCTCATCGTTAGGCTCAGTGAAGGCCTCCTTGGGAAGGGCTTGAAGCTTATTCTTGGTTTGGAAATCCACCACAACAATCGGATGGTCTCTGAGGCGCTGACCAACGGGAAGGTCGATCCACTGAGAGGCAGGAGGGAGCTTAACGTTCGTAGAGCCGGACTGGACAATGCGGATTTGCTTCTTCGGTCCAATGCCTGAGTTGAAGAGGATTCGAGGTGTCGAGTGGGTGCCAGATGAGAGGACCACGGAACCACCCTTGCTCAGCTTGATGATCTCGCGAGAACCGTTTTCATGCTCCACTTCGATGCCGGTAATGATAGGGCCCTTGCGAACAGCACGGATGACCTTGGCGTGAAGCTGCAGGCTGAAGTTGTCAAGGGCCTGCGCAGCGGGTAGAATATCGCGAACGGGACCACCTCGAAGTCCATTGCTGATCTAAGTGATGTTAGAGTTTTATCCTAAGTATAGGGATCAAACTTACCAGCCAAGGAGGATGCGTGAAGATCTTATCCTTCGCCTCGACGTTCTCAAGAGCATTGACTTCATCCCAACCATTGCTCTCAAGGAACTTTGACATAACCTCAAAAGCACCATCATCATAGCGCTTTCCATCGGCCGAGGGAAGAATGCTCCCGGGCATATGTTCAAAAACGCTCTTGGCAGCATCCGACACTCCATCCTCCCATTGCCATCCCTTGGGCCAGCCCTCAAAGTCGGCAGCTCGGGGCTTGACAAACATGAGAGCGTTCAACATGGTAGATCCACCGAGCAGGCAACCTGCTGAGGCAGCAATGTCTGTGCACCACTGAATGGTCGGCGAGATATCGGTGTAGTAGGCCATGCCTGGGACATCGTATGCGGTGACGGTTTTGTTCCACTTCATCAAGTCATCTCGGTTACCTGTTGAGTAGAATGAAGGACCACCACGCTCAACAAGAAGAACCTTGTGGCCAGCATTGGCAAGTCTCTCGGCAACAACCAGACCCGACGCTCCGGCACCGGCCACGATGTAGTCGTAGGTGGTTTTCCGGGTAGTAGTATTACCAGCAGAAGCAAAGCCCAGCAGAGCTGAGCCGATAATAGTGGCGAACTTCATTTTCACAGCTGGCAAAGACAAAGAGGAAATGACCTGAGTAACAATTCTTGAAGACTTGCCAGTGCCCTTTTTGTACCCATCGTAGGCAGAGCATCTTGTAAGAGATTAGATGAGATTGATAAACTCCCCACATATGGTTGCTGCATCTAGCATAAGTGCCGACGCTGAGTGGATTGCTGGTGGGTAAGGGTAACATTAAGCTTGTTCTTGAAAGTTATCAGATGGGGATCGACAAGCATTAAGACGTTTAGTTCAGCACTGTTGTCATGACATGGCTGAGTTTTAAATACCTCATCTCAATGGAATCCGAGAGAGGTGCTCTTGGTTATGCTCTTTTATGCGAAGGTAGGCACTGGATTTGTGCCATGTCTACGTATTGCCTTGAGCCTGTTCAAAATACTCCAACCGAATAACTAGAAGTCCTAATAGAAGTTGAACATAGTAATCAAGGTCAATATGATACATGAAAATTCTATTCAAATACCTTACAGTAGACTACGTCAGCTTGACCCTTGTGGAGACTGTCCATGTTGTCCGTTTATCCCGAAACCCTGGTTCTCGACGCTATATATCATTTTCATCAGATAAGATCTTGGTTAAAAGTTCTTCCATCAATAGAAACAACCAGGCCGAATGACGGCAGTCATGCAAGGGAAGCTTTGTAGAATGAGTTATATGTGATGTTCCTGCATGTTCATGCCTGATACAAAAATTGAATGGCATTTGTACTTGTGCTTTACGCTTAGAGAACAGCCTTTCGAAGTAAGCTAAATTGCAGAGTGTATAGTATTTATAAGGGCTCTTTACATGCCAAGATCTTCTGGGGAAGTATGAGAATATCACCAGTTCAGAGGTGAGAAAAGAACTTTACTCCGACTACGGCGAGCTTTCTGCCAAGACGAGTCCAAATTGGCCTGCTTGGCGATTTGCATTGGTGGTGGAGGCGTATATTTTGCTGTCAAGTGGCTGCCACTCTATTCAAGAACTGATAGGAATTGCTTTCAATCTTGAAGCAAAGGATCGTCTCGAAGAGATTCACTGTCACCATGTAAGGGCCAGCTCGTGTTTTTCAGAGCTTGAACCTAAGATACTGGTTACATAACTCCTCATTACTTACCATCACTCTTCAGCCCGGAAGATGTTTATAAATCAGTACTCTATTGCTAAAGGTGTATTGCAAAGCAAATAGCCGTTATATTGTTTCTCCAATCCAAGAGTTTGGTATATTGTGCCAGCTTCAGTGCCAAGGTAGATAGATTGCTATGTTCACTCTGTTAGCGACTTGTGACCGTGAATCACAATGCATATCCATAGTGCGGGAGGCATCGGTCCTCTTTAAAATCAATGAATCCTTGTACTTTTTCGCCAAACAAAATCTTGTGCAACCACATTTTGTGGATAGTGGCATTTCCTCGTCAACTCCACGCTTAGCAAAGTCAGTAACACCGGTTGACCACAACATCAATATTCACGCTTTAGAGCAGAGCAATGATATTGCCGTTGTTTTATTCAAACATGTGGGAGGATTGTAGGTAGTTTTAATTTGCGTCACAGGAAGGGCAACTCTGGCATTTGTGTAGTGTTTTGGTGGGCTGACAGAGAAAGGAACAATCGCAAGATAATGGCATTTTATCTATAGGATATAGCTAGTTGATTAGATGCTTGAATACTAAAGGCGGTATTCTTAAAAGCAAGAGGTAGCAGCGAGTTTCTGCAGGTTCACAAATTCCATTACAAACACGCTTTTGCAAGTAACGGACTTGCTCGTCCTTAATGGAATGGATGCCTTCATCGACCGAGGGCAGTGATAGGGAGTGGATGATTCAGAGCGTGCCTTCCATCCCTAAAGATAATCTCGCTCCACACTTCTTCACCCATTGTCAATTATTCAGCCCAGCTTTTCATCCCATTGTTCTTCATCTTCGCACACTGGTGATACCTTCATCCCCATGCCGCAGGTGTTATAGTGGAGACAAGTGTGCGCGGCAACTCTATTGTTCTAAACAACTCTCCAACACTCGATTTGTCTCCGCTGCTACAAATATGGTGAGCTTGCTATATGCCAAGGGCAAGCATTTGCTTAGCCCACGGCCTGAGCCTCAAAACACGAAGAGGTGTCGGGCTATATATGTTGTTGAGTCGCCGGGAGGAACGATGAGAGAAACAGACCCTGCAGCTTTCCACCGGCCAAGGTTCTCGAACATGTCCGCCACGCAGCGCAAGTCAAATGAGGCCAAAGTTCCTAAGACCGTGGAACCAGGCCCAGGACCGACTACTGGATCCCTCGCTGCTAGCTATCCGCTTCGTCCTGCCGCCAGCCGTCAGAGAACGTACCCGCAACAAGAAGAAGAGGAACAAGATGAAGACCACGCCACTCTTTATCGATACACAAACCATGATCTCTCCCAGCAGCATCTTAGCACTCTGTCTGTTCGCGAGAAGCTCCGAAAGGGCATCGCCATGGGCTTTGCCAACAACCTAGCACATACGAATGCCACACAAGATGCGCTTCAACAAGGCTCACAAGGAAGCCCAGGACCGCAACCCATGGATACCATGACGATCAGTGGAACGATGACGAAAATGGATATGCATTATCATATGATGCCTGACCTCTCTCGCCTTCACTCCAAAGGAGTCGACAATCGCAAGGTAGCAGAGATGGTCAACCATGAGCTGATCAACAACGCGCCTGGAGCCACTGGGCGAGCCGAATTTCTTAGGCAGAGGTCTCAGCATATCAAGGCCCGGGAGGTTCCGGTGTGAGTGTCCACCATCATCATATATCCGTGTTGGTAGTTAATACTTACAACTCTTCCCAGACGAGTAGCTAGTGAGCGTCTCCATGTCATCACTGGATCTGCCAACAACAATCGTTATGCACCCTTCCCGATACTTGATCTTCACCCTGAGCGCCTAATGCGTGTTGAGCCCTTTCCCAACAAAAACGACTCGTCTCTCGTTGTTCCTCTAAATTCGGAAGGATTGATGGCGTGGCTTGAATGGGCATGCCGCCGCTTTGGGTACTGGGAACTTGAACTTGACTCACTCCATTTCAAGCATGATATGGTGAGGAACAAGATGCTGAAACGGAGTGTGAGTCTCGGTACACACAGTCCAGTATCGGCTGAGATCGCAGACAGTGTGGATGCCCTCAAGCTGGATGCTCGAAAAGGCAGCATCACTCTGTATGAGGCAAACGTGTGAGTTACCTTCAGGGGTGAATATGAACACAATACTGATTGCCGATTTGAAGTACGTGCGGAAGCCCTCTGCAGCAACAGAGATGGACATGGTTCAAGATTGTCAAGCCGCTTCTTGATATCAAAGGCCCTGTGCCTCAGAAGTATCGCACGGGCGATGCCACTATGGTGTTTGCCATTCCCACGTCTAAGATCAAGAAGATCAAGGAAGAATGGGACCCTCCCTTGCCCGTTCCTCAAGCCAAAAGCCAAGAGCCGTCTCAGCAGGATGCCTCTGCACAGCTTGGAGACTTCGGACGACTCAATTTGGAATCTTACACCCAAGAAGCGACACGCCAACTGGCGCTCGAATGGAGATACAGCGAGAATGGAATTCCAACCTTTGCAGTGACGCCCCATCCATGGTTCATGAAGAAGTTCCCTCCAGACTTTCTCTGGATAGAGGATGCTCCCATCTACTCTGCCGACGAATCCTGGTGGGATCGGCTTGGTGAGAAAGCCATCAGCGATCAAGATCACTGGCACTATGTCCAAGCGCTCATGTCAGGAGACATTTGTCTCGTTGAGGCCAGGTCCAAGAAAGGAGGTAAATGGATCAAAGTCGCACCCCAAGTACTGAAGGGCAATACTGGGCGAACTTCGACGTCCTATCCGGGTGTCGGGAACTGCCAATCCAAGACGGCCTTGGCAGCATCTAGGTTACGCAATGAGATCCAGCGAGATTGAGTGTGATCGGCCAACAGAGTTTGATATCAAGTCGGACGCAGGATCATCAGTATTTGCCTGCTACAGAGGCGCTGAGGTAAGATGCAAATGGATGTCACCGCTACAACACCTATTGGAATTAGATTGGAGTGAAGGCGGCATTTGACCAGACTGGGACACTGGATGAAGGAGAACAGAAGGGCCTATAGAGACTGAAGCTTAGTCTTGGTACCTGGTGTAGAGATGTTAGCATATAAATAGGGTTGGCCGAGAATTAGATTGCTTACGCAGGTGATATAGGCCTGGCCTGTTCTTTCATAGTCAGCCAGCGCAATCCGGCATTTCGCACTACTTCTTTCTCTTCCCTTCAGGTGTATCTCCCTTCTTGTCTCCAGACATACCAGCCCTCGCAAAGGCGTCACTGGCCACGGAAGTGATTAATCTGAATCTTTTGGATCCTAAATGGGCACCCCCATACCAGCGTGTAACTACAACCATAGAATCCCAAAGATCCATGGACTGCATCAGCTGCAGGAGTCGGGATCCGGCTCCCGTCTCACCATCGTCATTGAATTGTTGATGGCCAGTGCCCTCGCCTCTAATACGCCACGCCGTGATATTGTGCGTTGCGTTACGTATACGTTTATCTGATTCAAGAAGAGACTCAAGGTAGATATTGGCCTGGGATGGCGATGTTACAGGGGTAACGTGTGCTATGAACTCTGTGATGCGCTTTGAGGCTGTCCAAGCTGGGGGCTGTGATTTAGGCAGAATGGATTGGACTGCTCTCCTCGCAGCCATCATGTACTGTAATTGAATGGCAATGAATCAGAATAGAGTTAACTCAGACAAGAAGGAGGTTGATTTTGTGTTTCAATGTCTTGGACTGCTTTATGCCTTGTCTTGGAGTAAGGTAGCTCAGTACGTAGTGGACACCTCGAAACAGCCACAATGATAATGTGAAAGATGTGTACCATGGACAATTCTTCTCCAACTACAAGCTCGCTTGATTGATGGAGGGGAGCTCCAAAGCTCAGCGGCTCTTGGCTTATATGATTGGTCGCCTTCGTTTTCCAGGGGGTTCTCTGACAGGTCATGAGCTGGTCAAAATTGCGATTAGGTACCTAGTAGGTAGTTACCAGGAGCTACTAAGCAAACGCAAGGCGGGGCGGGTTAATATCAAAGCCGAGAGAGCGCAAGCAGGATGGGAGCCTCCAGGTCCCCGCCAAAAATCCTCCATATCCACATCCACCACTGAACTTTTCTGTATGTGCGCGCCCGCCCCTCAACAACTGTTCTTTTAGCCTTTTGCCCCTCCGACACCGACAACCCGGCACCTTTCATTTCTTCGAACCACGCCTGATCGAATCTGCTGCCATCACTTGAAGGAGAATTATACCGTTGAGCCGAAGAAACACTAAACACCTCGCCCATCATGCAGGCTCCGGTGGTGGTTATGAGTGAGTCTAAACCTCGACAAAAATATATAACCCCCACACTAGAAGGCGAACCCCTGGGCCCTGAGCCTGAGAGGGGAGCTTTCAATTCGGAATCGAGGCTGATCGAGATTGTACAGACACCAACAGTGGTGAGAGGCAGACTGGCCGGAAAGCCCAGCTGTCCAATATTGCTGCTGCCAAAACGTATGCCATTGTCCCTATCCTCGAGTCGCGTGCCCGACCCTAACCACCGATCCTAGTGTTGCCGACATTATTCGATCATGTCTCGGCCCCAAGGCCATGCTAAAGATGCTGCTCGACCCCATGGGCGGCATCGTTCTCACAAATGACGGACATGCTATCCTCCGAGAAATTGAGGTCTCCCACCCTGCCGCGAAGAGCATGATTGAGCTCAGCCGGACACAAGACGAGGAAGTTGGAGATGGAACCACAACCGTCATTATCCTGGGTAAGAGAGCATGGCTATACTGCAATGCTAGTTGAGCATATCACTGACATCATCTGAACAGCTGGTGAGATTCTCGCCCAAGCTCTTCCCCAGCTCGACCGTAACATCCACCCTGTCGTCATCATTTCCGCCTTCAAGCGAGCCCTCAAAGATGCCCTTGAAATCATCGAGGAGATCTCTCTGCCGATCGATGTCAACGATGACAAGGCCATGTACCAGCTCATCTCTTCCTCAATTGGCACCAAGTTCGTTTCTCGATGGATGGATCAGATGTGCGATCTCGCCCTCAAGGCTGTCCGCACTGTGACATGGGAGGCTGGTAACGGCAAGACTGAAGTCGACATCAAGCGATATGCCAGAGTGGAGAAGGTCCCTGGCGGTGAGATCGAGGACAGCAGAGTTCTTGACGGCCTTATGCTCAACAAGGATATTACACATCCCAAGATGCGCCGGCGCATCGAGAACCCCCGAATCGTTCTCCTCGACTGCCCTCTTGAGTACAAGAAGGGCGAGTCTCAAACCAACATCGAGATTACCAAGGAGGATGACTGGAATCGAATTCTGCAGATTGAGGAGGAGCAGGTCAAGGCTTTGTGCGAGGCGATTGTCGCCGTCAAGCCTGATCTTGTCATTACGGAGAAGGGAGTGTCTGGTGCGTTCTCAATTCATGACTCCTGAGGAGCATGCCTTACTAATCTCTGTCATAGATCTTGCCCAGCACTACTTCATGAAGGCAAACATCACAGCTCTCCGCCGAGTTCGAAAGACCGATAACAACAGAATAGCCCGCGCTACCGGTGCCACCATCGTCAACAGAGTAGAGGATCTCCAGGACTCTGATGTGGGTACCAGATGTGGCTTGTTCGAGATTGAGAAGATTGGAGACGAGTACTTCACATTCCTTACCAAGTGCCAGGACCCTAAGGCCTGCACAGTCCTTCTCCGAGGTCCCTCCAAGGATGTACTCAACGAAATCGAGCGAAACCTCCAGGATGCCATGGGTGTCGCACGAAATGTTATGTTCTCTCCTAGGTTATCGCCTGGTGGTGGTGCTACAGAGATGGCCGTATCCGTGAGGTTGGGTCAACTCGCCAAGAGTATTGAGGGTGTCCAGCAGTGGCCCTACAAGGCTGTAGCAGATGCTCTTGAGGTTATTCCTCGAACTCTCGTCCAGAATGCTGGTAAGAGCCCTGTCCGTGTGTTGACAGATCTCCGAGCCAAGCAGGCCGAGGGTAAGAGCACCTGGGGTGTCAACGGTGATACAGGTGCCATTGCAGATATGAAAGAATACGGAGTGTGGGAGCCTCAGGCTATCAAGCTCCAGAGTATCAAGACCGCCATTGAGGTAAGCATTTCACGATATTCCCTGTCATTTACAACTACAGAAGAGGATACTGACAATCTGAACAGGCTGCTTGCCTTTTGCTCCGAGTTGATGACATTTGCAGTGCCAAGAAGGCTGCGCAGATTGGTGGTGGCGGGGGTGGTGAAGAATAAAGAGAAAGAGCATGTTTGTAGATGACAATTCTGATGTGTCTGTATGTGAGTGAGCGATAGTGGGATAGGCAGGCGTGTAATTCGGACTGCTTATACGAATGTCTGTTTGGATGGACTGGTCATACCCCTCTGTACTAGCCGAAAGAGCAAAATAGACAAACAAGGAAAATATGAACACAGTGGGCGCCGGAGCGATCATGATATAGCTCCGGTGACTCTTCTCAAAGGGAAATAAATGGGTATCATATAAAATTACCTGGTCGATGAGAACTGTTGCATCTACTTACGACGCCCTTGCGAGCCGTTCTCCTCCTATCATTTAGGTCTCAAGTCTGATTCCGATAAAGCGTCCTTCTCGCACCTGACACTTCGGTGCAACTGGGCACGACTTCTTGGGCTGCTGGCCTTTCGTACTCCTTTTTGTTTAGTCATCTTCATCGTGAATGACTAGTCCTGCAGGTTGTATCGATGGCGTTGATTCTGTATCATCCCTGCCATGCTCAGCCTTGGTCTTAGAATCAACATCAGCAGTGTCCTTCTCAGTATCGTTTGCCGCGAGTGAGGAGGCATCTTTTGACTGTATCGCGTTGGGCGCTTTGTCAGTGGTGGCAGGGCTCTTGCCCTTCTTAGACTTGCGGGCCTTCATCTTCTCCCTCTTTTCGCGATTCTTGCGCGTACGTTCTTCGTCTTTTCGATCGCGTTCAGTCTTGTCCTTGTTAAACTCTTCGATGTCTTTTTCGCGGCGAAGATCCTCATCCATACTGCGCAGACGCTCATACTCGCGCCGACGACTCGCCTTATACACATGAAACTCGCCTGAACCGGCACCTGCACTAGATCCCTGAACATTGGTGACAATTTCCGGAGGGGCGGAAAGCAAGGCAGAACTGCCGGAGCCGGAGGTAGAGGACTCGGGGATACGGATGATTTGGTCGGGCTTTGAGAAGAGGGCCTCTACCGAAGCGGCTTGCGCTGAGACGGGCGTAAGAGCGCGCTTCTTGGTAGGGCGATGGGATCGGGGATCGGCCGATGTTGGTACCGATTCGGGACCAGGAGCAGACATTTTGGAGAAAAAAGGTAAAAAGAATAAGTCAAAGAAATGTTGGTTATCCAACGCCTGATCTAAGGTAAGATGAAAATGGGCTGAGGCACGCGTGAGAATGAGACGTCGACGGGCGCGGTAGATAGCCTGAATAGGCAGAGGATCGTCGGGTGAATTGAAGTCCGTTAAACGATTGATTGATTAAGACAAGAACCTCTGAATGGGAGCGGTCAGATGGTTGGCACGTGAAGAGAGCAATGGCCGGCAGATGCCAGATGGTTGTGTTGGTGTTGTTGATGGGTAGGATAAATCGAAGATAGTGGACGCTACCTAGGTAGGTACCCTAGCCAGGATCTGATGAGAGTGGCGTTGATTTGGGTACAAGGCTACCAAGAATTAGCCTAAGCCCCTCGGGGAGCAAGAAAACACCGTACCTTGATGTACTGGTAGCATGTCAAAATAAATTGAACAAAAAGCATCCTGAGAATTTGTAGGGTTGCCTAACTTATTTTGTCACTTAGGATCGAGGTCCCTAGCCTAGCAAACAGCCGCTGGGGGAAATGTTGATCGCACCGGAACGGGTGTCTGAGGGTCGCCTGATAAGCGCGCGGCAGTTGAATTGACATCCCAGGCACGAAAAAGTTCCAAGCCGCGTCAGCAAGCCACAAAGTGACTCTGGGTGATGAACATGTGATGGATAGCAGTCAGGAAAGGCAACTATCTTCGTTGCAGAATGCATCAGTACTGCAGGCGGGAGCAGAAGGGGAAAATGCAAGACAAAAGCCACTGATCAGAGTTAGGATCAGATCGTCTCTGAGTGACTTTATCCAGATATACGATGTTGCAGTCGGCGGCTGGGCGCTTCCCGTTGCAGATCACATCACCTCACCATACTCCGCTGTAGCCCTCATTCTTCAGGTGATGAGATTGAATCCAGATGGTCCAAGACAAGCAAGGGGCCGTCTAGATCCGATAGATGGTAATTAGCCGGCGGAACCTAGATAAACACCACGAGATTAATCATGATCATGTCCACGGGAGGGCCGAAAGAAAACAAGAAAACGGAAAAGGAACAAAACGAGATGCATGCATGGGAGAGGCATGAACATGAACTTTGGGTGCCGTGACTCAAACTGTCTGCTACAGTGGCCGGGATCACGGAGTACTCAATCTGGCTCTGCAGATCTCCAGGATTGGCTAACCAACACCAGATTGCCAGATTCTCAGTATCTTTGACAAGGGAGAGCGAAAAAAAGATCAAGTCAGTTCCAAGGATACAGGAATGATAAATCATATGATTTGATATCAGTGGATATTAACCGCCGCCATACGATGTCCGTCCGCGGGCGGAACAACTCAAGGTCATGAACAGGTCAAACACCGAATCGTATCAGTCTTCGGACTTGTATCGCCAGATTGTCCCAGCACGCTTTTCGCTTTAATCATGATTAGGTAGCAAGAACCGTTTACGGGCCCCTCCTCCAGATCGTGCCATGGGGAGGGGAGCTACCCCTTGTGCCTTTGCTTCATTCGTAGTGTTAGCAAGGATTCGGAAAGATTTGGTTGAGACTAGTCCATCTTCCAAGAACTCTTATGGGCTGTTTCTGTCTTCGTGTGATGACCAGCTTGAATATGGCATCCATTGTCATTGGTCAATCATTGTGTGCTTGGAGGCTTGACCGTTGACGACTGAGAAGCTGTTTTGCTGTTTCGGTCGACAGATGGCGGGGCGGCTCCGGCCCCAAACGAGGGTGCTGGTACCTGCCTCGAAAGTACAGCACCACCCTTGGATTCTCCTCACCAAGGGGAGGAAAGAAAGCACAGGACCTTGATCCTAAATGATAAAAATATTTAGGTAATTTAGTATAAATCTAGCCTAAGCTTATAATACTTTTTGCTGAGTTAATTTAGACAATCCGTGTCAAGGCCCGATGTTTTCTTGCTCCCTGAGGACCACCTCTCCGCTCAGATGGAATGGAGGTTCATGGTGCACGATACGTAGTCCCTAGGTCGGCGGACACATCCTTCCTCCAGCTGGGCTGAGGTGGTGGTGGGGGGGTTATCCTGGCAATTTTGGCGGGGCGTCGTTTTTTTCTTCGGAAACATGGTTGCATGGCATGGCATGGGCTTGCACTTGCCCTCGCTCTGATGGATGCTTCAGGTCAGGATGTCTCGTGAGCTTGAGCCAACGGCTACGGGATTAGACAAGCCTCACTAAAAAAAGACGTTGCAATCCACGCTTCACCTTCCTTTAGCTTTTCTTCATTTGTTTTTTTATGACGCTGAGCTCCTGCTCTTTCTCCCAAACTTCCATCCTCTTCTCTCTTAGTATTCATAATTGGTGACTCCTGCCTATGCTTTGGCTGACCAATTGCAAAACTATCTATCCCCTACTCCGCCATATTCTATCCCATCTTGACCCAACCTGTCTCACAACTTGAAAACCTCCATTCAACTTATACAACTATTGTGAAAACGCTCAGGACACCGGAATATCAAATTCATCCTTGGACTTATTAGAGACACGCTCAATTACTTAAAGACTACCCCTCTATATCGCGTCCCCAAAGCATCATGACCAAGCCACGCTTGATCATTCTAGTTCGCCACGGCCAGTCCGAAGGCAATAGTACGTTAATGCTCTGGCTTTTTCGTCCCTCATTATTCAATACGTGCTGACAATTATCAAGAGAACCGAGAAATTCACCAGACCGTTCCCGATCACCGAGTCAAACTTACGCCAGAAGGCTGGAACCAAGCCCACGACGCCGGACGTCGTCTCCGAAGCCTCCTCCGTCCCGACGATACCTTACAGTTCTTTACCTCTCCATACCGCCGCACACGTGAAACAACAGAAGGAATCCTCGAGAGCCTGACCTCGGACGAAGGCTCCCCGTCGCCCTTCCGCCGAGCTAACATCAAGGTGTACGAAGAGCCTCGGCTACGTGAGCAGGATTTTGGTAACTTCCAACCATGCAGCGCTGAAATGGAACGTATGTGGCAAGAGAGGGCCGATTATGGCCACTTCTTTTACCGTATACCCAAGGGAGAGAGTGCTGCTGATGCTTACGATCGTGTGAGCGGATTCAATGAGAGTCTATGGCGGCAATTTGGCGAAGATGATTTCCCTAGTGTCTGTGTACTGGGTACGTATTTCACCAAGCAGCTTTGCGATGTTACTAACAGTACGTTTCTTAGTGACCCACGGACTCATGTCCCGTGTCTTTCTCATGAAATGGTATCATTTCACTGTCGAGTACTTTGAAGATCTCCGAAACATCAACCACTGCGAGTTCCTCATCATGCGCAAGCAGGAAAACAATAAGTACCTTCTAGAGAACAAGTTACGAACTTGGTCCGATCTGCGGCGAGAACGCAAAGACAAAGAGGACAAGGACAGGGACAGCTCGAAACTCCCACGCACCAAAACATTTGTTGTTACACGCCGATGGGGTGGATGTCCCAATGGCTGTGACCATAGTCGGCACTATGCTAAGCGTGAGGATTTGGAGATCATGCGCAAAAAGGATCATGAGAACGGCGGGCCAGAGCCTTATGGCAAGATTACAAACCCAGACGAGATCATTACCATCGTCAGCCGGAAGCAGAAGGCTCAATTAGACTGCATTGGTGCCAATATTGAGAGCACCACCCTCGGAGCTCATGATGATGGACCAGAGATCGACATCTCATCAAACCATGAAGGCAAATCCGTTTCTGACCTCAATGATACCCCCTCAGTCATCTCTGCCAGCGAGTATATCCAGTCGCCATACTTGCATATTGGCCGCGATGGGGGCGGCAGCTATTCTGGCCACACATCTGCCGCCGAGACTGACAACGACTCCTCAGAGGATGAGAACATAAGCTTACACCGTATTGCCTCCTTGAACGCACAACTCAACAGGACCGTTGGCGAAAGAAGCGAGAAGCCTTCATACAATCAGAAACCCCTCCTCAAAGCCGGACCCGAACATCTAGCATACACGAGCGATAAGGATAGCCCGGATGAATATGCAAGGACTAACCGTCTTGGCGATGCATCTACCGATGCCTCTTGTGACGGTGACGCTGAACTCGTTGAGGATTTGGATCGCGCTGAGAAGGAGGATCGAAGTATCCGGGGCAGTGTGTACTGATCGTATTCTTACTTGGATGGGTGCATTCTCACTCTCTTATGACTTGAATTTCATGGGAACCGCGGATACCAGCCCGCCAAGGCGAGGCAAATTGTTTTGATGATTTTCATATCTTTATGCTAATGACGAACGATTTGGAACGGATTACGGAAAAGCAACGGATAGAATGACCAACTGTGCTGGCATGGTTTTAAGATTGAGCTATTTGGGGCCTATGATAACGTTTGGGCTAGCATAACATCACAAAATAACATGTCTGTTCCTCCATTTTCAGACGTTCTAAACACGCAGAATTGTTCTTGAAATGGCTATAATTTAGATTGATTTCTTTATTTTTGCCTTGTCATGAACATTGTATAACACCGTGTTGGAAATGCCCCGCCGCCACCTCTTTTCCCGCGGCGTCCGTCTATCTAAGTATAAATGAAGATCGAACAAAGTTGAAGAGATTCAACCTATCCTGCTCGTCCATTTTTCATGCATAACTCATATTCTTCGCCAAAAACATTACCAAAAAAAGAACAAAAAAGTATATCCTCATTGCACCCGCCGCTCATGGCTAACGTGCGTTTTACCCATATGGCAAAATGAATCATTCAATCAGGCCATGGTAGGAAGACATGAACAATGCAAACAAAACTCCTTGACGCCATATCCAGTCTTCGAGCCCTCCCAGGACCCCCTCGGGTCATTCAACCCAGGTGAGTGAAAAGTGAAACGAAACAGACAACAGGCCCGTGAAAGATCGCCAGTACCCATTATAAGCCCTGCGGTAACGTCCAGCAACATGCAGAAGACAATGTGCCTGGCCGAGGCAGGAAAATTGTGGTTGGTATAAAAAGTCATATAACCCAGAAATAAACTATGCCAATAGAAATAAGGTCATTTGCCAGGTGCCTCGACCTATGTCAGCCCTGTTGAGCTGCGACAAGGCTTAGCTTTGGCAGAAGACCAAGGTGGCCCTATATAGATATGTCTGGTCTGAAATAGAAGCTGCCGTAGTATAATTATGAACGGAGGAGGCAAGTCGTGAACTGTCGCTGAATGTAAAAGGTCCAAAAAGAAGAAGTGGTAGAGGGGTGACTATGCGCCAGCATTGCTTGAGAGGAGGAGAGTGGCAAGAGTGGTGTGATCAGAAGAACTTGGACATAGCTCTGCTGAGGTCGATGAAGTCGACTGGCTTCGTGACGTAGTCACTGAATCCCGCTGCGACACATTTATCCTGAACGTCTGACATGACGTTGGCTGACAGGGCGATGATAGGCATCTGAGGGAAATTGTTGGCAATTTCCCACTGTCGAATCTCACGACACGCCTGGTAGCCGTCTTTTCGTGGCATATGTAGATCACACTGAGAAGTATGTGTCAGTTATTAAAATTCTCATTGGAGACCGGAGAGTACGGTATAGAGCAACATACCAAAATCAACGAGTAGTGCTTATGTGGCTTTGAGAAAACCATGTTGGTGCACTCTGCGCCATCAACGGCAATCTCGACGTCAACCCCAATCTTCTTGAGATACTTCATGAGAACCTTCTGATTGACAGGATTGTCCTCGACTAGGAGCACCTTGTAGCCCTTGTTGCCCATGCGCCGTTCAATCTCCTGGTAGCTAGCCTTCTGATTCTCGACCATTTGTTGCGCCGTAGAGCGATTACGATCTATGCTAAGATCACGCATCTTGTTTGGATCGAATATGACAGCGAATCGAGACGGCTTCACAGGCTTGTAGATAAAAGTCACCATGTTATCTGAGAGGAGCTGCTCATATTTAGTGTTGGCCGCCAACTTGATGACAGCTTGTCGTTGCACCGAATCTGACAGCACGAGAATAGTTGTCTTATCGATTGTCTGTGATTTCGTAATGTCATCCATAAGACCAATGATAGCCTCGGCAGAGGGAAGGTTGATGACGATATGTGTGAACTTGATAGGATCCTCACCACCAATCAATGTCTGTGCCTCATTCACGCTCGCCAAGGCTGTGATCTGATGAGGTACATCCTTTGGTAGAGTCATCTCAATATGTTGAGTGGTGGCCTCGCGACTATGGAACTGCGGGCAGATGATGAGGATTGAGTACATGGGTGGTCGGAAGTCCTCAGGTGAGCCACTGCCAGGCAAGAGATGAGTACCAGGAGAGCTGCGCCCTGAGGGCATCTCCAACTTCATCTGAGACAAATCTTGCCCACTAGCTTTAGCCGCCTCGCTGAATCGGGCCAGACCACCAGTGACAGATGTTGCAGAGGATCGGTCGGTGACTTGCGACTTAGCTGAACGGACAGACGGGTTGGAGCTACTAACAGAAAGGCCTCCAGGTGACGTAAACTCTGATACTGTGCCTCCAGGGCTAGCGCCTTCGGCGTTGCGTAAATGTTTTGGCGGAGGGAGAGGCTTGATAGTGCTGGGAACATTATCAACCATCTCCGGTCTAGGCGTGAAAGCACCAGTAGCAGGAGGGCTGTCAGGCAGGTTAGGATGATCATCAGCTGTAGGAAGGCCAAACCGCGCTGTGAAGGTAAAGGTAGAGCCTTTGCCCAGCGTTGCGCGTCCCGTCATGCTACCGCCATGTAGCTCAGCAAGCTGTCGAGAAATGACAAGGCCCAGTCCACTCCCACCGTGTTGTCGGGTGCTACTTCCATCGATCTGACTGAAAGGTTTGAAAATTAACTCCGCCTCCTCCTTTGAGAATCCGCGACCTGTATCGGTAACAGAAAACTCCAGCATGATCTCATTCTCATCGACATGGGAACCCTCCGCGACGTAAACACGGCACCGACTGAAGACTTCACCCTCTGAAGTGAATTTGATGGCATTGCCAGTGACATTGAGGAGAACTTGGCGAATCCGCACCTTATCGCCCTTGACCCATGCAGGTACATCGGCCTCCACGAGATAGTTCAACTCGAGTCGTTTCGCAATGGCCATTGTGGAAACAAGCTCGTTCACGTCTTCGATGATGGACCTGGTATGGAACCATTCGTACTTTAGTTTCATCATGCCAGCGTCGACCTTAGATAGATCTAGAATGTCATTGATAATCATGATCAAGCTGTTGGCACTGGTCTGTATGGTGTTGGTGTAGTCGAGCTGCTCTTCATTCAGAGTAGTATCCTGTAAGAAGCTTACCATGCCCGAAATTCCGATTAAAGGAGTACGAATCTCGTGGGACATATTACTCAGGAATCTTCCCTTGGTTTCCATGGCCTCTTTGAGCTTGGTCTCAAGAAGCTTGTGGTCGTTGATGTCTGTCGCAGATCCAAAGTAGGAGCTAGCACCACTGCCGAAATCAATAGTGTCAATCTCAACACATCGAATCAGATGCCAGCGGTATTCTCCAGTCTTGGACAGTAATCGAACCTCAGTTGTGTATGAGACTCGGCCAGCGCTATCAGTCGCCACTTTGATTATTCCCTTTCGAGCCAGTTCAGTCAAGTCTGCAGCAGGCCATTCGTACGCTGAACTGCTGCTAGAGCTGTTGTTCCGCGACAGGGCTTGCTGCACATTACGGAGAGGCGAGTCTTGAGGTGTATGCGACTTGGGAGGTTGAATAGTGGCAGTTGACGCCGCCTCAGACTGTGCAGATCCCTGCCGGTATATCTTGCTATGGCCCTCACGTCGTATTCCGCCAGGGGTTGAAGGTTGGGTAGAGGGAATTCGGCATTTCGCAAGATCGTCCGGATGTACAAAGTCCATAAAACCCAATCCAAGTGAGTCAGAGAAGCTTTGCCCTGTATACGAGAGCCACTGTTCGTTGGCAAAAGTGATTCCTTCGTCTTCGGTCGCTGTGAAGATGATCTGAGGGATGAGGTTGGCAAGTAATCGGTGTTTAGCCTCCGATGCCTCGATTTCCTCTTGTCGCGCCGCTTTCAGTTCCGCAATGTGCTGATCGTGTATATCCATGTACGATCCAAGAAATTGCATGATAACCCCTCTCTTATCCTTTGATGCAACTGCTCTGGCATAAAACCACCTATATGCGCCGTCGAATCGTTTGATTCGAACAGTCCTCGAAAATTGTTCGCCCGTGCGAATAGAATGGCCCCATGCTTTTAAGTAGTCGTCTCGGTCATCGGAGTGAAGACTACCCCATGGGTCTGCGGCAAGGTCGGTGGCTGTCTGGCCTCGGTACGAAAGATAACGGCTGTTGACCCAGACAATTTCTCCGGTCTGCGGAAGTGCGACGAATACATGCGCGGGTAGGGAATCTAAAATCAGTCCCTTGAGTCTGTCCGAAGGCGGTGGCATATCAACAGCTGTGGTAGTCAATGAGCCACTCCGAGAAGGTGCAGAAACGGGTGTCGGTCTGGCTGAGAGTGTAGAGCTCGGCGGAAGAGATTGGAAAGTGGAAGCAAAATCTGCACCATATGAATGAAGCATGCTGTGCCCTTGTCGAGTGCCACGTCCGGCCTTGGTAGAGTCAGCCAAATCTTCAGCTGTATTGTCATTGTTGGTAGGATCCAGAGTATCCATACTGACATCTGGAGCGTCAACGTGACTCGACTTTTTGGTCAATCCGCCAGTCGATTCGTCAGAAGAAGTACGAATTGCTTTATCGGCAGCCGAGTTTTGCTCCGGACTCTCTTGTGTAAGAAGAGAACCGCTGACTCGGATATTTCGCTTCTCAGCAGGAGAAGTGTCTTTTGAACTTGTTCTTGCCCGTGGGGTACCTATGCCGCCAAATGTTTCGTGTCGCGCGGGTACTGGTCTTTGCCTCGAACTGAAGTATCCCTCTCCTTGAGGTGTTGCAGCAGGACTCGAGGTCGGCGGTGGCCGCTTGTCGGCATGAAAGCCTCCAGATCCCTGGTCCCACCCAGGAGTGCCCAATGGAGATCCAGTAGCACTTTTAGAAACACCAGAGTAATCGCTCGGACTCGTCATACTACCAGCGAGAGACTGGTGTGGAACGACGTCATCCGCATTTAGATAAGCCATGCTTTCCAATGGCCGCCCATCGTGTGCAACCGCCCCAAATCCAGTCGTCTGCGGCCGTTTCCGTTGAAGCCCTGCCAACTCAGTCTCAAGATTACTGTAGTGCCGGCATAGTGAGAAAGTTGTGGCCATATGAGGTGCTAAATGTTCCAAGGAGTGCTTGAGATTAGATGGGTAAGGGATGATTGGGCTCAGAATTGATAAAATAGCGATCGGTGCTGGCTTATCTCTCTTAAGACTGTCTGGTGTGTTACGGCCACCCTCCTCGCTAGGAGCAGGAGGAATACTCTCGCTTTTGGTGCGCGCGTGAGATCTTTGCTCCATTAAAGTGCTGTCTAGTTTGAAAGTTC
Source organism: Fusarium fujikuroi IMI 58289 (assembly GCF_900079805.1). Taxonomy (NCBI): domain Eukaryota; kingdom Fungi; phylum Ascomycota; class Sordariomycetes; order Hypocreales; family Nectriaceae; genus Fusarium; species Fusarium fujikuroi. The sequence continues at coordinate 612,337 of NC_036625.1, forward strand.
GAGCGGGTTTCGAGAGAAGAACGTGAGACAAGGGGATGTGAAGAACCGTCCACGAGTTATCAACACCGATAGCTTCGGGCGGCCGCATTCCAGTGTAATCCTCTGTGCCAGTATCTGGATTGAACGAATCTTCGTCGACCATGGCATCTGTGAAAAAGGGGTTTTCTTTAGGGTCAGCGCGTACAGCTGGTGATGGAGCTGGCGATTGTGACCAAGGTGAAGGTGGCGCTTGTTCAAACTCTTCGTACTTAGGCGTTGGAGGCCTAGGCATATCGTCTTCTAAGCGGCCCTCTAATCGTGAGGCTATTGATTTCGCTCTGTCGGCAGCTGAGTGAGTTTTGCTGCGAGTCGGTACACGAGAAGAACTAGCCGAGTTGAACATTGATGATAATTTCGAGAACGAGTCCGAGCGTGGTTTGGCAAAATTCCTTGGAGCATTCGAGGAAGGTTCTGGGGCGGCAGGTTTTGGTTTCTTCGACGGCTCAGGCGGGGCTTCATCAGCGAGATACGGATATGATCTAGTAAGTGCAATGGCTCTTCCGCGTTCAAGTACTCGCATGATACCACTGTGGTCAATCAAAGGATCCGCCTCATAATCAAGAGCCTGTAATACCGGTAGAACACGCCCCTGGCTTTCCTTTTCACCCATGAGCGGCGCCTCCCAGCTTGGAATTTGTTGCTCAATGGCATCATGTTCGTCAAGTGTCGTCTTATTCAGTTTGGCATAATCGAGATAGGACTCTTTTGAGGCAGGACCTGCGGGATAATTACTTTGGCTCCTGGCAAGAAACGCGGGCCGCCGAGCCTGTGCGTTGGGTGGAGTTCGTGTTTTCTCCCTCTTATCCTCATAAGTCGTGAATGAATGGCGACTGAATAAGTCTGGCCGGGGGGCAGACTTGGTTTGCAGATTATCGTCAGAAATCGGTGGTGTAGCATTAGAACCAGGCCAGGATCTATCGTGGTCGCTTGTGCTCATGACGACGCTACTAGACTGTTTGGCTGCCATATAACCCAAACTTAGATCGTCTTCCTTGTGAAGATTGAAGGTTGCTTTTTGGCCCCAAGGAACATTTTCGATGTCTGTTGTGTCAGCTGGAATAGCAAGTGTTACTCGTTCAGCTTTGTACACATCTCTCATAATTTGAACAACATTCGACCACCAAGCATCTAATCCAGGCTCGGCAGCTAGCATTAAAGAGAGATCGTAGAGGTTAGGATTGGGAAAATCGAGATTTTCAGGCTGTGGTGACATTGCGGACGGGTTGAATGTGAAGTTGGATGCTGGAGTCGAAGTACTTGAAAGGACCTTATCCTGGGCAGTCATGCCCAAGGCGTCAAAAGAACCATAGCTGAAAGATCGTGGAGCACCTGTAGGTGAGAGTGTGGTAAAAGGTCTATGCAGATATGACGGCACGAAACCAGCAGGGGCCATTCGTGGAAACGGATATGACGGTGTTCCTGCGACGGGCCCTGGAGTGGGAGCACCTCGAACAGTAGCATTCGACTCAGTTGAGGTCGTTGTCAGAGCTGAAGTCTGAAGCGGTGAACTGGAAAGGCCTTCTTCGGGGATAGGAGAGACCCGATTCTTTTCATTAGGGCTTGCCATCAAGCCTCGGGCAGACATTTCGCGGCGTTCAAGGTCGCGTGCAAGCTTTTCTCGATATTCGTTAAGTTGCTTCTGCGATGACGCTTGGGTGGGAGAGGGAGCACCACCGAAACCTACACGCCGAGGACTCAATGCATCTGTTCCAGCATGGGCAGCCAATGGCTCGGAAGTGTTACCCGAGCCCTTGATCACAGAAACAGTGCTGTCATCGGTAGGATCTACTATCATGTTGTTGTGGACGCGGGGCTCTTTAGATTGAGCATCAAGGGGCGAGGGTGGAGGGTGGCTCGGGTGGCGATCCGTCGTCATTGCGTCACGCGCGGTTGGTGTCGCAGTCGCATTTATAGTCGAGTTCGAGATCGATTCCGGCATCACACTTCCATTTCTAATAGCGCTCACGGGCAGCTTCTCGGCCAGCGAAAACGACGGCAATATGGGTGTCGGAGGGGCAAGAGTCGTCAAGTCCTGTTGACTCGATGGTGATGGGATCGATAATATGTCGTCGCCAACCGGCGAGGTGGCTCTTTGCATGCCTCACAGGAAAATAAGTCGTCCAAAGACGTACAGCTGAATCCTTCTCGCCGGCAGGAAGAGTAGTGTTGAGGACAATTCGCGATTTAAAGGATATGTCAAACTAAGGTAGTAGTGGAGGAGGGGGTATAGAGGTCGACGCTTTGTTCCCTCTAACCCCGAGCCAACAGTGGCAGCACAGTAGCAGCAGCGATGGTCTCTAAGAAACTTAGCACCGGTTGATCAACGACCGACGTGTTTATTGACTCGTAGGGAGGTCAGGATAGGATGGCCCAGGATCCGAGTGTGAGGGCCGTAAGAGGATGTTCCAACAACGGGGCAACGAGCGGCCGGAACGCAACGCAGGAGGTTTGAGAGCGGAAAATTGGGGGTTCGACCACACACCGGTCCTGCGCAGTGAATTGTAGTGTCTCTGAGACTGTCTTGGTGCGGAGATTCAAAAGGTAGCGGTGGTAGCGGTGGTAGAGAGGTGGACTGAACTGGCCTGGCCTGGTTAGTGAGAGACTGGAGACTCCTCAAACGGGCACTTTGAAGAACCGATTTCAAGGTGGGCAAAGTTGGTTTCTGGCTTGCATTTGACCCAGGTACATCAAAGTAGCGTACAGCGGCACCGTGGCACCAGTGAGCATACAATGGTCGGACATACTACTTGTCTGGTACTTGACTAGTCCACGATGCTGGCGCGCAGAACGGGGGTAAGTAGTGCCAACCCTGCACGCGATGACGTAGAGAAAGCGACCTTCAGGGAAAGAAGCAAATCTGTAGGTAGCCCCTACCTGGTCACCTACGTAGCCGGCTGTAGGTACGTACCGAACGGAAATCGCAGCTCCAGTAAGTGCATTAAAAAAGAGGGCTAAAAAGGAACTCTTCTCTTCTCTATTCGCACACAATATTCATGGCCATGAATCGCTTCGCACGAGACCATCTTGCCTTGTCAGTTTCCATCCTAATCACAATGCATTTGCATTACACGCACAGACTCGAGCAGTGGTGACGTTCCTAATAACAATCAACAGTACCCGTAAACCGCAGCACATCAATACATATTCAGGGGATTGGCTGGTCGGTGCTCATGATGCTCCTGAGCGCAGATTACAATGAAGGCCAAGGAGACCAATGGCTGCAAAAGTGGGTGCTGGCAGCTTGTGCATCATCATCGTCATCGTCCGCTGGTATCCCTGGTAGCCAGCCAAGCATCAGCCCCTGCCGATGACCACTTACAGCCCTGACAAAGCTTCTAGCGGCAAGGTAAACTTCCACTGGTGAGGGAGCTTTACTTCCTGCGACAACCACGTCCATTATTGCCATACATCCATGGTACTGCCTGCATCCAATGGCTGCCAGGATTGCTGAAGGTACACAACCTTTTTCAAGGCAAACAATACGCCAGCGTTAATCAAGCGCGCTGTAGTGGCTGTTTTGAGCCCAGAATTTAGGTTCTTGAAATGTCTCTTTATTTATATAGAGTAAGAATCCAAAAATCCTTCATAGCAGCACCCTGCTTTCTAACAGGTATTTAATAGAGGCAGACTCTGAAATGATTTTGCTTCATTTTGCGATCAGGGCGCTGCTCATTCATGCGACCAATTTGACAGTCATCCGCCTTGTCAAGTCTTTCATTGTTATTATTCATGCTTCTTCGTGACAGATCGAAGCAGCGCTCGAGCCACCACTGTGACCTGTCATCGGTCATGGTAGTTGTTCCCCATAGACCCTCTCATTCTCGCTCTAGATCGGCGATCTTCAGTTAAATTGTCTCTGTTAGGCATTTTGACAGGAGCCACAAAGACAGGGACAAGGACTTTCGATCGTGTTCAGAATGAGGCTCTCCATTCTGTTTACTCGTCAACAAAAAGACGAGGCGTCTTAATGAGCAGACTACTAACAGCCGTCTGTGTCTAATCCTGTTCCCTTCTCTGGTACGATGCAAGCCGCCCAGGTATTCCTCAGAACAACCCAGCATGAGTCTCTTTAGGCGAACCAGTTACAATACCAGCCTACCAGCCAAACTAATAATTTCCTCCAGCCCTCATGATTCAACGGACTTCTTCTGTCTCCCCTATTCGCCAAACGCTGCCAAGCGAATTAACTTGATCACACTCGACGTCTAGCTGACATCATCATGGACTTCATGTCTTTTTGCTGCTTGTCTAACACCCGTTATATTATTATTATCATTCGTGGAAACAACGCGCTTCACCGAATTCCATAATTGAGTTTTCCTTCTTTTGCCTTTTTCTCCCGGAACCCCCCCCCCCCCCCCCCCAGGGAATTTGGCTCGTCCCATGGACATAATGAATCCTTCTAGTATCGTTTTTACCGATAGCTCAATCACACTGCAAATTAGGCTCTCGGGTGGTGCTTTTTGGTCACATACACCCTTCAGCAGTGGGGAGGCCTTTCTGGGGTCAGCCCTCAATTCCAATTTCAATGTTTCCGTATTAAGACCCGGCCTAGTTGGCCTAACTGGCCTCCCACGGGGGCCTACGGGCTGACGGAATGTAGCCAAACAAGCAGAAGAACCAGCCACAGAAGACTCGATTATTATTAACTCCATTATGTACTAGGATATTGTATTAACATACCGGACTACAGACAATTACTATCAGTTCGTGGTGTATTATACCCAAGAGCCAACGTCCCTAGCAGTCTTTCCAGAGAGAAATATGGTTAATGGGGACAAACCTCCCAAATGCCAAATTTTCCTACAAGATCAAGAAGAAAGAAAGAAGAAGAAAAAATCCCCAGCTGCAGAGTACCAGTTCCTTTACAGTGTTGAAAGGAAAGAAGCATACCTACCCACTGCGTAACACTTAACGTGAATGACAGACGCCATCCCTCTTCGAAGTCGGGTCGGCTGGCATTTGGACTTTGTGTGCCTCGATCAGGACCTCGCGAAGTAGTGGGCCTATCTGAAATCTGAGATGTGACAATAGTGGCAGTATTCCTCTTCATTACACAAAAGGCTGAACTATTGTTCCACAGGAAGCTCAGCTTCTGTCGTGCTGGTCACAATCGTAGCCAGGTCTACATTTTCCATCTCTATTTTATTGGATTTTGCGTCT